>NC_061116.1:49680264-49808376 GCF_002878395.1 Capsicum annuum
ATCCAGCTTCAAGAACCTCCAAAGTTCACCATTAATTCTGCAAATTTATTCAAGATTCCAAGTTCCTAGTTCAAGAACTCCAAGAACCATCATTCAAAGGGACGATTAACATCTCAAAAATGAGTATCAATCTAAAGTTCATCATTCAAGGTATGTGGGTTTTTTCAACAAGAATTCTTTTTCGTTCTTGTGCCCAAAAGTAATTTTCTTTACAAAGGCATGATTTTTGTTTGATTTTTTTGAATTTGAAGCATGAACCCATATCTTATGATGATTATTATGAAATCTTGATGTTTATGATTTTGAAAGAAGAATTTATATGTGTGGATATATAAAGCATGAATCTTGAACAATATTTATCATGATTTTGATATTTGGGTCATGAATCCCCATTGAAAATTATGTTTTTTGAGAAAGTGTGTGTTATAAGCACATTGATGTTGAATATTTGAGATATTTTGAATGATTTGACCTTTTGGTCTTAATGGAGTTGTTTTGAACTCGAGTGTGAAAGAAATCCACAACGTGGTTGATTTTGATAGATGGGAAGCATGATGGCTCCCGATGTATATTTATATATTATTAAAATTGTTTTGTTGTGGATTGTCTTTGAAATGATCTGAGCTAAGTCTGGGATAAATCTTTAGCACCGATTGAGAGGTATAAAGCGACCTTACTTCCCTAGAACTACGTGCCCCCGTAGGAGTAAGCTTGAGGCTGATTTATATAGTGATCACTAGTTTGTGTGGATTTGATATCGATAGTCCTACTCCGATGGCAAGGATAGGACGGCTCTCCCCAACGTGGGTTGTACGTTGGACTCCATGTAGCTCACATAGTTTATGTCGGTTATAGGATCTGCCAGTATGGTGTGTTTCCTTGTGTCTATGGTGAATGGTGAAGTGATTTGAAAGTGAAATTGTGAAAGTTATTCTTTTGAAAGATTTAAATGATATTTACATTATGAGAATTGATATTCTTGATGAACTGAAAGTGATTGACAAATTATATGATGACTCACATATGTTATTGTACTTATTTCATCATCTCATGATTATGATGATTTTCTTTGGGCTATGTGAGTCTTTAATACATCCTGCATATTTCTTATAAATATTTATGATGATGATGTTTATACAACTGCATACACCCCCCATATACTTGGTTCCTTTGCATGGTACTAACCCATATCTTCGGATGTGGGTTGCATTTTCTCAGAATGTAGGTTCAGGTGCTCAGTTCCAGGTTCGATATTGATTCTTCAGGCACGCTGTTCTACATCCTCTGTTGTGGTGAGTCCTCATGTTCCAAGGACGTGATGTCTGATGTTGGTTTCACGGAATTGTTTACATTTTATAACTGAGTATGAGTCAGTTGGGGCATGTCTCAATGGCTCACTGGTTTTATTGATTTTCTTAGAGGCTTGTCAGACTATTATAGATATTGGGAGTTGACTAATTAGTCGTATTTTTTTATCTTTCTGAAATTCTTTTATTCTTGGATGATGACTACTCTGTTGATATTTGAGGGTTATTTATGGAAACCCCGTTGATTTGTGTTGAACTAAATTAAAATGGCTCAAAGGGTTAGCTTGGGGCTACTCGTTGAACTCAAAGGGTCCAATTCGAGAAAATAAGATATGTAACCACATAGATTTCGATGTTTCGAATGTGTTGGCAAAGTCAGACTTTGCATTTAAGGTTTTTTTACTAGAGTTTTCACTTAGTGGTAAATTAGGACCAACGAAGACTTCAAATTAAGGAAGTGGCTTTAAAAAACAAACCAACCACCAGATAACTGATCTATTAATTCCGACAAGTCACTAATGACTTCGGGTGGCTATGGGGAAGCTCTATCAGCAAAATAAGCTCGAATATAGATAATGATCTAAAGGGTCATTACAACATCCATCACTACGGAACATTTGTCCCCAAGAGTTAAAGATAAGCTCTCAAACTAACGAGGATACTGGGACCATATCTTACTCTCGATCTCCTAAGTTGCCTCCTCTATTGGACAATGACTCCACTAAACTTTGACTATTGGTCTCACTAGTCCGCAAAGGTCAATTAGTCATCCAACTGGACTGAGTCCCATCTAAGCACATGAGAAGGATCAAGAATATACTTCCACAACATAGAGACAGGGAACACTGGATGAACAATGGCAAAGCTTGGAGGTAAAGCCAATTTATAGGCTACCTCGCCAACTAAATAAAGAATCTCAAAAGTACCAATATAGTGAGGGCTAAGCTTACCCTTTCTCCAAAATCTCATCACACCTCTCATAGGTGAAACATGAAGGAAAACCAGGTCACCAACTCTGAATCTTAAGGCATAAAGTCTACTGTCAGTATAGGCCTTCTGCCTACTCTGGGCTACTCTCAGCCTATCCTTAATCACCCTGACCCAATCCAATGAGTGCTAAAGAAAATTTGTACCACTGGGTCTAACCTCGAAAGTCTCAAATCATTCTATAAGAGAATTACATCTCCTACTAGATAAAGCCTCATAAGGCACCATCTCAATATTGGAATGATAAATGTTGTCATAGGTGAATTTTGTCAATGCTAAGTGCTGATCCCACTGACCTCCAAAATCTATAATGCAGGCTCAAAGAAAATCTTCAAGCACCTGAATAGTCTACTCAGACTGACCATCTATCTGCGGATGAAAAGTTGTACTCAAATCCACTCAAGTACCCAACTCCTCTTGAAATTTCATCCAAAACCTTGAAGTAAACATAGAACCACGATCTGATATGATAGACACAGGGACTCCATGCAAACAAACTATCTCCCAAACATAAATCTAGTCTAATCTCTCAGTACTAAAGGTCATCTAAATAGGAATGAAATAGGCTGACTTGTTCAAACGATCCACAATAACCCAAATACCATCGTGACCGCAGGAAGTATGAGGCAGACTACTAATGAATTCCATGGTGATCCTTTCCTATTTTTACTCAGGAATGGGCAATATCTGAGTCAATCCTCCTGGACACTAATGCTCAGCCTTAACCTGCTGACAACAAAGGCAACGAGCAATGAAGTCTGCCATATAACTCTTCACACCCCACCAATAAAGTTGCCTCAAGTCTCTATGCATCTTGGTCGTATTGAGATGAATAGAATATCTAGAGCTGTAAGCCTTATGCAAAATCGAGTGAATCAAGTCGTCAAGTCGGGGAACACAAATATGACCCTAAAATCTTAAGATACCCTCAGAATCTATGGTGTGTCTTCCAGACTCACGACTCACTACCCGATCATGGAGAAGGCACAAGTTATTATCCTCGAACTGACGGCCCCGAATCTACTCAACTAGTGAGGACCTCGCCTCAACACAAGCCAAAATCCTTGCAGGATCCAAAATATCGAGGCAAACCATCAAATTGGCTAAGGACAGGATTTCTCATGCCAAGGGCCTTTGAGAAACTAATATACATGCCAAACTACCCATACTCACCGCCTTGTAACTCAAGGCATTCGCTACCACATTTGCCTTACCCAGATGATACCAAATGGAAATATCATAGTCCTTTAGAAATTCCATCCACCTACGCTAGTGAGAATTAAGCTCTCGCTAGGTCATAAGATGCTGAATACTACGATGATTGGTGAAAATCACACAATTCACACCATACAAGTAATGCCTTCAAATCATAAGCACAAAAACTATCACCGCCAACTCTAAATCATGAGTGAGGTAGTTGCGCTCATGCACCTTAAGCTGTCTAGAAGCATAGGCAATGACACGACCCTGCTGCATCAAAACACAGCCAAGACCAACACCAGAAGCATCACAAAGCACTGTGAATCCTTCGCCCCAAACTAGAAGAGATAACACCGAGACTGAGGTGAGACAATCCTTAAGCTTTCTAAAGCTCAACCCATACTCCATAGACCATCGAAAAGGAACTTCCTTTTGGGTCAATCTAGTCATAAGGGCTAATAAGGTAGCAAAACTCTCAACAAAGAACCTATAATAACTAGCAAAACCAATAAAATTGAGAACCTCAGTCAGAGACGCAGGACTCGCCCAATCACGAATCGGTAAAATCTTAACCAGATTTTCCATAATAACCCCTTTGGATACCACGTTCCCAAGAAAAGACACTGACTTAATCCGAAACTCGCACTTGAAGAACTTGGCAAAAAGTACATGATCTCGCAAAACTTGGATCACAATCCTAAAATATTACACATGTTCCTCACTACTCCTCAAATATACAAGAATATCATCAATGAACACAATAACAAAGGATGCTAGATAAGGCCAGAACACATAGTTCATCAAGTCCATTAACACGGTTGGGGAATTGGTCAACCCAAAAGACATCACCAAAAACTCATAGTGACCATAACGGGTCCTAAAGGATGTCTTTGGAATATCCTCAGCATGAATCCTCAGCTAATGATAACCGGACCTCAAATCTATCTTAGAAAATACAGCTGCACCCTGAAGCTGGTAGAACAAGTCATCAATATAAGGCATACGATAATGGTTCTTCACTGTCACCTTATTAAGCTGCCTATAATCAATACATATCTTCATCAAACCATTTTTCTTCTTTACAAATAAAATAAGGGCTCCTCACATGGACACACTCGGTCTAATGAACCCTTTGCCAAGAAGATCCTGGAGTTGAGTTCATAAAAATAAGTCAGGCACCAGGATCAAGGTCAATAGTAAACTCAATCTTATAAGAGGGATACCAGGTAGATTGTCAGGAAACACATCAGGAAACTCACACACAATAGGAATAGAGTCAAGCATCAGACTCTCTACATGAGTATCACATACATAGGCAAGATAAGACTCTCAACCCCTTAATATAAGCTTTCTGGCACAAACATAAGAAATAATTCCCATCATCTCATGGCTAATCACTCCCTACCACATAACTGAGGGTACGCCGGGTATGGATAAGGTAACTGACAGCGCCCAAGCACATACGCAAGTGTATGTGGTCTTATCAAGTAGTAAAGTGGCCTTCAAAAAGCCAAGTATCGATCCCACAGAGACTTGATTCAATAATAATTCTATTTTAGTTCACAATTTAGATTAAGTTTGTGCAAGAGTAACCAAAAGAGAGTTTGGAAATTGTAATTCGTAATTAAAATAAACAATGCGGAAAATAAAGATCTTAAAACAATCAGTAGGAGAAAGCCCAGGATTAAAGCACTTTGACAGTCATACTATGTATTAATTTCATTCATTAATTTGCTTATCTTGGATGTAGATTTGTAGGGTTAAATTACATGATTATGGTTTTCCAACCTCTAATCCTGTACCTAAATTGAACCTTATAACTACATTGTTGAGTGGGGATGTAATGATCCAATTAGGTTATTTAAGCTATCATCCTACGTTTGAATCAAGTAAGGATCCTAAGTACATCCCTGTCCTAGGTTCTAAGTTCAATTCTTTATTTTATAAAAGAATAAAAATCATACTTTGTTCATCTCCATGCTCTATCCCATATTCCCTCTCCCGAGATCAAAAGGTAGACAATTGATATATTCTAAGGGTACCGAATCCTTAAAGTAGTTAAATTAAAGATGAAAACACAACCAATATTGATAAGAAAAATTAATGAACTTAATTCAAAACAAAAGTAATCATGTCTTTGGCTTTAACCCCGGAAAAGGGTGTTTAGCCGCGTATAGTCATAATCGTAATCACAAAATAGTAATTAACGACTATAAACATGAATGAACTAAATAAAAATAATAAAAAAACTAATAAAGAAGTTGTAGCATCCCTTTGCTCTCCAAAATATGCTAAAAGATATGTAAAAACATGATACAACATGTATTTATAGTATAGGAGTAAGCCCATTCCGTGTTGGACAGAAAAACCTTCAGCTATTGAGTCTAGGACTGGGTAGGGTGTCTCCCTCGATTTAGCCCCGTTACAGGCTAGGTATCACCTCCAAATCACCCTAAGCCTTTGGAATTTGTTGTTTAGAATTTTTCTACGGCACGAGAACACCGAAATGAGCCCGCATCGCGGGCTAATCACGATTAGGACTACCACACGACAGTTGGTTACTATTTTCAATACAGTGGTGTTTTAAATGCATCCATTGTCCACTCCTTCAGTCCACACTCTCCCTAGACATTCCAGGGGTCCAAAAGTATGTCAATCTGCGTATTATGCTTTCGTTGAGCCATTCAGAGCCTTTTTGAGTTGTTCTCACTTGATTTGAAGATTGTATATCCTTCATATATCATCATAATCCATTCACCAAGAATCTTATAACATTAAAAATAACAATTTAAAGCTCAAAACAACACAACATCCAATACGACGAACAAGAAACATGAGCTAAGTATTGGCTAATTTCACTTTGATCTTTAACTCATTGTTTTGACACTTGGCTTGATCCATTTGACCCTTGAGCATTATCAACAAGTTGTTTCACATATAATTACACATTAAAACTATTTGTAACACTTTAAACAAAATAGAATACACCAGAATCAACTAGACAAGCACCTAACTCAAGCTAGTAAAATTAGTTTTTCGGGTTGAACTCTAAATGAATCTTTTATGTCCAAACTTGTTTGAAACTCACTTTGAACATCATAAACATATGATTTAACACTTTGATACAGATTTAACTCATTATCAACTCATATAGAACACGAATCATTCTCAAAACAAGCCTAAAAAGGATAGAATAGTAACGCTAGAATTCATAAATACATCCAACATCACCACCCTACACTTAGTCTTGTTAGTCCTCGAACAACTCTTTACTCTAAACATCATGAGCTGAAGACTCTACACTTCTACTCTATGCAAGACACTCGACCTAGAACTATAATGACTACATAGAATGTAAGTTTCTATACTAAGCATGTTACAAACATTAATGAAAACTTATGAACACCACTCCAAAGCATCCTAGCCTCAAGAATTGACTCACCTAGTTGGCAAACTCATGCTTATAATTCAATTAAGGACGTCATATAAATCACCCACATTTATCAAACATGTGCTTTCACGACAACAGAATTACCCATAATTACTCACAATTAAGCAATTCATAACATGATGGGTACAAGAATCAAATTATGCTCACTCTCAAAAAGAATTCACAAGTTACACATAATGAACCATAGGCTTGCCCTTAGTGTAATGCTCCACTAATAACTGAATGTAAAGCTTAGGATCAATTAAATCTTTTTCGGGTTGTAATGTAGGATAAAGGACTGGTAGGAACTATTTTGGAATAATTACTGTCGCGCCCTATTTCATACCGATCGAAATAGCACACAACATATGGTGGTGTGTCATTACTCTTGGGATTTGAAAATTTATTTTTATAGTTTCCACTTAACTTTTAGGAAAACTAGGAAAACTCATTTTATGTATAAAAAAAAAAAATCTCTATTTTGATCTTTTGAAAATATTTAGAGATTCTGAGTAAGGGTTTTGGTTAACCGAGGGAAAGGTGTTAAGCACCCCTCAGAGCTTATGCAAAGATAGTCCTTACACTCAGTTTAGGAAGATATTAGGAAAAACATTTATTTCATTATGTGCTTTTAAAACTGTGATAAGAAAACTCTTGTTATTATTTTTTATTTGTTTATTACTTAGAAGAAAATTTACGGTATAATAAATATGACGCTACCATGCCCAAGGAGGTAATGTAATTTTTTGTATATATATGTTATATGAATAGTTTTAAAAAAAAATAGTGACTATTTTTGTAACTATGATAGTATAATGGAGAAACTTTATTATCCATAAATGCATAGAGTTGAGTACGCAAATAAAATTTTATAAAAATATTTGAAAGCACGGAGTAATTTATTTAATACAAATATGAATATATTTGAAAATATAAAAGGATGTAAAATTTAACTCAAATGGATTTAGATTGGAAATAAACGAGAAATAAGAGACAATGCATAGGTGTAACGAAGTTGAGATAATAATAATAGTAACAACAATAATAATAACGATAACTAGTGACGATAATCATGATACAAATAATAATGACAACAATAGTAAATATTGATAATAATAATGATCAAAAATAATAAAGATGATTACCGTAGTAATATATAAAATAGTAAATATATATCTCGCATTTTCTATTCTTTTGTGAATCTGAAAGCCCGAATAAACATTAAAGAACCAAAATATGGCTTAAAATGTTAGAATTATTTATTGAAAATGAGTTAAAATTGGTGGGCGAACTCTTAAAAATCTAAATTTTTTAGCGATGTATTTTTCTGCTACTTTTGAAATTTTATCCTCTATTGTTATGTTTTCAAAAGAAACATGCTGCTTACTCTTTAAACATATTGATAATCAAGTGAATCTTTCTCAAACAAACTTAACAACAAGAGTCAGTAATTATTCTAAAAATATAACACAACATAAAAATTAAATGATAAAATAATAATAATTCTGGTTTAAGAGCTTAGATTCCTAATTTGCAGTACTCCAAGGCTTTGTGCTCCTAGTAGCGATTGACCCAATGCTTGGGTCAATAATGAATTCCGTTGCGAAACTTTAACTCCCGAGTGTTCATGTAAAAGAAAGAGAGAGAAGGATTAGTAACCAATGGAAAACATACATGCTATCCTAAACAACTTATCCATTTTAACATAAGAAGAAAATGAGGGCCTGATTTAAATACCCATAAGAAATACGAGAACATCAAAGAGTGATAGAATGCTTTGATTAGTAATCAAACTTAAAAAAATTCTAAAGGAAAGGACACTAATAATGAAGTTACTAACTGCTTTTATCTAAAATTAAACATCAAGAAGTATAACACATCAAAAATGGTTGCTCGAAGTTGCAATTTGAAGCCACAGGCACAAATTTTCTTTTCTTCTTCATATCTTGGGAGATCAATTATCCAAGCTTTAGCACATAAGTACAAATTTCATCATAAATCCAATACATAAGTTCATGAGAGGATTATAAAAAAAAATCAATCCTCGGGCTTGAAACGATAAGATAAATAGAACTTCTCAAAATAAAACACAGACCAAAACAGAATCCAAAATCAAAACAAAACAGAACATATCATTTTGAGCAAATAAATGCAAGAGACATGTTTCAGATTTCGGATCAAGTGATATAATTTATCTCGACAACTTGAGAATCGCAATTACAGAACAAACCCACAAGTGTTGTATACACTTACAGACCTATGGATTTACGAACAAATAAATTCAATCATCGGCAGAAATGGGGAAATGCCACAACGACATACACCGAATCCAAATTTGACCAATTTTATATATTCGTGAAACTAAAAGGGGATGAATTCACACACGTTACATATCCAAAGAAGCCACATATCAAACAACCGAACAACTTTAAAACAGCTACATATCAAGCAACTGAACAACTTCAATATCCTATACTAAACTTAGTTTGGAACTAACAAAGGTGCTAATATAAATTGAATCCGAAACTGGTCATATATTCGTGAAATCCGGTTTCAGACCAAAGGCAGTTTTAACAAAATTAGGATTATTCTTATTCATGCAACAACAACGAAATCCAAAAATGGAAAATAAGCATATCCGAAGAGTAAATGAGAAAAAAAAGATGAAGAGAAAAGTGAAGCAAAAAAGGATGAGTCCACACCTTTTTGGGGGCAGCAAGACCAGAGCTTCAGCGCCAAGAAATTTTCAATGAAGAACTCAACCTGGAACTCCGAATTCGTGCCAAAATTTGAAAAATCAAGAAACTTTGGTTTTATAAACTTTTTTTTCTGTCTTTCCGAAAACTTACTCACTGATATTTTTTTTTCTTCACTCTTCTTTTTCCCCACCGATTTTGAACCTTATTTCCAGCCCCCTTTCCGTTTTCTCGACCTCTCTCCCACTGCCTTTTAATTTTCGACATTCTTTTTAATGGGGATGACAACACCATATTTATAGGTGCCAAATCTGGACTTGAAAGTCCGATTTGAACTCTTAAAAATTGAAAATGGGAAGAAAGGGAGGAGATTTGAATTTCAAATCAAAAGGCCCCTCCAAATCGACTCCTCAAAGCCATTAATGGCGGATCTATAATCGAAAATAGGTTGTTATACCAATTTGGGTCTATTTTTGCTGATTTTTTTTATTTCCTGGATTAAGGGTGACGAAAAAGAAGATTCGCGGCAGCTAGTTGCTCAACCGCAAGATTCGCGGCAGTTAGTTGCTCAACCGCGGTAGCTATGGATGCTATAGCCATTCCGATTTGGTGATGGTGGAGGAGAAGGTGTGAAGAAGGGAAATAAAGGTTTGTCTGGTATTTTTTGAGTTTTGGGTAATGGCTTTTCTGGTTTTGGGCGTTGATGTCAACTCTACAATGGTCTCCTTTTTTGCGAAACGTTACACGCGTGCCTCGATGCTGAGGAGCATTTAATGTTCTAACCTTCAAAAATTGATCAATTTGAATCCGTCCAATCAAAAATCGAACGGTCTTCAAAAATAGTACCTTAAAATAATATATAGTAAAAATGTTTATATATATAAATATATGAGAAAGTCGATTTAAAATTGATTATTTTTTTATCCGTTCGATTTCTGCTCAGATTTAATTTTAAAAAAAAAGGAAGATAAATACATACATAAATATATAAATAAATAAATAAAAAACATTCTATGCATAAGAATATGTAACAATGACTAAAAATTTTGGGATCCTCAATTTGAAAAGTAATCAATGGATCGGACTAAATTGATTGGTCTCGTTTGAATGAAAAGGTGAAGCGAATATGAAAATTGTATTGGGTTTTGGGCCAATTCTTGGGCTCCGTGGCTAAAATTTATATATAAGGGTTGAGGTTCGAATAAAATAAAAGTTGAAATTTAATTATTGTTGGCCCGAATACTCCTTTTCTACTAAAATTAATTTTATCGATGTTTTTCGACATCCTAAAATTATTTTTAATTTAACTTATACAAATTACAGACATAATTTTTATAAGCATCCAATTTAATATCTTTCGCAATTTAATATTAACAAAATATACGTATATATATGTGTGTGTGTAAAACAAGAATATAACGAAAAATATAAAAATATATTTTATATAACAAAATATACATATACATGGTCACAATATCGTTTAAAAATAAAATTAGAAAGACATGCGAACGCAATTACTGAAAGATATTTTATTATTATTATTTTAATTTTGATGTTAAAAAATTTAATTAAAATATTTTATAATATGATAGAAAATAGATTTTCCTTTTTTTTAACTCTTTTCAAAATTTGTAGAAATAGGAATAAATACATGAATTTACTTTCTTATTTTATTTTAAAAAAATTATTTAGGGTCAAGAAGCATCGAAAAAAAAATTAAAGGAAGAAGAGCGAGTCAAAATTGGGTGTCAATTATTACTAACCTCTCTAAGCGCTTTTATATACTACATTAAACATTTAGAATCAATCTCTAACCACCAAAGTACAATTTTTTTCATCCACCCATATCTTTTATTTTACCCAATTTCTTTTAAGCATTTTCATAAACGCATGGTGGGTGTGTTGTTTATTCTTTTAAGATTCAATTTTTTTCATTTTCTACAATCTTGGAAATATTTCTAACACCATTTATATCACTCCCAACCACCACACATCAATTGTAAACACCAATAACTATTATTTTGGGGTATCAATTTCACCCTTTTCTTCTTCAATTTCTCAAACTTCTTTTTCAATTATTTCTTTTTTCTATTAATGCACTTAGGAGCTTTTTGGATCAAATTATGGTCTATCAAAGAAGGGGATTAGGCTACATATGAGGCTACCAAAGAAAAGGCTAAAGGTTCAATGGGGGTTAACTAGGATAATGCACAAAGGGCAGGACAAATAGAATGCATAAAACAAGGCTATCATAGAAATGCCTAAATCATCTCCTAAAACCACACTCTTTATTTCTCTTTACACACGCACCGGGCAAGTTCTAGACATCACATTTAACAAGGAATATACAAAAATCTCACATGCACATGACACATGCTCAATTCACATAGGATCATCACAGACTCCCAACAGAATAATAATACGAATTTAATTAAAGCCAACAAGTACAAAAGTCACACCTATGAGCCTAAGAGTTTCAAAAGTAGCAATTCATACCAATCAACATGCTTTCATAAAACAAAACACTTGCACTATGCAATCAAAAACAACACCAACTCAAATATCTCACTAATTCCTATCCTAATTTTTTTTAAATTGAGCCAAAAATTGGGAATTTTCCATCCCACACTTAAAATCTACTTTGTCCCCAAAGTGAACTTTTAAAGTAAGAGATAGAAATACACCCTGAGGCCTCTAAACCTAGCTAGTAGCATATTTACACATAAAGGAGGTCCATGAGACCTCATACTCAGTTTTTTCCATGCTTCTTAGCTCAAGTTTCAGGTACTCAGACTTCCCATCAACCCGTGACTCAACCAAAAACAAAAAACTACGTAAAATAACAACTAAAAATTGAAAACAAAACATCCCCATTATAACTTGGGTTGCCTCCCAAGCAGCGCCTAATTTAGTATCGCGGCACGACCCGACTCAACTCAACCATATTCCTTCACCCTTTTATTCTTACTTGGCCTCTATCTTCTTATTCTCTTTACCCCTCTTTGGTGAAATTTTTCAAGAGCATCAGGTTTCTCAACTTTAGAGTTTTTAGGCTCATCAACTTCCATCATATCCTGCTTAGGAGGTAGAGGCTTAGGCTGCTCAATCAGGTAGTCCAAAAAGGTATTTTATGGACCAACCATCCTACACTTGTCCCCTTCAATAACCTTGATCATACACAAATCTTTATATTGGGACGTTAGTGTAGGTGCTTTGTAAATATCAAATACCACCTCTTCATCATCTACCCTCATTTAAGTGTGCCTTCTCTAACATCAATTAATGTTCCTCTAGTTGCTAAGAATGGACACCGCAAAATGATTGGTATATGTTCATCTACCTCAAAATTAAGAACAATAAAGTCAACAGGAATAATAAATTTACCAACCTTAATGAGGACATCCTTAATTATTCCTTCCAGATATGCCATGGATCCATCTGCTAGCTGCAAAACCACGGTGGTTGATCTAAGCTTTCCCAAGCCTAATTTTTCAAACAGAGATAGGGGCATCAAATTTTTTATCGCCTTTAAATCACTCAATGCATGGACCACTTTTCTTCTAATTTGTATAAGGAGAGTAAATTTCCCCAGATCTCTCAATTTCTTAGGGATTTTTTCTGTCATTACTGTACTACACTCTTCAGTGAGTGTTATTGCCCCCATATCCTGCAATTTTACCTTATTAGCCACCACATTCCACAAGTACTTCGCATACTTAGGCATATCCTGCAAAACATCTAACAAATGTAAGTTAATTTGAAGTCCTCGGAATGTGTCAAAGAACTTATTAAACATGGCATCATTCTTAGCTTTTAATTGCCTCTTAGGGAAGGGTAGTGGCAGCATCTTCTTCTTCTCTGGTTCAACTATATTTTCTTTCAAGTACTCAGACTTCCTTGAATTTTACACAACTCTGTCATTTACCTATTGGGTCACCACATCAGTGTCCACCTCCTTAGTTGCCTTTGTAGGTTCTCTTTGAAGTACATTACCACTCCTCAAGGTAATTGCCATAACCTGCTTTTTATTTTTTGTATCTTCTGGCAACCCACCTTGTGGCCTAATATTTACTGTATACTGAATTTTCCCCATATGAAATTCTAAACTTCTTGTGTCTACTTGCAAATTTTTTAAGTCTGCAGCAAACTATGTCTGATTAGCTAAGATCTGTTTCATGATTTCTTCCATATTGCTTGTTGACTGAATTGGTTGGGCTTGTAGCTGTGGGGCATTCCATGGCTGATTTAGTGGCTGAGTCTGCCACTTCATGTTGTAGGCATTACTATAATTTAGCCTTTGAGCATTACCTACATACATCACAGATTCTCGATTTAAAGCACACATAGCCACTGTATGACTACTATTTTCGCATACCTTACACCAACTTGCAGCTTGTTAGATGGCATTGACTATGGCTGCAGGTTGTGCTGCTCCCATCTTCATACTGCTGAACTGAGTGTTGATCAAATTTTGTAATGTAAAAACCTATGCTAATAAGGCTGTGAATTAGTCCACCTCTAATATACCCGCAACTCTTTTTGTGGCACTTTTAGAATGTGAATGCCATTTTAGATTTCCTTGTGCTATGCGATTCAACAACATGTACAACTCATCATAAGTCAACTCCGGCGCTTGACCACCTGCATTTGAATCTAGCAAAATCTTCATATTGTGATCAAGAGCTTCTACAAAAGTATGAGCAAGTACCTTATTGGACTATTGGTGGTGTGGATAATCCTGAAGAAGAGCCTTAAAGCATTCTCAAGCATGGTAGAGGTTTTCATCAGGCTTCTGTTTGAAGCTCACTATCTCACTGTGAAGTCTCGCAGTCTTGCCTGATGGAAAGAATTTGATAAGGAACTTTCTAGCTAAGTCGTCTCATGATATAATTAAATTAGCCAGCTCCGTATGTAACCACCTTTTACTTCCCCCAAAAGTGAATGGGGAAACAGTCTTAGCCTCACATAATCTGGACTCACCCCATTCGGAGTGAATGTATCAGTAAGCTCAATGAAGGTCTGTAAGTAGACTTGTGGATCCTCGTGTGAAAGCCCACCAAATTGTCCACTGCTAATAAAAAGCTGCACCATATTGAGTTTCAGCTCAAAATTCCCCCCAGCTGCTGGTCTTTGAATTGGGGAAGTCAAGTTCATCAGAAGTGGGACTTTCACTTCCCTTACTGTCCGTCGGGCATCTTGTTCTTCAGCTATTGGAGCAGTATTCTCTTGGTCCTCTTCGATTTGACGAATTCTGGGAAGAAGGGTTACTTTTCTCCTACATTGATGGAATAATTGTTCAGGTTCTGGGTTTGGTTCAACCAAATTCGTATCCCTTGCTAGCTTATTATCCTACAACCTATTTCCTACAATGACAAAACCACGACCAAGCGTAAAAACACCAAATGAATTTAAAAGTAAAACTAAAATAAATAATTGCCATAATACAAGTCCCCGGCAACGGCGCGAAGAACTTAATAGCATTCAAGCGCACACGTAAGTGTACGTGGTCTTATCAAGTAGTAAAGTGGTCTTCAAGAAGCCAAGTATTGATCCCACGGAGACTTGATTCAGCAATAATTCTATTTTAGTTCAAAATTTAGATTAAGTTGGTGCAAGAATAACTAAAAGGGAGTTTGGAAATTGTAATTCGTAATTAAAATAAACAAGTAAAGATCTTAAAACAATCAATAGGATAAAACCCAGGGTTAAAGCACTTTGACAATCATATTATGCATTAATTTCATTCATTAACTCGCTTATCTTGGTTGTAGATGCGTAGGGTTAATTGCATGACTATGGTTTCCCAACCTCTAATCCTTTACCTAAATTGAACCTTACAACAACATCATTGAGCAGGGATGTAATGATCCAATTAGGTTATTTAAGCTATAATCCTACGTTTGAATCAAGTAACTCTCCTAAGTACATCCGCGTCCTAGGTGCAAAGTTCAATTCCTTATTTTATAAAAGAATAAAAGCATACTTTATTCATCTCCATGTTCTATCCCCGAGTCCCTCACCTGAGATTAAAAGATAGACAATTGATATATTTTAAGGGTTGCGAATCCTTAAAATGGTTAAATTAAATATTAACACACAACCAATATTGATAAGCAAAATTAATAAACTTAATTCAAAACAAAAGTAATCAAGTCTTTGGCTTTAACCCTGGAAAAGGATGTTTAGCCACACATAGTTCTAATCGTAATCACAAAATAGTAATTAACAATTAAAAATATGAATAAACTAAATAAAAATAATAAAAACCTAATAAAGAAGTTGTAGCAGCCCTTTACTCTCCAGAATATGCTAAAAGATATGTAAAAACGTGATACAACGTGTATTTATAGTATAGGAGTAAGCCCATTCCGTGTTGGACAAGAAAACCATCAACTATTGAACCCAAGACTGGGTAGGGCATCACGTTGGTCTTAAACCTACTACAGACAAGGCATCTCCTCCAAATCACCCTAAGCCTCTGGAATTTGTTTTTCAAAATTTTTCTAAGGCACGGGAGCACCGAAATGAGCCCGCGTCGCAGGCTAATCATGGTTAGGATTACTATGCGCCATTTGGTTACTATTTTGGGAATCGTATAAATCCATTGGTTTTTTTAACATATCCATTGGCCACTCCTTCAGTCCACATGCGCCCAAGACATTTCAGGGGTCCAAAAGTGTGTCAATCTGTGTATTATGCCTTCGTTGAGCCATTCCAAGCCTTTTTTAGTTGTTCCCACTTGATTTGAATCTTGTATATCCTTCATATATCCATTGGTTTTTTTAACATATCCATTGGCCACTCCTTCAGTCCACATGCGCCCAAGACATTTCAGGGGTCCAAAAGTGTGTCAATCTGCGTATTATGCCTTCGTTGAGCCATTCCAAGCCTTTTTTAGTTGTTCCCACTTGATTTGAATCTTGTATATCCTTCATATATCATCATAATCCATTCACCAAGTATCCTATGAATTAAACACAACAATTTAAAGATCAAAACAACACGACATCCAACACGACGAACTAGAAACACGAGCTAAGCAGAGGCTAATTTCACTTTGATCTTTAACTCATTGTTTTGACCCTTGGCTTGATCCAATTGATCCTTGAGCATTATAAACAAGTTATTTTACATATAATTACACCATAAAAACCATTTGGAATACTTTAAACACAATAGAATCCACCGAAATCAACTAAACAAGCATCTACCTAAAGCTAGTAACACTAGTTTTTTGGGTTAAACTCTAAAAGAATCTTTTAGGTACAAACTTGTTTGACACTCACTTTGAACATCATAAACACATGATTTGACACTTTGATACAAATTTATGTCATTATCAACTCATATAGAAAACTAATCATTCTCAAAACAAGGCTAAAAAGGCTAGAATAGTGATGCTAAAATGCATAAATACACCCAACATCAGTAACGGTTTTGGAAAAACAACACATAACTGCATAATAGTGGGATAACCAGTCCATGCCTAGAATCACATCAAAATCCAACATATCTAGAATAATAAGATCAACATCTGTATCAATATCACTAACTATTACAACACATGATTTGAATACTCAATCCACTACTAAAGAATCATATACGGGAGTAGATACACGTAATGACACAGATAATAAATTACTAAACAAGTCCAACCATGATTCATAATAAGAAGATACATAAGAATAAATGGATCTGGGATCAAATAAAGCAAGAGCCAACTTGCAGCACACCAATATTGTACTTGTCACTAAAGCATTTGATGACTCAACCTCGGGCCTAGAAGGTATTGCATACAACTGACCACGCCCGTTACCTGGCTGGGCACCTAACCGACCTTCTACCCTGCCTTCCTAAACACCACCTCGAGCACCCTGGTAACAACCTCGTAAACCACCTCTACTGAGGGGTGAACTACCCTAATGGGATAGCTCCCTAGGCTGAAACAACCATCGCCCTATGACTATGGCACTTTCTAAAGAAATGACCAGAAAGCCCATAAGTAAAACAAGACTCATAAGAAGAACCAGAACTCACAAATCTAGCTCATCCAGTATAGCTACCACGCCTAGCATGGCCCACAGATAAACCCCTCAAATACTGATCAACACTCTTACTACGGCAATTGCTAGCAGTAAACTGATCCCCATTAGTAGTCTGAAGAGCTGCCTGAACTGGTCGACTAGTCTAACTCTGAGGGAAAAAATATGGATGCGGAGGATGTCCAACAAAAGGAATACCACCTATGAATCGAGAACTGCTACAACTCCCACCAAATCTGCATTGATACTTGGGCCTCTTATCATGGCCTTAACATTGCATATCCTCTATCACTCTAGCATGATCAGCAACCTCAATAAAGGTCCTACCCATAGCAACCAAACTCTGAGTAGCCATCTGAATAAGAAGTCTCAATCCTCTCACAAAGTAGAAAAATCTCTCATACTCAGTATCTCAGATAAAAGTTGCATATTTAGCCAACTCATGGAAATGATCCTCAAACTCAATGACTTTCATAGAACCCTGCTCCAATCTAGAGACTGATCTCTCATACAATCTCTAAGGCTACATAACATAAACTTCTCCAAGAATATCTTGGAGAAATAAGCCCAAGAGAGAAGGGAAGATCTAACTAGTCTAGAACTCAGAAAACCCTTCCATTAGTGTCCAGTAGACAAGTACAACTGAAATATGGCGTAGTCCACATCACGAGCCTCAATAAGACCTAAACCACAAAGCCTATCCTCACAAGCAGTCAAAAAATCAAATGTATCCTCTCCAGGAGCACCAGAAAATCTAGGTGGATCCATCCTCAAGAACCTACCCAGCATCTTCTGCTCCTCCGCAGACTTAGTGGGTTAGATCATAACTGGTTGAATGACTGTTGATTGAACAACTGCCAGAATAGGAGGAACCTCAACTCCAGGAAATGCGGCTGTAGGCTTCACTCCTGCTTCCGCAGTTTGTGAACTATCAACAACACCCAAAAGTTGAAATAAAGAATCCCTAAGAAAAGAAGAGGGGATGAATCCTGGTGGATCCTGGGCTGGTCCCTTGCTCACCGCTAGTTGATGTGGAGTAGTCTCTAGCTCAAATATAGGAATAGGATCCTAGGGAGGTACACCCTAATCCCTAACTAGGGATACATCATAGGTCTGGGTCTCGAGACCCTCCTTACATATCACTAAAGCACGTGTCTTGGGCATGTATAAAAAAGTAAAGTCAACTAAATATCCTACAAACCAACTCAGACTCTTAGCATGATATGAGTGAAATAAGTGAAGGACTCCTAAGAATGTCTTACAGCTTCCTAAAGATAGGAAATGGACGTCAACATTCTAATCCACAGGAATCTATTAGACACTTGCTCTTATACCAATAAAATCGGTGAAACCCACGCTCTGATAAAAATTTGTCATGAAATAATTTTTGAGTAATGATGTCACCTACCACATTCCACCGGTAGGTAAGCCGATACCATAACCCAAAGCTAATGCAGTGGGTTACCTTGGTAGAAATTTCCAACATAGAACCTTTATCAGAACACAATATGAATAATAACATTCCACAATCTAAGACAACTGCTATTCAAATATCAATCCCATGACCTGATAGTATTAGTACAAGAGCATCTAGATTTGACAATAGAAATTTACAACTCAAAGTCTAAAATGTCTTAAATAATCTTATACATTTGTCACAAAAACAAAAGGCAAATAAATATAGAGGGAAAGAGGGAAACTCAAACTCTAAGAGCTCACCTATCTCCGAATGGTCAACGCAGCACGATCTCAACTCAACAAAGGCAACTAGAACTTGGGTCTGCACCAAAAAAGTACCGAAGTATAGTATGAGTACCAAACATGGGTAGTCAGTAGGCATCATCGACTGATTGAGCTAAATCGTAATATAAAGACGATATAAGGTTAGACAATAACTTAAAGTCAAGGTAAAAAATTGAACCTGAATCTTCCTTGCTACCATTGTATAGAATAATTAATCTACTAAGGTAATAACATAATGTATCAAATCAATACATACCATATTCATCCTACAAATTAGTAATCATTGCAGAAGCGTAAAGCCACATATATACAATAACAACCACGAATTTACCATAATCAGCACCAACCTTCATTCGAATATAAAGCATAAAAATTTACCGCGACGTCCACACAAAGAACACAACTAAGAACTCATCATAGCGTCCCATACCACCGGAGAGTACACCAAAAGAATTCAATACAAAGAACCCATCACGGTGCCCCATACCACTGAAGTGTATACTAAAAGATCAACCAAAAATACATCAAAGCATTACTACACCACAACTAACTAAAGTCACGGGTAACAGAACCCTGTCACGGCTCATTTTTGAGGTCCAAAATAATAATCAATACCGAAATTTAATCACAACTAAACCAATATTGACATAGCATAGTTATATAGTTACTTATTCTCTAATTCATTAATAAACTCCAAGATTAGTCTATACTAGTTAACCTTAGTTTCCATAAGCCACTTTATTACAAGTCTTATAGTTACTAGCTACCACTTAAGGGAAAAGCTACAAGTTATCAATGCTATTATTTATTCACCCATTACAAGGCCATTCTTGAGTTAGCACTCTCATTATATAAATTCTCAATTAAGCCACAACAACATCATATACTAGATGTCAACTTAACTATCCATTGTACAATACCAATTCTATTATTATTGAGCATTTTATAACCTTAAGGACTAGTTTCCATATCTTAACTAAGGTCCACTAACTAGTTCACTAGGCCTCTAGCCTACAACTCATAATCATTTATTAGAAATAACTAGTTATCACATAAGGCACTTTACTAGGCAAAATTCCATAACATAACCCTTAATTAAAGTCAAGTAGATTTACTAGGTAAGCCTTTGGTTCTACTCAAGATTACATATACCAATTAACCTTAACCCAATGATAGACATAAATTACCTCTAGTTACCATTTAGAGTCAATAAGTTCCACACTTCTTATTTAGTAAAAAAGGACAAGGAATGAACAATAATTTACCAAGAAAGTCATCATGTCCCTCATACATAAGCGGTTTGGCCCCACATAGCCTAACCTCATTATTATTAAAGCATTTATATAAATTAGCCCCACACTATATCATAACATATTTACCTCTTCCAGAATTATCAGGTATTATCATAACATCAACATATCCTCCTGATTTATCGGGCATCATCATAATATCAATATATCCAATGGATTTTCCGAGCATCATCATAACATCAACATATCCTCCGGATTCACCGATCATCATCATAACATTAATATATCCTCCGAATTCACTAAGCATCATCATAACATCAACATATCCTACAGATTCATCGGGCATTATCATATCATCATTACCTCTTCGAGATTCACCGGGCATCAACAAAACATCAATATATCCTTTAAATTCACCAAGCATCATCATATATCATTACCTCTTTTGAATTCACCATAATCATCATAATATCAATATATCCTCTGGATTCACCGGGCATCATCATACCATTAACATATATAGTCAAATCAACAACATATACAAGCCACAATAATAGAGTAATAGGGATGTAAGGTAACATATACCACCATACTTTACTATTAACCATGACCACATAATATAGGTAAAAGCATGAGCATGAGTATCTAAATAATATACATAATCACCACTTTTCCAAGGCTATCTATATCATAACCATAAGATAATCAATTAATTATACATATTATCCAACCATAACCACATGCATAAACTGACAATTGAGTTTTACCATAATAATCTCAATAACGTAATTTAGACATTCATTAAGTATCTAGGTCTCTAAAGGATTTCATAGTTCAAGCTTAAGGCGGATCAAGTCCCATTACTGAATCCCAAGAAATCCAAAGTTCACTACCAAGAGATTAACACCTACCCAAATTTAGGGTAAGTTATCTAAATCACACCATAAGGTCTTATCATTTCTTACTAAGCCTATAGAGGAAATTTTCTTTCCTTCTAAGTCAACCCAAATACCAAGTCCATTTCCTAACTAAGCAATATCTAGGTCAACATACCCTTAAGGTTAGGGAGAAACATCATTCTTATCTATTAGAGTAACTAACGTATTCACCTACTATTCATAAAACTACTAGTAGAACTATCCAAGGTTCTAGGCTAAGGGTCAAGCATCACAGTTTTCAAGTTCAATAACCTATGAGAATCAACTAATCCCAAATATCACCATTCAACCATTTATCATCTAAACTCGACCCAATTTCACAATGTATCAATAATTATACTACAATCAAGCTCAATCTAACTATAAGTAAGCCTAACCTACCTTGAATCCAAGCAACTCACGAACCAACAAGCTTTTCCTTTACTTTTATTGAAGATTCTGCTTCCATAATCTAAGCTATCAAAAATGCAATCTAAGCATTACAAAAAGAATAATAATACCCATTATGGCACCATTGTGCCATGGGTTCAAAAATGACACCAAAGCCCCAAGTGGTTTCCATCATTGGAAAATGACTTTTCGAGATAAATCCATTATTCAAAAACATCAAGAAGTTATAAGCCTTAAGAAATTTGAGCAAATCAATCACATTTGTGGATATAATTGAGCCTCAAATACATAGGGGTTTTGGGTGTAGAAATCAAGAATTTAACATCAACTAGAAGGAATCTTAACTTAGATTTATTGCAAGTTTAGATTTCACAAGTTCTTTAAGCTCCTAATGAACCCACAAGACTCACTTGGAAGATTTTCTACTCTATTAAGGTTTATAGATTAAGGGGAAGGCACAAAATATCCAAAATTTTAGGCAAGACAACCCTTAAATAGGCATGCCCAGCCCTCAGGTCTTGCGGTCATGCCCATACCTAGTCGTAGTCATGACACTGCGGTCGCACCTATATCACTACGGTCGCAGTATCTCTTTCTATGCCAGGTATGGCTGAAGCTTGGAACTTTATTTTGGGCTTCAGCTAATGTATCGTGATGTATTCGGAGTATGTTTCAAGCAAATAAGATATGTAACCACATAGATTTTGATATTCCAAACACGTTGGCGAAGTTGAGTTTTGCATTTAAGGTCATTTTACTAGAGTTTTCACTTAGTGGTTAATTAGAAGAAATGAAGACTTCAAATTGAGAAAGTGGCTCTAAAAACTAAATGAACTGCCAGGTAACTGATCTATTGGTTTTGGCAAGTCAGTAATGACTTGGGGCAGCTTTGGAGAAGCTCTATCAGTGAAATAACCTAGAATATGGACAATGACTTGAAGGGTCATTACAGTAAGTTCTTCTACTATGAACAAAAGTTATAGCTTCAGTAAAGGTTCCATAGTGGAACTAAAAGTTTGAGAAAGTCATTCAAAATACGGAAGGGGATATAGAGTCCAAATGTTCGTGTTGTTTTTTTTTTCTGAAAATTTATACGTAAAGTGTGTGCTCTTCAAAATATATTTTTGTTGTCTAATTTGGTTAAAGGTGAGGAATGGTTCCTCTTGCATAGTTATTTTGTAACTTAGTTAGAGGTAAGAATGGGGGTGTTGGGGGTGTAAATTGTGTTTGGGTTATGTAGTGATCTCATCACCTTGATTGTGTGTCTTTGCCTTTTACTTTGGTTGAAGAAAAGTTTGTTGGGTGTTAATATGTTATCTTGTGCTTGTGCCTTACCCCTACCCATAATTCTGGGATAAATGATCCTAGTGGGGGTACTAAAATACCCCAAGTCTTAGAACCTTGCAAATTTTCCTTGGTTTTGGACTTATTGTAATTGGTACGACTTAAGGGTAACAATCTTAGCCTTGTATACAAGTTAGGGGGAGGCTTGGTGATTCACTAGTACACTAAGCAGTGTGTTTAGTATAGCTACTGCCCAAGATATGACTCATCTTGGTATGAGTCATATAGGAACATATGAGTGATGCAAGGCAAGTCGTATGGTGCTTGTTTGTCTTATCTTGTGAAGTCTGCCCAAGGTACGATTGGTGGACATTATAAAAACCAGTTGGTGGGGTCTTGGCATGGTCTTGGGTATGTGTTGGGGTACCACTCCTACCCTAGGATACAGATGGTATAGGCGAGTTATACCCCCGGACATGGCTTGTTTTTAATTTTAAGTCAAGGGTAGTCCAGATATTTCCTACTTCAAATCCTTTATGTCCTAATATTATATATTCCTTGTTGTCCCTTCATAACATTTGTTAAAGGATTAAA
The DNA here is from genome assembly GCF_002878395.1 of Capsicum annuum. Taxonomy (NCBI): domain Eukaryota; kingdom Viridiplantae; phylum Streptophyta; class Magnoliopsida; order Solanales; family Solanaceae; genus Capsicum; species Capsicum annuum. The sequence continues at coordinate 49,704,126 of NC_061116.1, forward strand.
ACACTTCAAATATTCTCTCAAACTCATCCTTGAAGATTGGAGGCTTGGGTTCCTCAAATGTTCTTCAAAGGGGTCTAAGAGTCGTATTTCTCTTTGGAATATTTTGTAAAAGGCTTGTACTCCTTTCCTCACTATTATTTCAAACTAAAGGAATGTGTATTGTGTTTTAAACATTGGATTTATGAATCATGAATAGTGGTTTTTGAAATATATGTTAAGGGCCTTGATGCATATGGTTTGGTATTGGTTTAAACTATGTTTTTACATGTTTTTGGTAATGGTTTTCATATGTTGGTACTTTTTGGTTATGGTTTAACAAACGAGTCATAAGTAACCCTTATTATAGTTATTTGTGCATTGATTTTGGTCTTGGTAAAGGTATGCCCTCAACATGTTTGATGAAATGCCTGAAGGAATGTTTTCAGTATAATATTGGTTTCTCATTGAAACTCTTGGTTTGGTTTGGTAATGGAACCCTAAATGGATTTGGATGGTTTAAATAATTTAAATGGTTTAAATGATATAAATGCTATAAATTTTTGGCATGGTCATAAATGGTTTGGAATGGTTATAAATGGTATAAATGGTGTACATGTTTTGGAAGGATTTAATGGTAAATCCTTGGTAGCTATGAAATTGGTTATGCTTATGGGGTACATGGAAATCTCCCAAGTAGTTTAATATGATTAATAGAAGGGTACATAGAATCTCTTGAATCCATACATGGTCGGCTATGGATAGTACTTATAAGTATAGTCAGTATGACGATACCAATACAAATGGCCTTGGTTAATAAATAGTAAATAGATTAGTTGATTGCTTAGTAATGGTTTTAATTGGGAAATAATGGTAGGGTGTGTTGTAAATTTATGGAAGGTGGAGGTCCTGGGGGGGCCAAAACTAGAAACTCATATTTACCGATGTGAGGTTTGGTCTTAGTGATCATGTGCATGATGTCACACTATATTTAGGGGATGTACTAGTCATTCCAAGTTTTCTTCCCTGGTCGTGCGGCTTCACACACTGAGGCCCTTTCAGTGGGGGGAGATGAACCCATATAGCCCATGGTTAGTTTAGGACGACAAAGCTACACAACCCAAGTAAAGGTTTCAAAGGCATGTTAAACTCGGTTCTCTTTCTCGGCATAATTATATATATGTATGGTCATATACATTATGGATGGTTTTACTTGGCTTTGTAAATGGAATTATTTTACTCTTTTCCTGAGTGCATTCTAGTGTTCACCCACTAACCCGTCTTCGGGCGACTGTATACCCCTGCTATACAGGAATTGACCATTCTATTTCTCTTACTTAGTGATCAGATTTGGGGATAGTCGATGGTGGATTAAAGTGGTGAGATTTCATAGTTTGAAAGGTATTGATTTCATGTCATGGGTTACTTTACATATTTCTTGTCTTTTATAGACTTTGTTTTTTGGCTATGGTCGGGGGCATGTCCTGACAAGGTACTCTTTGGTTGGTCTAGAGGCCTTGTATGAAAAACTGGGGATTTAGGTATAGTATGTATTGTTTTTGTATATATGCATACATACATTTTCTTATTATCATGGTATTAGATTATGGTTTCTATATTGATTTAGGTTAGTTATTAAGTGGTTGGACTTGTTAGGGTTGGTCTCAGATATAGACTTATCCTAGAGTCACCACATGGGTGGATATGCTATCTTATCATATGTTCAGACTTTAGTCGGCTCAAGGTATGTGTTTGGTGGTCGGGTTGGGTGGCAGGGGCAGTTCCTAGTCCTGGTTAGGGTTAGGATTTCCCATTAAGACAAGGCCTTCGTGTGGGTCATGTCAAAAAGGGGGTCGAGGGATTCCCCTATGTTAATAGAATTGCGATGGAATAATTATAAGCTTGCAAGTGTAAGCGTATGACAATACCTATGATATGCCTTAGAGATCAATTCCTTAGTTAAATGAATGGGTTTTGTGAAACTTGATTTAATTTGGATTAATGGCGGTTATGTAGCTAAGCTGTGAAGGTAGAGGCCCCAAAGGATCGATGCAGGAAACTTGCATTTGCCGGCATGAGGGTTGGTCTTAATGACCGTGCATGGTTCACACTTTTGATACTTATTTGTATCCTGGATTGATGTGAGGTTGGGGCATTCCCTGGTCTTTCTTGATTCCTCTTGTTCATGTGAATGACACGCATAGGGGTCCTTTCAATAGGGGGACTTGAACCCATATAGCCCATGGGTTTCTTTTTACGACGATTAAGATACATAGTCTAGGCTAATGTTTTACTTGCATACTAAGTCTTGTTCCCTATCCTAGCATCTTATATATATGTATGTATGCATGTATGTGAACATGTACATTGAGTTTGGACTGTATTTTGAATTGACATTATTTTATCCTTATCTTGAGTTACATGCTAAAGCTCACCTTGCTAACCATCTTCGGACGATCTATCCCCACGTAATGCAAAAGTCGGAGAAATTTTTACTTTTCCTGCATAGTGATAGGATTTTTGGGTTGTTAGTAGTCAACTTTGAAGTGGTGATCTTTCATTCTTCGAAAGGGCTACCATTTAAAAGTCCTATTTTGTTTATGTCTTATACCTCTTATTTATGTCTTATACCACTTTTATTGGGCTCTTTTGGTTATTGTTGGGGGCAAGTCCCGACTTAGAATGGTTTTGGTCTGTTTAGAGGCTTTGTGGATTACTGTGGATTGGGATGCTGTTGAAATTCTGGAATTTCTTTTTCCGAGTTGCCTATCTTGCTATATATTTGAAACTCAGCTTATCTTGTTATAGTTTTGGAATTTATTCGCTGCTAGTTACACTGTATTTTGTTTGGCTAGGTAAAGGTTGTGTTCTCCGGTCCTCAACAGACTTGAGATACCTGTCACGACGAGACCCTAGTTTGGGTCGTGACAAGTTAGTATCAAATCCCTAGGTTTATGTCAATTGGGTTTCTATAAAGACGTGTCAAGTAGAGTTTGTTTTATAGTTGTGTAGTGTGCCACACTTATAAGGGAGTGACTATGAGTCATTTAGGAAAGTTTCCCTTACTTGTGTTCTACTTTTGGGCTGTAGAGTTTAGAATATTGAAATCTCCTCAATTCTATCTATTTGCATCTTAGATCATGCCTCCTCGAAGGTCCGATTCTCGTGGAAACTTCTCTGTCCCACCTAAGTACAACATGGATAAAGCTCGTCATTCTTATAGGGTACAAACTCGGTCTAGGGTCCATTCTTCTGATTGGCCCCGTGGAGTTCCACTGGTCCCTACTAGTTCTCCTTGGGATAGTGGTACTTCTACCCTTATGCCTCCGGGGATATGTCTAATGTTGAGTTTTGCCAGCCAATTTATTTTCTTACTCAGTTGGTTGGCTCCCAATCATACTAGTCTAAGCGTGTTGTTTCTGTCACTCTTTCTTCTAAGGCCATAAGGGTTGGTGAGTTTATGAGGTTGATTCCTTCGACTTTCACAGGTTCCAAGGTTGAGGAGGATCCTCAAGGTTTCATAGATATGATGGAAAAGATTTTCTGAGTAATGTATGATTCTGACTCTGAGGGTGTGGAGTTTGCTATATATCAGTTGAAGGATGTCACATATTAGTGATATGAATAATGAGAACTCTTAAGAGGAGATGATACTGAGCCAGGTATGTAGGATGACTTCTTTGGTGCTTTTCTTGATTGCTTCTTTACTTAGGAGCTAAGGAGTTTGTGAATTTGTAGCAGGGCAAAATAACTTTACAGAATTACACCTTGAATTCCATCAGTTTTCTTTCTACGCACTAAAGTTGGTGTCTTCTATGAGGGATAATATGAGGAAGTTTTCTTTGGGCTTGTCTCGGGACTTGGTGTTGGAGTGCAAGGCCGTCTTACTGAATACTGACATGGATATCTCTAGGCTTGTGTTGTTTATGCAGCAGGTTGAGGATAAAAAAAAGAAATAAGGGAAAGGCAGAGCAAGAAATTTAGGTACTTTGAGCACGGTGGGGGCCAGCAGAATAGTGGTAGAGATGGCAGGTAGTGGTCTAAGAAGTATTGGGAAAATTTTGGTTCTTATTCTGTAGCTTGTGCTCCATATCCTAAGTCGTCTGGTGATCATCATTTTAAGAGCAATAGTGGGGTTAAGGCACAAGGTGCCCAATCTTAGGCTAGTAGGGCTCAATCAACTCTATCATATCCTCCTTGCAGATTATATGGATAATTGCACCAATGTTTTTGTGATAAGGGGAGAAATAAGTGCTTTAGATATGGCCAACCTGACCATATTTAGAGGAACTGTCCTGCAGGCGATGTCACTATTAGAGGTAACAAGGTTCTGGCTACTACGTGTTCAGCTCCAGCAATGAAGGGTGCTACTTCTGGTAATGACACTGGTCAGAATCGTCTGTATTCTATTGACACCCATCAGGAATATGAGGCTTCTCCTAATATTTTTGTCACTGGTACGTTACAACTCTTCTCTCATTACGTGTATTGCTTACTTAATTTGGGGTATACCCTTTCTTATATAACCCATTATGTGGCTATTCATTTATGCTTTTATCCTAAATATATTTGTTGTAATACCCCGAGACTATCCCTGGATGTCACACGATGCTTAGAATCATAAGTGATCCCAAGATAACCCATGATACTGGCTTAACTCATAAGAAACTAAAATAAATACATAAAATTGGATAATAGGCGGAAAAGATTTCTTAAGCTGAACTTATTCAATAAAACACTGTTTCAGAATATTTACATCATTGGATTATACAAAAAGGAAACGAAGACTAAATATATAAACTCTGACTGACTATCTATGAAGCATACTAATACTGATAATAGGTAGCTGGGACATGACACTAGCCATCTCTAATCAATACAACCGAATAAAATATAATACTGGAACTAGAGTTGACTCAAGTCCTTGAATCAAGAGAACTCACTGCTGGCTGGAAACTGTGTTATGTCTGATCATGGTGTTGTGGGCTACAACTGGTACCTACATCATGAAGCAATGTAACCATATATATATATATATATGGTCAGTACTTTAGAATGTATTGAGTACGTGGGGGTGAATGCAACAAGTAAATTTGAAATTAAAGATACTTTCAAATCATGCATGCTAAGTGTAAAAGGAACCACCTTGATCATGAATAAAATTGAAAGCTGAAATATCAAAAAACATGGATAATAAAGCATAATCTAATAAGCTTAGTGAGTCATTACACTTAGTTTCTAAAATCTTTACTTTTATTTCATTGTGGGAGATTCTTATAACTGTCATAAATCATGTGAGATATCATGGAGTCCAACACTTTACCTATGTTGTGAAGAGCTATTCTACCCTTGTCATCAGAATAAAACCTTAACTTAGAGTGATCACTATACTTATCCCATATTGGGTAGAGGAGGGGACACTCTCTGGTGAGGCCCCTAAATATAAGCCTATAGAGACACGTAGTTTATGAAGAATAGGATGCGCTAAACTCATATTCCCCTCTCGGTGCTAAATACTACTCCCAAAACATATACTTATATGATCATACTATTGAAATCCACCTTAAAATAGCATATGGGTTTATAAATGAAAAACCAACTATGCTTCTTTTACTTAAATCATATTCATGAGGAAAATTGTGGATTTTATGTATTATCTTAGATCATAAAATCAAGTTGAACTTTAATCATGCTGTAATACTTGTAACTTGAGCTTATAAGCATAAATGTTTTGTAAACTCAGTAACTTATACTTGAACTTGAAATCATTCTTTATCTTATAGATACTTCATATAAAAATTTCAAACTCAATGCTCAAATTGAAACCCTTTATCAATTCAGCAAGCTTTATGTCAAAATAATGACATCATCTCATAATAGCAATCATGTAAGTAATAACATGAGTAAAGGTAAATTCTTGTGAAAACTAAACTTTTAATCATATGATAAAGACATAATATCAAAAATATGGAAATTTCGTTATGAAATCTAATTGAAATCACATAAATTCAACTTTAAAATAAAAAATTTTGGGCACAAGGATGAAAGGGTATCCTTGTACAAACCCCACATACCTGAATTTCTTGACTTCTTGAAGGAGAACATGAATTTGGATCCTTGAAAGTTGAACTATCGGAAAAAACCCTAATTTATTTTCTCTTGAGAGTGGTAAGGATAATAAATGCTGAAAAATGATTAATTATGTGAAAATATCATTTATAGGGTGTTTTAAGTCATGGGGGTAGGGTTTGAGGTGAGGAACATACCAAAATAACCCTAAAGAAACTGAATAAAAATTATAGAAATTTTTAGTTGACAACTAAGTTGATAGCTTGTCAATTAGTTGATAACTTTTCAACTTAGTCATCGACCTCTAGCTGGACTTGAACACTTTCTATTTAAGGTTGACGACTAAGTTGATAACTTTTCAACTAGTTGACATCTTGTCAACTTAGTTGTCACCTTTCTGAAGTAAGTTAGGGTCATTCCTAGTTAAGGCTAATGACTAAGTTGATAGCTTATCAACTACTTGATAGCTTGTCAACTTAGTCATCGTATTTCCTAAGTGATTTAGGGTCTTTTCTGGTTAAGATAGATGACTAAGTTGATATCTTATCAACTAGTTGATGGCTTGTCAACTTAGTTATCACATTTTCTCTTAGATAGACACTCCCAGATAAAATGAATATGACTTTCTACTCCAATATCATATTAAGGTGAAATTGGATGTATTGGAAATAAGACTCGAAGATCTTTCATTTGATATATAGTAGGACACCTGAATTGATATATTCTAGGAGTTACACTCATTTAAAGTTGACCTTTGTAAGATCAAATACTAAAAACTCAATCGATACAAGTGTTCTATACTCGACTTTGCTCTAAGTGCTTTCTATGACAATGATTCGCATTGAAAACACTTTACACACAAGGTGAATGATCATGACACTTATCTATGATTTAAAATAATCACTTAGGGGCTTTTAAACATAGGATGAATAGTTGAAAACTTATCTAGGAGCTAGTGGGGTATTACAATATCTTCCCCTTAGGATTATTCGTCCTCTAATGAAGACTGAGATTCGCATGAAAATATGTAATTACTATATTGAAACTAAATTATCTTAAATTTATCATGTCTCATAACTAAATCTCCTCTTGATAGGGCACTGACTAAGCTAATACATATGGAACAGGAACATATATGTAGGAACATATGGAATAACATAGACATGACATGTATGCTAATTAATGATATAGTTGAGCTAAAACGATAACACGTCAATCGTGAAACTAATTTCTGCACTGAATTAATTACAATAAGGAGTTCATTCATGATGAGAGTTTATAACTCATTTGAAACGTTCATGATATGATCATACATATAGAACTATGAAGTGATAGCTTATGCGATAGAATCTCCAAGAGTTACTAAGAATGGAATATGAGTTTCCTCAAACTCTCCTTATCATAACTTCTAATAACACTCAAGGGAAAGATTTTAGGCATGATCTGAGCATGGAATTTGACTAAGGAATTGTAACATGGTAACAACTCTATATCATGGTATATCGGCATATAGAACAAAGGCTAGAATAGGATTACTATGTCTTAGGTAGTGCAACTATTAACTTCCAAGCTTAGGCACACTTCTCAAATATTCTCTCAACTATACTGATCCTCTTAACTACTACAAAAAATTTGATGCAACTTATACTTCTCACATAAGTACACGTGCCTACCCCAAACAAAGTTTGAGTTGAACTACATACTCTCACCATGTTCAAACCTAACTCAAAGTCACATGATACTACAATAACACTATAATTCTAGTCTAAACCACTAGATTCAATATTATATGTCCTTTTAGACCTTTAATTCTAAGCGTACATGCCTTACCACTTCAATGACTAACTCTGAACTCTTAGCAGTAATTCATTAGCACACAATTCCTTTATCCACTTATATACTAACATGACATTCAAGCCTATCGTTATGACCACATATGAACTTTTAGGCAACCAACCCACTAAGGAATGTTTCTATATTCTATAATACCTTTATTAAGAACACCTTTCATGCACTATCCCTAAAAATACATACCTAGAATTCTCAACTAACTATGACATATACCAAAGATTTGCCTCAATATTCCTTTACCCTTTAGCCTTAGATAAAATAAGTATACAACAACCTTTCTTAATAAGGGTAATCTACTCTCTCTCATCTAAACCATTGTTCATCCATTTTCATCACCACTATCTTAACATAAGAAGAGGGTCACTGAAGGACTAGAACATGAGGATCTAAAGCATGAAGTAATATTATATATAACTTTCACATTTAACTGAGGCTTAAGGAATTAAGTATCAAAGGCATGGATTCATAAAAGAAATCTAAATTGAGGATATACATAACATAATATGAATCTCACATATAATTAAGGGTGTACTATGAATTTTGAAAATTGAGCATACTCTGAAACATGAGTTCAACTTATTATAAATGACTTAACATAAGACTGGGATTCATATATTCATGATGAATCACTTGAATCACAGAGTTAAGTTGTTGCTTCCTTACTAGGAGCTTAGAATGAACATAAATATGCATGAAGTATATAAGCATTGGTTACAGGCATGAATCTATTATGTAGAACATAGTTAGGGTGCCATAATAATTGAAATCCGAAGAAAGGAATATGCTGTAGTAAGAATGGATCACAATCTCATCACAACTCTTATTGACATGCATCGTAATCTAATTCTCAAAATTTGATTCGGTTCTTCTCCCTATCATCTCACCCTTAGATTAAAGTCCACAGTTTAAGCTTATGGGTCTATTCTATACCCTCGAGACTAAGCCATAATTCCTTCACTCTAACAGCCTACACATAAATGCTCACCTCACCTGAATAAACTATATTTGGAAAATACTAACTTTATTCCTGGACACTCCCTTAATATATATCATCCTTAACTTTCTCTAGCTTCAATAATCATCAACATACGTGTCTATCTAAACACATAATCTACCCTTTCTTTATAGCTTACAAATATCACATCTCTAAACTTAGATTATTCCCTAAACCAAATCATACCAAAAAGCTCAACATCATCTATGTATGACTCCTTAACTTAGATATCAAGAAAATCATAAAATATATAACTAGCCTTATTCACACTTAGCGACTCATGGGCACTATCTAAGCACACACAATACTTTAAAAACTTAGAAAATAATGCAACCCCATCTCACCTTGGGTACACCTCTACATCATAACTACACCATCATACTTAATTGCAAAATAAATGAACTTAAATTCTTGCATGCTTTATTCCAAGCCTACTAGCTCACCTTTTATAAAACTAACATCACTATCCCAAGAAATAATTATTTTCTACCTTGATAATCATTCATTGTTCAAGCTTAGATTCTAGTACTATACATGATTAACCACAACCTCACACACAATTCTTTCTTGGCGAAACATCAAAAAACACTAGTCCACTAGAACTTCATAACAATAATATTTGATCATAATCTTATGGATTATCTTACTATAATCCATTAGCATATCCTCCTTTCATACATCACTACTACTTATGCATCCATATATCTAAATTATACTCTTAGCACTACAAGAATCAACCAATTTCACTTTCACAACCACAGGGAGAACCCACATTAACAATCCTTAACAACATACTACTTTTATTAATAACCTATACATTTCTAACACCATGAAATACCATTAAGAACTCCTTTACTACCTTAAGCATACCACAATTCACCTTAACTAATAACGCCATCTCTACCTTCCACCATGAAACCTACACCACATTCACTATCCCTTAGTAAACACACAAGGATATATAACCTCTATTCTACTTAATAGCATACACAGATCAATCAATTTACCCTCTATGAAATGCTAACCCCAACTTTTCTTGTTATTACACTTCTAAATACATACTTTCATCTCTAAGAATGTTCTACTACTTATGAATCACAACACCCTAAGTTACACTATCCCTTAGTAAAAATTGTACTCAACACTCTAGGCACGTGCTCTTTCTTTTCCTAAGTGCTATTTGTAACAGAGGGATAAAGAGAAATTTGATTACATAGAATATTCTATCTTAACTGAATAACTTATTTGGATGAGGACATAAGCTTTCAAATTAAAGGGCTTCAAATACACTATCGGGCTCCTCTTAAGCCCTTTGTGATTTTTGAAGTTGTTGATAGTACATTTGAAAGCATCATCTAAGAAGAAATTAAAATTTACTACTCACGTTATCTCACGAATAACTCATAGATAGAGAATTATGGAGTAACACATGAATTGACATAAGTTTCTGAGAGAACAACCTTATTGCATGATCTAGAGCATAAAGAAGGGATATATTTATTAAATAACCAATAGCCTCTCAAAGAAAAGTATAGACGTCTCTATACCATTCTGCAAGACTCTACTAGACATGGATTCATAGACACCCTAGGACTCTTAAACTCTATTAGCTAATACCAAGTTTGTAACGCCCTAAAACTACCCCCTAGATGTCACACGGTGCTTAAAACCACAAGTGATCCTAAGATAACCCATGATATTGGCTTAACTCATAAACAATTAAAATAAATACATAAAATTGGAAGTAACAAGTGGAAGAGATGTCTTAAGCTAAAATTATTGAATACAACACTATTTGAGAACATTCATATCACATGATTATACAAAAAGGAAACTAAGACTGAATACATAACCTCTAACTGACTGTCTATTAAGCGTTTACTAATACTGACTATAGTTAAATGGGACATGACCTCCAGCCATCCCTAATCAATGCGACTAATAAAATACAATACAAGAATTAGAGTTGACTCAAGTCCTTGACTCAAGAGAACTTATCACCTACTGGCTAGAACCTATGTTTTGTCTGATCATGGTGTTGTGGGATACAACCTGTACCTACATCATGAAGTAATATAGCCACAGACACATATATGTGGTCAGTACTTTGGAATGTGCTGAGTATGTGGGGGTGAATGTAATAAGTAAAATTAAAGTTGAACATACTTTCAAATCATGCATGTTGAGTGTAAAAGGACTCACTTTGAACATGAATAAAACTAAACATTGAAATATCATAAAACATAAATAATAAAGTATAATATGAGAAGCTTAGTGGGTCATTACACTTAGTTTCTAAAATCTTTACTTTTATTTCTTTGTCAAAGATTCTTATAACCGATATAAACCATGTGAGCTACCATGGAGTCTAACTTCTTATCCATATTGAGAAGAGTTGTTCTACCTTTTCCATCAGAATAGAACCTTAACTTATAGTGATAACTATACTTAGCCCATATTGGGTATAGAAGGGGAAACTTTTTGGTGAGGCCCCTCAACATAATCTACGGTGGCAGGTAGTTTCTGGAAAATAGGATACACTAAACCCACATTACCTTCTCGATGCTAAATACTATTTCAAAAACATATAATTATATACTCATACTTTTGAAATCTACCTTAAACTAGAATATAGGTTTATAAATTGAAAACCAACTATGCTTCTCTTACTTAAATCATATTGAAGAGAAAACTTGTGGGTTTTAGGTCTTATCTTAGATTATAAGATCAACCTGAACTTTAATCATGTTATAATACTTGTAACATGAACTTATCTCAATAACTTATGCTTGAACTTGAAATCACTCTTTATCTCAAAGATACTTCATATCAAAATATCAAACTCAATGTTCGAATTGAAATCTTTTATCAATTCATCAAGCTTTATATCAAAATAATGAGTTCATCTCATAATAGCAATCATGTAAGTAATAACATGAGTAAAGCTAAATTCTTGTGGAAACTGAACTTTTAATTATATGATAAATCCATAATCTCAAAAACATGAAAATTTAGGTATAAACCCTAATTGAAATCACATAAATTCAACTTTTAAAATCAAAGATTTTAGGAACAAGGATGAAATGATATCTTTGTTCAAACCCCACATACCTAAATTTCTTGATTTTATAAAGGAGAACTGAAACACCCTAGTTTCTGTACCATAGAAAATTTCTAGGAATTCTTGACTCTAGACCCAATTTGAAGGTACAAATGGTATGGTCCAGTCGTATACTGATCAGTGTTGGTTGGTGGGATGGATTTTGGTCACTGGAATGCGTATGACTTGGTGGTATGAGTTGTATGGTTGGATATGGATTATTTAGTTCCTTCACTTAACCTTAAACTTGATAACTTAAGTTGGATCTGAGTATGAGTGGCTTACCAAGAGTCATAAGCAGGGGTACGAGTCATACTCAGGACTTGTATGGTGGTCAGTGCTCAAATCTTTTGTGATTTTATCTTTCTAGGGATATAGGTGAAGGGTACAAATCATATGCTATCGATACGACTTCGGTAGAATGAGTCATACACTGGATAGTGTTGGGTCAAAGGATTAAGGCTTAGGATATGAGTGGTGGATACCACTCGTATCAAAGGGTACGACTCGTTAGGGTCAATCGTACACCTGTGCTGAGATTTTGTGCAACTTAAGCAGGGGTATTCGAGATATTTTCCCACTTACACTAATAAGGTCCCACGACTTCTAAATCACTTTGGAGGCTATTTACCATATTATTCTATTCATTAACACTAAGAAACTCTTCCTAAACACTCTATAATTCTCTCAAGAGATTTTGGGCTAGAAGGCTGGGGTTTCAACTAGAGGACTAATTTGGGGATCTTGTTGGTGGTTTATCTCCATCTACTTTGTAAATTAAGGCATGTTCTCTTCCCTAATTGTTAGTTCCAATTAAAGTCATGGTTTTATACAATGTTTTTATGATTTGAATATTGTATGATTTTAGGTTTTCAAATATAATTTGGGGGTTTTAGTTATAAATTCTTGGTTATGGTTTTCCTATGTTTTAATTATGCTTTTATATGTATTAATGGTGGTTTTTTATAATTGGTTACATAGGAATGGTTCTTTGATAATGGACTTTGGTTTTGGAAATACTATGCCCCTAATGTGTTTGATAAAATACCTTTAACATTATTTCCACTGTAATATTGGTTTTTCCAATGGAAATTATGTGTGGTTTAATCTTAGTAATTGAACCCTAAATTATATGAATGGTTTAAATAGTTTTAAATGGATTGGAAAGGCCTTGGTTGCCATTGTTTTGGTTAATTCGAAATCATGAAGGGTACATGGAATCCCTTAAACCTATATATGGTTGGCTATGGATAAAACTTGCGAGTATAGTCAGTATGACAATATCACTACTAATAGACTTGGTTAATAAATGGTAAATATATTGGTTGGTTGCTTGGTAACAGTTTTAATTAGGCAATAATAACGGGGTGTATAGCAAAGTTCTGGAAGGTGGAAGTCTCAGAGGGACTAAAACTGGAAACTCATATTTGCTGATGTGAGGTTTGGTCTTGGTGAACATATGCATGATGTCATACTTTATATTTAAGAGATGTTCTAGTCATCCTAGGTTTTCTTCCCTGGTCATGTGACTTAACACTCTGGGGACCTTTCAGCAGGGGGAGCTAAACCCATATAGCTCGTAGGTGTTCAGAATAACAAATTGATATAGCCCAGGTAAAGGTTTTAATGGCATTCTAAATTCTGTCCCTTTTCCCGTCATGGTTATATATAGATATATGTATGTATGGTTGTGTGCATATGGATGGTTTTACTTGGTTTTATAAATGGCATTATTTTATCCTTATCTTGAGTTCATACTAGCGATCACTCACTAACCCGTCTTTGGGCTGATGTATACCTACGCTATGCAGGAACAGACCATTCTACTCCTTCTACATAGTGATTGACTCGAGGACAACTATTAATTGAAGTGGTGATCTTCCATCTTTTTGAAAGGCTACATTTCATGTTATGGATATTTTTAGAATTTTAATTTATTTCTAGATAATGGTTTTGGCTATGGTTAGGGGCATGTCCTCACCGGATATTCTTACACTTTTGGTTAGAGGCTTTGTAGTACTGCGATAGGTTGGAATGGGTGGGATTGATATAAGTGTCAGCCTTAGCATTAAGGCTGATATTGGTTGACGATATTGTTGGTTGTTCCATCATATTTAATTTTGGGATCAATCATATTATGTTTTGGATATCCTTTGGTTTTTTCCTGGTTTATGGCCCCTAGTTCGGTATTTTTTTTTGGCTTGGTGGTTTGGTTGGTGTAGTTTGGTGGACAGGATGACTTGGTAGGATTGGTGCAGTAATAGATCTATCCCAAAGTCAGTCCTTGTCTAGTTATTCTATCTTGCTATTGGTTCGGTATTCAGCTAAGTCAAGGTATGCTGATGGTGGTTGGGTTGGGTAAGAGGGGGTGGTCCCCAGTCCTAGTTGGACTTGGGATGCCCATTACGACAAAGCCCCCAATTAGGTCGTGTTAAGTTGGTATCAGAGGGAGTCCACAAAGTCGTGTCTGGTAGAGTCTCTTATAGGAGAGTGTAGCACGTCACACTTATAAGGGAAAGGCTACAAGGCAGTTAGGAATATTTCACTTTCTTGGTATTCTATTCTTAAGCTTAGAGTCTAAGTCCTACAATTCTTCTCTAATTCATGGTTGTTCATTTTTCAGATCATGCCTCGATGATTTGGAACATAAAGAAACTCTTCCGTCATATCTATGGACAATGTTGATGGGGTATGTTCTACGTATGGAGTTCGTATTCAATCTCAAGGTCCTATCCTCGATAGTTCCGGAGTTCCTTCGGTTGCTACTAGTCATCCTCAGGGTAAGGTGACTAATGTAGAATTTCTCCAGTCTATTTATACTATTGCTAAATTAGTTTCTTCTTAGGATGAGCAGGATATATTTGGTGGTTTGTCAGCTGAGGCCACAAGGGTTGGTCAGTTTATGAATCTGAATCCTCCTAATTTTACTGTGTGAAGGTGGAGGAGGATACTCAGGGTTTCTTTGATAAGATGGAGAACATATTCAGGGTGATGCAGGCTACTAATATGGAAGGTGTAAAATTTACAACTTATCAACTCAAGGATGTAGCACACCAATGGTACGAAGAGTGGGATAGGGATACAGTGATGTAGAGGAGATGTCCTTATAGGATGCCTTCTCTTGTGCTTTTTTGGATAGTTTCTTTCCTTAAGAGCAGAGAGAAGTAAAAATGGAGGAGTTTGTGAATCCTATGCAAGGGAGAATGTCTGTAAAGGAATATGCTTTGAATTTTCATAAGTTGTCAAGGTATGCTCCTGGTTTGGTGGCTGACATGAGAGAAAGAATGAGAAAGTTCGCTTCTGGGTTGAATCGGGACTTGATCTTGGAAAGAAAGACTGCTTTGCTGATAAACATGTTATATTAATAGTGCACAAGTCATAAAATGACTTGGATTAGGTTTCAACATTATTTTTTTTTAGCTAGGTAGAATTTTCCCAATTTTAATGCTCACCGCTGAGCGGTACAGTGCCAAATGCCATCACTGGGCACTTTTTCCCAATTTTAGTGCTCACCTCTGAGTGATATAATCGCATTGAGCTTCTATTTTTGGAAAAATGAAAATTATATTATCACCGCTGAGTGGTGGGTTACCATTTCAGGACCCTTATTAATCCAATGGTGTAAAGAACGCGCCCATTGGCTAATCACACAATCCACACGTGCCCAAGATATTTCAGGGATCCAAATTGCTTCAATTTGTGTATCTTCCTTTCGTTGAACCATTCCAACCCTTCTTGAGTTGTTTCAACTTGATTTAATGATCGTATATCCTTTATATATCATCATAACCATTCACCCAGCATTTTATAGAATAAAACTCAACAATTTAGAGCTCAAAACAACACAACATCCAAGACGGTGAACTAGAAACACGAGCTAAGCATAGGCTAATTCACATTGATTTTAAGTTTATTGTTTTGACTCTTGTCTTGATCCAATTGATAGAAAAGACAAACACCTAGCTCAAGCTAGTCACACTAGTTTTCTTGGTTGACTCTAACTGCTCAAATTGGACCCAAACTCGTGTGAAAACACCATTAAACATTGTAAAAAATACATGGATACTTAGATGCACATTTATATCACTATAAACACATTAATCACATGAATCATCCTCAATACAAGGCTAAAAAGGCTATAATAGTAGCACTAGAATGTATAAATACACCCAACATCACCACCCCACACTTAAAGCCTTGTTCATCCTTGAACAACTCTTAACTCTAAGCATCATAAGCTAAAGAGACTCCACACTTCTACAACAAGCAAGAAATTCAAGCAAACACTACAATAATTACATGAAATGCAAGTTTCTTGACTAATCATGTTATACACAATTGACAGCTCAAGAATCTTACTTCAAAACATCCTAGCCTCAAGAATGGACTCCACAAGTGGCAAACTCATACATATTTATCAATCAAAGACATCACACAAATCACCCACATTCATTAAAACATGTATCCTTCACAAAAAAAGAGTTACCCATAATCACTCATAATAATGCAATTTATCACAATGGGTACAAGGATCAAATTGCGCTCACTCTCACAAAGACAGGTTACACATAATGAGCCATAAGATTGCCCTTAATGTAGTACTTCACTAATATTAGAATGTTAATCTTAAGGTCAAATATGTCTTTAATAGTTGTAATATAGGCTAAGGGACGGGTAGGAACTATTTTAGGAATAGTGACTATCTTCCTTAAATGCTTTAATACATCACTTTTTACAATTAAAATCAATCTCCAACAAACAAATTACACCATTTTTGTCTACCCCGTTCTTTTGTTTTCACCCCATCTCATTAAGCTTATTTGGTGGGAGTATTTTATACACTACTCATTCAATTTGAACACATATTTTTTATTCTTTTCATTACTCAATTCCCAACCACAACACATAACAATTCTTTTTGAACACCAATAACTATATCTTTAGAGGCTTCAATTTCATCTTTTTCTTCTTTTATTTCTCTACTCCCTGCTTACTCAATTTTGCATTAAAGCGCCTAGGAGCTTTGGATCAAATCAAGTTCCATCAAAGAAGGGATTAGGATACACATAAGGCTACCAAAGAAAAAAAAGCTAAAGTCTCAACGGGGTTGGCTAGGATTATGCACAAGGGTGGGTCAAAAAGAAATTATAAAAACAAGGCTATCAAAGAAATGCCTAAATCATCTCCTAAACTCAGATTATTTATTTTTCTTTGCACACAAATTGGAAAAGTTTTAGACATCACATGAAACAAAGAATATACTACAACCTCACATTACCCATGGCACATGCTTGACTCACATAGGATCCTCATAGATCTCAACCAATAATAGCATGAATTCAAATTTTAAGCCACAAGTATAAGAGTCCAAAACTGAGCCAAGGAGCCTCAAAAGTAGTAATTCGCACAATCAACATGCTTATACAACTAAAACACTTGCACCATGCAATCAAAAATAGCCCCAACAAGAATATCTTACACAAAAAAATTTAAATTAAGCCCAAAATTGGGAATTTCCCCACCCCACACTTAAAAATCTACTTTTTCCCCAAAGTGAACTTACAAGTAAGAGATAGAAATACTCCCTGAGGCCTCTAGGCCTAGTTAGTAGCATCTTTTTGTATCAATGGAATTTGGGGGACCCCACACTCAGTCTTTGCCATGCGTTTTATCTCAAGTTTTCGATAATTAAACTTCCCATCAACCTGTGACTCAATCAAAAACAAAAACCTACTTGAATTAAAAACTAAAAATTAAAAATAAAACTTACCTGCTTAACTTGATTTGTCTCCCAAGCATTGCCTAATTTAGTGTCACGACACGACCTAATCAACTTTTTCCTTTACCTTGAGGATATGAATTTCACCCCCAACGTCGCATCTATCTTTTTGCCTCGCTCATAGGGTGGTGGTAAAAAGATTAAGGAACTGAGTAATGGAATATGCATGGTAAACCACTCGGCTTTGAGGTGAGGTGTGCTTTTATGTTGGTTATTGATAACACTCAACTTACACATCAATTTAGTGCAATGCGGTCGTCATTAATATATTTACCCAACTTTAGAGTAGGGGTCGAATCCACGAGGAACAATGTGAGTGGAAATTAAACTAATTTGAAACTTTAGCTACATGTTGAATTTAAACAAATGTTGAAAAAAGATAAAATGGGGAGTTTTGTCAATCAAACAATAATTAAAGTTTCGACTTGCTTCAGAGCTCAAAACTAAAATTTCAATGGCTCAAATAAGTGATAGAGAGGAACTAGGGTTATGATCACCATGATTATCAACCCCTATTAAATAATAACTGTAGTATTGAGTTCTCATGACTTGTGGGAAACACCAAATTATTAGTTTCGACAGTCCATCTAAGTGTTTCTCAACCTACTTAGATGTTGAACTCCCTAATTCTCTCGAACTTAGGAAATCATTCTATTCATACTGATTTTATCTCAAATCTTGTTACAACATTAATCATTAGATGGGAACTTAACCTTATAAAATCCTCATTGATAATTCACTACCTTTAGTTTATTTCTCAGGTCGAGCAAATCAACAAAAGGCGGGATCTATTGTTTGCAACCAATAAATAACAATCATAACAAAGGAATTATAAGATGTCCCCGCAATCACTCAAACCCTAACCAACTATTAAATCCATGAAGAAATAATCATAGATCCCATAACCCTAGTTGTAGGTTTTAGTGCCACATAAAATAGAAAGAGATAGCAACAATTATATTCATCATTCAAAGTAATTAAACTTACAAAAGATGAAGTCTGAAGTTAATTATCTTCCAAGTTCAAGAGAAATTTCCCACAACCAAATCAAAGAGTTAAAAATTGAATTCTAAGTTAAGAGCCTCTAAAGAGAGGTGAACTTCTTTTGAATAAGTTCCAGCCATTTCGCCCTTTTTTTTCTTAGAAAACCCTAACATATGCTTTAAATAATTCATGCTAATTATGGAAACAAAATCATAGATCACAGTATTTTTTCAAACAGGCGACGAAGTGTGTGACGGCTTATCAGGAGTCTGACCACTTATCAGGAATGTCCTCAGCTCTTCTTCACTTTTGATAATCTCTGCCTTAGGTTGATGATGAGACGTGATGCCTTATCAGACATGTGATGACTTATCAGAATTTTGTTGCTTCTTCACTTCAAATTCTATTCCCTGCCTAAGCCTTATGACGAGCCTGATGGCTTATCATACTTCCGACGGCTTATCACAGATGTCGTCATGAATTCCAGCTGAAGCTTATTCTTTTTCTAAGGATGATGGCAAATCTGATAGCTTATCACAAGGCTGATGACTTATCAGATAAGTCTTCAGCTATACTTCCCTTTTTACTTGCTCAGAAATCAACTCTTTTACTTCCATTATTGCTGGTTCTCTTGCATCTTGAGTTATACTGCAATATCAAATAGAAAATAATTAAAAATGACAAAAATTGCTTAAGACTTTGCAATTATTCTCAATTAAAAGCCTCAAATATGTTAGCATATGCTCACACATCAATACCCTTAACTTAAAATAATTGCTTGTTGTAATACCCCTCAAAGTTCTCTTCCAGTCTGAGCCTTAGAGCGTACTTAGTAAAGCAAAAAACTAAGTCTAAAAGTTTTAGAAATATCTTCCCAAGTATGAAATACTTTGAATGGTGTGGAAGTTCCCTAATTTCTACTTTTTTTCATGTATAGCATTGAACAAGCTTTCCATCGATACCAAATTTGCCCAAATCGGACACTCGGGTGAAGAGTTAGAGTCATTTTAGTGAAACAGTGTGCCACCTGAAACCTTAGCGCGTCGCGGAGCCAGCAAAAATGGCAATTGTCAAATTTCAGTGAACCTCCGTGATTCCATCGTATCGCGGTATAGTTCCAGCTTGCAACCCAGTAGGCAATGCAATTTCTACCACGTCGCGTCGTCGTGCAGTTTCCCAATTATCCAAATTCCAGTGAACTGGCGCGATTGTGGTGCTTCACACTAACAAGTAAAATTGTGGATTTTTTAGTTTAATTCCAAGGGCTTTTTTGTCTTTTCCCCTTTTCTACACCCTCTATAAATACCCAGCCAAGGGACCTCAACCTCATTTCTCTTCCACTTACAAAAAATTAGGGTTTCCAAAATCAAAATCCCCCCGTTTTCTCTTCAAGCAAAAATCAAGAAAAATCAAGAAATATCTAGACAAATCAAGAAATCGTTCTAAAGGCCTTCAAGAAAAGAGTATTCCCAAGGTATGTAGATGTTGATTCTTAGGTCCCTTTCATCCAAGAAGCTCAAGTACCCTTTTCTAAAACTCAAAGATTTTATGTTTATGAGTTGTTAATGATTCATGTGAGTTGAAATTGATGTTCCAGCAGATGTTGAGTTTTGATTCATGTTTGTTTATAAGATTTATGAGCTTTGACCCTTGTATGTAGAATCCATGTGATATTTGTGATGAATCTTTCTTATATTGTTTTCTATGTGATGTGTTCATGATATTTGAGTGTAGAAATGGTGGAATAAGTAGAGCATGTCCCCCATAGGTTTGATGAAAGCTTAGGTGAAGCATAAAACGTCCATTTTAGTATGTCGAAGATGAAACCCTAAATTGTGAGTTAGTTTATGCATGCCTAGTGTTTGATAAAATGCCCAAGTGGATGAATTATTCCATGATAGTGGGAGATCCCCAAATAAGTATGAACCCGTGCATGTCTAGTATTTGTTGAAAGACTTTAATGAACAAGTGAAGATGTGATGGTAGTAAATTCTCCAATTATGTGCTCTTTGATATATGCTAAGCTTTTAATACATGCCAAGTGGTTAGCAAGTAAGTTGAGACATGATAGTATGAAGTTTTCCCCAAATCATGTGATGTCCAAATACATGTCAAGACTGATTTAGGTGTGAAGAACATGAGGTAAGACCTTGTTGAAGGAAGTATAATCTAGTTACATATTTCCCTACGCTATTATATGTTGATGTTTCCTAAATGCTTGACGCGATGCCTTAATGATTGCAAAAGTGAAGGTATGTTATGTTTCCTAAAAACTTGAAGAGATGCTTTAATGATAATAATGATGAATGAATGACTGTGATGATGAATGAATGGTTGTGATGATTGAGGAATGATTATGCTTTATTTTATGTTATCAAGTCCTGGGGGTATTTATACCCGATAATTTAGTTGTTGTCTAGAGCCCGTGTCAGTTTTACGATAATTCTAGTTGAGCCATGATTCTCAGAACTCAGTGACCTATAGAACTCTATATCCTCAGACAATTGCAGAACTTAAGAAAGTTTAGTAATCTCAGTTATGTCTGTAATCTCTGCATCGCTAGTAATCTAGCCTCAGTCCTGAAATCAGCTCAAATCTAATAGTACTCAAGTGTTCAATTCTATTCTCAGAAGCGATTTGACTAATCTATTCAAGCTTTGTATCGTCAGTCAGATACCATTATCTAATAGCATTCTATTAGATATAGAACCAAGTGATCTCAGCGTAACTCAGTCAGATCTTTTGAGAAACATGATCAGTATCAGATTCAGTTCAGTTAAGAATTCAGTTCAGAGTCTTTCAGTTGGGAGTAGAAACTAGTATCGAGCGAGGGAAGGGGTGGTGGCTCCTCCCGTTAGTGAGAGAGGCCGAAGTCGTTAGTAGCAATACCTGATCTCCAGAACTACGTAGCCAACATAGGATACAGGAGTCACCGTCATAAAAAGGCTATCACCTCTAGAGAGAGAGTATTTGACTATTATATTGCCTTAGGTCGACTGCCTGGTAAGGGTCATCCATCAGAGAGGATTGACCAGAGAGAGGTCTTTACCCGTGGCACGGTATTGACACCCTTCCAGCTGGGGTTATAGGTTGGACCCCACCTGTGGTAGGTTGGGGTATGTCGGTTAATTAACTGTTTCCCATAGTTTCAGTTACAGTTTCAATTTCAGTATCAATCTTTAAAAATCAGGACTGTCAGATACGGTCATCTATCATTATGAGGAACTAAGATAGTTCCATTGATTCATGGACAATCCCGTCAGATAGGCTTGGTCTCATATACAATTATTTGATATCATATTTAGAGATATGCCGCCAGACAGGCTTGATTATAGTCTCAGATTCTATTGAGTATTTTTGTTGTCAGATTCAGATATGATCATTTCCTTACCACTGATAATAGATTCCTTAATCATCTGTTAGAGAGTTTGATCTTCAATCTTTTCGGTTTAGAGCAGTAAGCTCAGAATTCAGTCCTTGATGTAAGTGCATCTTGATCCTCAGTTATCAGTATCAGATGAGTCAGTGACTCAGTATCTCAGTATCAGTAGTGAGTTCAGTCTGCAGTAAGGCAGTACCTGAGTTTCAGTCTCTAGAGTTATGATGATTGTGACTATGGTCTATGCATTCATGTATGTGAATGTGTTCTCATACGGCATTATCATGATTATTCAGTTTAGATATTATGCATACATGAGCCCTTGCATTTAGCCTTACCCCGTCTACATACTCAATACATTCCTATACTGACGTATTTGAGCTATGGTGTTTTATTTGGTACCATAGGTTCAGAGGCACAAGACCCAAAGTTTCCTCAACAGTTTAGTCCCAGTCAGCAGCAGTAGTCGTAGCAGTGAGTCCTCTTCTTTCGAGGACGAATCTCAGTTTACTATTATGGCATCAGACTTGGTTTATATTTTTAGTAGACGGAGTTAGTTGGAGACATGTCCCATCAACTCCACAGTTCAGAGAGTTTAGAGGCTTTTCAGATAGATGTATTGACATTTAGTTTTCAGTTTTGAGTAAGTATAGATGTGTTGAACCTTATGGCCATATTCCGCATTTATTTCAGATAATAAGTAGTATACAAGTATAGATATCAGAAAAGGGTTAGCTTGTGGTCCTTTGGGATCATAAGCCCCGTGTGACGTCTCGATATGGGATCTCGGGGTGTTACACTTGTCCTCATTCAACTAAAACATAAATAAGAGGATACAAACCACATTCAATATTTAATCATTCATTTTAGCTTAAAACATCGTCACCATCTCCAAGGTCAATTAATTTTAAAAAACCAATTGTGTATATTATTGAAGAACAATAATACGACACACAGGAATCAAGATATGGCATCAATTCAGCAACAACAATCATGCATGTACCCAAATTACACTATCCAAATAAGTTAGCTACTAGCAACGTAACCAATGTGACCTTATAACAAAGAGGTCCCTCCTCACTCATATGTGAACCAAGCATGTCAATGCGGGGATTGTCAAGAGATACTCACTCTCAGAAAGAAGTTTCAGTCAATGTATGCCAAATACCATAAGCTTGCCTTTATTTTCATTACCAAGGTTTTCAGACAGGTAAGCTAGATCACTATAGGTCTTTTTCTTTGACTTGTAATGTAGGCTAAGGGTTGGTATGATACTTGATGATATTTAAGGTAACTAAGCCTCCTTGGAACTACACTATTTTTGGGGTCTCACTTATCAAGCATTACCTTATTTCTCCCTTTCTTGATTAAAGAACATTTAAGCTGGGTGCAGTTTTTATTCATTCATTTTTTGTCACAACTTTTTTTTTCTCATTCTTTTTCTACCACACCCAACCTTGCATTATTTTCTTTCTTTTTTTGCCCTTCTTCATACACACTTTACATCACGCACCCGTATGATAGCCACCTTCGACTTAGGCTATTTTCCTAAGTCAACAACGGCCTATGATCCTCTCCTAACCTCTATCCTACAACCAAGGAAAGACCAATCGGGCAAGTTCTGGATTTAACACCCAATGGGAACTAGGTAGTATCTCACACACACATGGCACAAAGGTACATCACAAGATACTATCCATTCGGTTTATGCAATTTTTTAGCAATGGTTATCATGTCACTAGTACCAATGCCATAACAAGATGCACAGTAGTTACACATAAATGCATATCACACAATTATAAAATAGACCATTGGAGAGGTGTTCAATAATCAACCAAAATATGTTAACTGCCTAAGTTACTTGTATTTCTCCTAGTCAATTACAACATTTTACAACAAATCACAATACGCCTAAACAAGCCGGCTCTGCTAGGAACAAGACTCAGGATAAAAGATGCATGGCAACAACTCTAAGAGGACATCAACACCCATAAGTAGCCCTACCCTCAACTTAAAATCATGCAATGTCCCTAATGCGTCAAACAAAAAAAAGAGTTAAAAACATACCTGCGGCACCAAGGGTGCGAAGATCTGTTGTCAATCACATAATACGAATACAAATAACAAAATACCTTGGGTTGCTGCCCAAGAAGCACCTGATTTAATATTGCGGCACGAACCGACTCAACTTTTTCCTCCACCTTGAGGATATGAATTTCACCCCAACTTAGAGTCTATCTTCTTACCTCGCTCGTAGGGGGGTGATATAAAAATTAAGAAGTTGAGTAAAGGATTAAGCATGGTAAACCACTCGACCATAAAGTGAGGTGTGTTTTTATGTTGCTTATCTAATGTAAAATCAAGAATATAGGATTCTTGTTCCTCATCTTCACACTCTTCTACTATTTTAAATGATTCCACAGACAAGATATCATCTAAACATAATGTAGAAAAGTTATTTGACTAAGGCCTAATCAATCCTACTTCAAAATTTATACTATCTACTATACACTCACTTTTATTCACCTTCTCAACATCTTCACTTCGAATTGGGCTAGAGTCTTTATTAGAGATTTTCTTTTTTTCTTCCTTTGCCTCTAGCACTATGTCCTCATTCTTGGCATCATCTCTCATGGTTGGTTCGGTTGGTTGGGAAATCATTGAGGGTTGCTCAACATCAAGCTCAACATAAATATAGGGTTCTTGTTCCTCATCTTCACACTTTTCCATTATTTTAAATAATTCCACATACAAGATATCATCTAAACATAATATAGAAGAATTCTTTGAATGACTAACCTCTATATCCATCTCCTCATGAATTATTGGCTTCATGTATTAACACATATCACATATAATATCATACATTTCTTTCTAGAGATCCAACATTAATTAAAAAATAGCTTCACTGCCACTCTTCAAATTGCTTCATTCTTCTTTTTCTTGACCATAAGACCTATCAAAGTCATAAGAAAAACTAGAATTTAGGTTAGCGCAATAGGGGGAGGGACCATTTGGGCAATCATTCTAATGTCCATCTTGACCACCACATAAAGAACAATCATACTCCCAGTAAGATGGATAAGTGCACACATCTCTCTCCGAGGAGAATATCTATAATCTTGCCAAAAGTGAGGTCCATCACAATATGGACATGGATCATTAAGATAAGATTTCCAACCACCAAGCTCGTGTTCATTCCACGATGCTATAGTAATAAGTAAACTAAAATAAAAATCAACCTAACACAAGAAATAAAATAAAACTAAAAATAAATATTTACAAGTTTGAATTCAAGCAAGTAGGCTAAAATTCTAAATCAACTCAATACGCCAAATTTTTCCCCGGCAACGACGTCATTTTTGATAACGCTCAATTTACACGTCAATTTAGTGCAAGACGGTCATCATCAATATATTTACCCAACTTTGGATTCGGGGTCGAATCCACGAGGAACAATGTGAGTGGCGATTAAAATAATTTGAAACTATAGCTACAAGTTGAATTTAAACAAATATTGTGAAAAGATAAAATGGGGGGGTTTTATCAATCAAACAATCATTAAAGTTTTGACTTGCTTCAGAGCTCAAAACTAAAATTTCAATGGTTCAAATCAGTGAGAAAGAGGAACTAAGGTTATGATCACTATGATTATTAACCCATATTAAATAATAACTGTATTTTTGGGTTCTCATGACTTATGGGAAACACCAAATTATCAGTTTCGACAGTCCATCTAAGTGTTTCTTAACCTACTTAGATGTTGAACTCCTTAATTCTCTCAAACTTAGGAAATCATTCTATCCATACTGATTTTATCTCAAGTTGATCAATCTTGTCACAACATTAATCAATAGATGGGAACTTAACCTTCCAAATCCTCGTTGATAATTCACTACCTTTAGCTTATTTCTTAGTTCGAGCAAATCAACATAAGGTAGGATCTATTGTTTGCAACTAATAAATAAGAATCATAACAAAGAAATTATCAAGATGTCTCCGCAATCACTCATACCCTAACCAACTATTAAATCCATGGAGGAATAATCATAGATCCCACAACCCTAGTTATGGGTTTTAGTGCCACATGAAAAAGAAAGAGATATCAACAATTATATTTATCATTCAAAGTAATTAAACTTACAAAATATGAAGCCTAAAGTTGATTCTCTTCCAAGTTCAAGAGAAAATTCCCACAACCAAATCAAAGAGTTGAAAATTGAATTCTAAGTTAAGAGCCCCCAAAGAGAGGTGAACTTCTTTTGAATAAGTTCCAGCCGTTTCACCCTTTTTTTCTTAGAAAACCCTAACATATGCTTTAAATACTTCATCCCAATTATGGAAACAAAATCATAGATCACAGTATTTTCTTAGATAGACGACAACGTGTGTGACAGCTTTTCAAGAGTATGACGACTTATCAGGAATATCGTTAGCTCCTCTTTACTTTTGAGAGTCTCTGCCTTAGATGACGATGAGACATGAAGTCTTATCAAACATGTGATGACTTATCAGAATTGTCGTCGCTTCTTTACTTTAAATCCTATTCCCTACCTAAGCCTAACAACGAGCCCGATAGCTTATCGCACTTCTGATGGCCTATGACAGATGTCGTCATGAATTCTAGCTGAAGCTTATTCTCTATCTAAGGCTGATGGTAACTCCGATAGCTTATCACAGGGCTAACAACTTATTAGACAAGTTATCAGCTATACTTCCCTCTCTACTTGCTCAGAAATTAACTCTTTCACTTTTATTATTGTTGGTTCTCTTGCATCTTGACTTTTACTGTAATATCAAAGAGAAAACAATTAAAAATGACAAAATTGCTTAAGAATTTGCAATTATTCTCAGTTAAAAACCTCAAATGTGTTAGCATGTGCTCACACATCATTATCCGATGTAAAATCAATAATATAGGATTCTTGTTCCTCATCTTCACACTCTTCTACTATTTTAGATGATTCCACAGACAAGATATCATCTAAACATAATGTAGAAAAGTTCTTTGAGTGAGGCCCAACCAATCCCATTTCTAAATTTACAATATCAATAACACACTCACTCTTATTCACCTTCTCAATTTTAGTCTCAAGATAAAGATGACAACTAGGTGGCTGTGATTCTTGTGTTTTTCTTTGCCTCTGTAGAGATGGTGGTAATGGTATTTCCTGAACCTTTTCAACAACTTCATGTTTGAAGTACTCAAACGTCCTCGAATTATCAGCAATTTTCTCTACAACAGGTTAGGAAGTCAACTCTGCATCTACCTCCTTAGTTGTCCATTGAGCATTACCTACAAACATGATTGAATTAGTACTAAATGTACATATATCTGCAAAGTGATATAAATTTCCACAAGCCACGCACCAACTCGTGGTCTACTATGCAAGTTGCAAACGAGCAGGTCCCCTCCAATAACTTGGATCAAAATCTAGACAAAAAGCCTCATGGTGGGATCCTCTACAAAAATGACAAGAATCATCATCCCTCAAAAACTATCTATCCAAGACTGACATCTCAAGAAGAGTGTGAGAAAAATAAAAATAACGGAAAATAAAAAAAACTAAGAAAATAAAAACTATTTACAACTCAATATAGAAAAACTAAAAATAAGATAGTTGCCAATTCAAGTCCCCGACAATGGCACCAAAAACTTGACATCGCCCAAGCGTACATGCAGGTGTACGTGGTCTACCAAGTGGTAAAGTGGTCTTCAAGAAGATGAATATCGATCCCATAGGGACTTGTGTTAAACAACTACCCAATTCTTATTTAAGAAATTGAGGAGAGAAGAAAATAAAGTTTTAGAGTTGTAAACTAAAATTGAATTACACTAATGCAGAAAAGTAATGACTTTGGACAATCAAAGAATAGAGCCTCAGGGTTAAGGCTTATGAACAATCATACTATACCATTGAACTTCATTCATTATACTGGTTATCTTAGTTGCTGATTCGTAGGGTTAATTGTATGATCATAGTCTTCCGACCTCTAACCGTTTACCTAACTTGGACATTACAACTGAATCATTGAGCAAGGATGTAACAATCCAGCTAAGTGATTTAAAGCTATCATTCTATGTGTGAATCAAATAAGGCTTATAATTACATCCCTATCCTAGAAACTAATTCAAAATCCTTATTTAATATAAGACTATGAACCTTACTTTGTTTATCCCCATGTTCTATCTTCCTATCCCCTCCCCCCCAAGATCACAAGGTGGAAAATAAATATATTCTAAGGGTAGCTAATCCTCAAAATATTTAAAAAAAAGTTATAAACAAGCTACCATAATGATATGTAAATGAACAAACTTAATTCAAAAAGAAAGTATTCATGACCTTGGCCTTAACCCTGGAAGGGGAGTTTAGCCTTTAATGGAAATATTCATCATCCAATCCATTGGACTAATGATACAAACCATAAAGAAACTAAATTAAATAATGATAAAAGATAAAAAGAAGTTGTGGTAGCCTCCAATGATGTCCAAGTTGATCTAGGGTTTTCCAAGATATCCCAAGATTGCCCAAGATGTTTAAAACGGAATTTAAGATGTTATATTTATAGTGCACAAGTCATAAATTGAATTGGATTAGGTTTCCACACTATTTTATTTCAACTGGATAGAATTTTCCTAATTATGATGCTCACCGCTGCGGTATAGTGCCAAATGCCATCACTGGGCATTTTCCCCCAATTTTGGTGCTCACTATTGAGAGATATAATCGCGTTGAACTTCTATTTTTGGACAAATGTCAATTGACTTATCACCACTGAGCAGTGGGTTACCATTTGGGGACCCTTATGAATCCAATAGTGTACAACACATGCCCATTGGACAATCACACAGTCCAAACGCGCCTAAGATATTTCAGGGGTCTAAATTGCGTTAATTTGTTTATTTTGCTATTGTTGAGCCATTCCAAGTCCTTTTTGAGTTTTTTACACTTGATTTGAATATTTTATATCCTTCATATATCATTAAAATCCATTCACTAAGCATCCTATAGCATTAAACTCAACAACTCAAAACAACACAACATCCAAGACAGTAAACTAGAATACGAGCTAAGCATAGGCTAATTCACATTAATCTTAAGTTTATTATTTTTAATATTTTATTGATCCAATTGGACCTTGGAAATTATTAGTAAGTTGTTTAAAATAACACAACATCCAAGACGGTGAACTAGAAACACGAGCTAAGCATAGGCTAATTCACATTGATCTTAAGTTTATTGTTTTGACTCTTATCTTGATACAATTGACCATTGGACAATATCAAAAAGTTTTTTCAAATATAAATACACAGTAAAAACCTTAGTAACTCATTCAAAAAGTTAGAACACAACACAATAGACTAGATAAACACCTAGCTCAAACTAGTAAAACTAGTTTTCTCGGTTGACTCTAAATGCTCAAATTGGACCCAAACTCATGTGAAAACACCATTAAGCATTATAAACACATACATGGTCACTTAGATGCATATTTATATCACTATGAACACATTAATCACATGAATCGGCCTTAAAGTAAGGCTAAAAAGCCTAGAACAGTAGCGCTAGAATGTATAAATACACCTAACTTCTATTGACTGTTCATATACTGTAGGTAGAGGATGATAATATACAACTAGTAGAGTTCAGAGATCATCAGGGTAAGATTAGTAGGTTTTTTTATCAGGGAGGTGCTCAGTCTCAAGGTAGTCAGTATGAAAGCAAATGGTAGGAAAAAAAGTGGGGGAGTTATGAATCCTTCTCTGCTGCTAGTTCTCCTTACCCAAAGTAGTCGAGTAACAGCATCATTAGGTTGGTGATAATTTTTGGGCATAGGGTGCCCAATCTCAGACGAGTGGGGGTTAGTCAGTTTCTTTATGGCTTTTTTGTTGGTTCTGTGGTCATCTTCATTAGGATTATTATAATAAAGAGAGGGAAAAATACTTTAAGTATGGATAGAAAGGCTATCAGCTCAGGTATTGTCCGGTTAATAAGGTTGATATGTGAGAAAATTAGGTACTAGTAGCTTCATCTTTTGGTCCTGCACCCGGTGGTGCTGCATCTACTTCTATTACTGCTCCTGGTTCTAGTGTGAGAAAACCTATGCTTTGGTTTCCGAATAGGAATCTAAGTCATCACCTAATGTCATTACTGGTACGTTACAACTCTTTTATCGTAATATGTATTATTTGCTTGATCCAGGGTCCACTCTTTCTT
Source organism: Capsicum annuum (assembly GCF_002878395.1). Classification (NCBI taxonomy): domain Eukaryota; kingdom Viridiplantae; phylum Streptophyta; class Magnoliopsida; order Solanales; family Solanaceae; genus Capsicum; species Capsicum annuum. The sequence goes on from NC_061116.1 coordinate 49,734,477, forward strand.
ATGTAACCCCATTTATGGTTGTAGGTATTGGTTTTGATCCTGAGGTTATTTTGGATCCTTTTTCTAATTATACCCTAGTAGGTGACTCGATTATTGCTAATAGTATCTGTAGAGTGTGTGTGGTATTAGTTGGTGGTAGGAAGCCTTTGGTGGATTTGTTTGAACTTGATATGGTGGATTTTAATGTTATTCTAGGGATGGATTTGTTACTCTCTTGGTACATATCCTTGGATTGTTTGACCCATAAGGTTGTTTTTAGGTTCTATGTGAACCAATTATAGAATGGGAGAGTGGTTCCCTAGCTCCTAAGGGGAGGTTTATTTCTTATCTTAGAGCTCAGAGGTTAATTTCTAAAGGTTGTCTTTGTCACTTTGTCTGGGTTAAAGATTCTAACTTTGAAGGTCCCTCTTTACAGTCAGCCCCAATTATAAATGAGTTTCCTGAGGTCTTTCCAGATAATTTTCCTAGTGTTCCTCCAGATAGAGAAATAGAGTTTGGTATTAACTTGGTTTTGTACACTCGTCAAATATCTATTTCTCCTTATAGAATGTCTCCAGCTAAGTTAAGGGAACTCAAGGAGCAACTTATGGATCTTCTGGATAAGGGGTTTATTCATCCTAATGTATCTCTGTGGAGTGCACTGGTGTTGTTCATATGTAAGAAGGATGGTTCCCTTCAAATGTTCATTGACTATCGATAGTTTAATAAGGTAACGATTAAGAACAAGTATCATTTTCTAAGGATAGATGATCCATTTGATTAGTTGCAAGGTGCCAAGTCCTTATCTAAGATATACCTTCATTATGGGTATCATTATCTAAGGATTAGAGAGGTGGATATCCCTAAAATGGCTTTTTATGCTTGGTATGGGCACTTTGAATTCTTAGTGATGTCATTTGGATTGACTAATGCCCCAGCGATATTTATGGATTTAATGAATAGGATTTTCAGGCATTTCATGGATCTCTTCATTATTATGTTTATTGATGACGTTTTAGTTTATTCCAAAAGTAAGGAGGATCATGCTAATCACCTCTGTGTGGTATTCCTGAACTTGAAGGAACAATAGTTGTATGCCAAGTTCTCCAAGTGTGAGTTTTGGTTGAACGATGTGACTTTTCTTAGTGATATTATTTCTAGTGAGAGGATTGTGGTGTCCACAAATGGTGGTTGCGATTAAAAGGTGGCCTGGACCCATGACTCCAACCAACATTCAAAGTTTCTTGGTCTTGGTTAGGTATTATAGGCGGTTTGTGGATGTCTTTTCATTGATAGTTTCTTCTTTGACTAAGTTGACGCAGAAAAAGATAGTTTTCTTGGTTAGATGCTTATAAGGGGAGTTTTGAGAAATTGAAAGATAAGTTAACTTCGGCTCAAATTCTGACTTTTTCAGAAAGGAAATGATAGGTTTATGGTCTATTTTGGTGCATCTCAGGTTGGACTTGGTTGTGTTCTTATGCAACATAGGAAGGTGATTACCTATGTTTCTAGGCAGTTGAAGGTACATGAAAAAAACTATCCTACTCATGATTTGGAGTTGTTGGTGGTTGTATTTTCCTTGAAAATATGGTGGTATTATTTTTATGGTGCACACATAGACATCTTTTCTGATCATAAGAGTCTATAGTATGTGTTCACTCAGAAAGAGCTAAATCTCAAGTAGAGAAGCTGGCTTGAGCTTCTTAAGAACTATGATATGAGTTTTCACTATCACCTAGGAAAGACCAATGTGGTTACTGATGCTCCTAGCAGGTTGTCCATGGAGAGTTTGGCTCATGTAGAGAAACGAAAGAAGGAGTTGGTGAAGGATATTCACCGCTTTGCTAATCTTAAAGTTTGCCTCTTAGACTCTAAGGATAAAGGTGTAATGGTATAAGAAGTGGTTCGATCATCTTTTGGTGCAGAGATCAAGAAGAAGCAAGTACTGGATCCTATCTTGACCAAAATCAAGGGTGGCGTTGGTGGGGAAAAGGTGGTGGTATTTCAGATTAGTGGTGGCAGTACTTTATGATACCAAGGGATGTTATGCATTCCTAATGTCGACAGTTTGCAGCAAAGAATTTTGGCTGGGGCACATGAATCATGCTATATTGTACATCCCTGATTGACAAAGATATATCATGATCTCAAGGAGATGTATTGTTGGACTAGTATGAAGAGGGATGAGGCTAATTTTATGGCCAAGTGCTTGGTGTGTCAACAAGTTAAAGTTGAACACATGAGACCTAGAGGATTGTATCCAAAGATTATTTTTCCCAAATGAAAATGGGATGTAATTAATATGGATGTCATTACCGGTCTTCCACGGTCTCAAAATCAATATGATATGATTTAGGTCATCATGCATAGGATGACAAAGTCTTCTCACTTCTTTCTAGCAAGGACTACTTTTTTGGTGAAGGATTATGCAAAGTCATATCTTCAGAAGATTGTGAAGCTGCATGAAGTACTTTTTTTAATTATGTATGATCGTGGTACGTAGTTTACGTATCATTTCTGACAGTTTTTCAGAAGGGATTGGATACTAAGGTGAGTCTGAGTACTATATTTTATCCACAGACAGATGGACAAGCAAAGAGAACTATTTAGACATTAGAGGATATGGTTCGGGCTTGTGTGATTGATTATGGTGGAAAATGGGTTGAGCATATACATTTGGTAGAATTTGCTTACAACAATACCTATCATTCAAGTATGTGTATAGCTCTTTTTGAGGCATTGTATGGTAGTAGGTTTAGATATACTATTGGTTGGTTTGAACTTAGAGAGGCGGATATATTCGGTCTAGATTTAGTCTATCAAGCTATAGAGGAGGTAAAGGTGATTCGGGATAGGCTTAAGGTTGCCCAATGTTTCCAAAAGTCCTATGTAAATGTTAGGTGTAGAGACTTAGAGTTCGAGGTTGGGGATAAGGTTTTTCTCAAGAGTGCAGTTTGGTAAGAAGAGGAAGCTCAGTCCCTGATATGTTGGTCCTAATGAGATTCTGTGGAGAGTTGGTAATATTGCTTAGAAGTTGGAGTTACCTTCTATCTTGAGCTTGGTTTATCCGGTATTTCATGTCTCCATGTTGAAAAAGTGTATTAGTGATCTTTCTTCGATTGTTTCTTTAAAGAGGTTGGTTATCTCAAACTCTCTGTCTTATGAAAAGGAGCTAGTTGAGATCTTGGATAGGTAGGTTCATTGGTTGCAAACCAAGGATATGTCTTTAGTTAAGGTCCTATGGTGGAACCATAAGGTTGAAGAAGCTATGTGGAAAATAGAGGAGGACATGAAGTCCAAGTATCTCATCTATTTTTTTTCCTGGGATTCATGCAAAAGGTATATGTCTTCAATACATCTTTACTTTTTCAGTTTGTTATAAGAAAATTAATAAATTTGCCTATTTGTTTTTAAACTTTGTTAGAGACTGGAAATATATTTGAAAATACAAATGACTCGTTTCTGTGGTTACCTCTACCTTGTCCGTCATTTGGGGATAAATGTTCCTAGTGGGTGAGACTGAAATACCTGGGTTTCTGTACCTTAGAAAATTTCCTGGAATTCTGGTCTCTAGGCCCAATACGACTCACAGGTATGAGCCATATATTAGGGTACAAATATTATGGTCCAGTCGTATGCTGACCAATAATGGTTGGTTGGATGGATTTTGGTCACAGAAATAGGTACGACATGGTAGTACGAGTCGTATGATTGGATACGAATTTTTTGGTTCCTTCACTTAACCTTATACTTGGTAACTTAATTTGAATCTGAGTACGAGTGGATCACCAGGAGCCATAATCCAGGGTACGAGTCGTAACTAGGACTCGTATAGTGGTCAGTGTTCAAACCTTTATTGATTCTATCTTGCTAGGGATAAGGGTGAAGGGTACGGATTATATAATGTCGATACAGATTGGGTAGAATGAGTTGTACACCAAACAGAGTTAGGTCTAAGGGTTAAGGCTTAGGATATAAGGGGTGGTTACCATTTGTATCAAAGGGTACAAGTCATGAGGGTCAGTCATACCCCTGTGATGGGATTTTGTGAAACTTAAGTGGAGGTATTCTGGATATTTAGCCACTTACCCTAATAAAGTCCCATGACTTCTAACTCACTTAGAAGGATATTTATGCCATTATTCTATTCATTAACACTTAGAAACTCTTCCTAAATACTCTATAATTCTCTCAAGAGCCTTTAGGCAAAAAAGGTTTGGGTTTCAACTAGAGGACTAATTTGGGAATCTTGTTAGTGGTTTATATCCATCTACTTTGTCAATTAAGGCATGTTCTCTTTCTTCATTGTTAATTCTAGTTAAAGGCATGGCTTGATTCAATGTTTTTATGATTTGAATGTTGTAGATTTTGGGTTTTCAAATATGATTTGGGGGTATTGTTTATAACTACTTGGTTATGGTTTTCCTATGTTTTAATTATGATTTTATATGCATTAATGATGGTTTTCGATAATTAGTTGCATGGGAATGGTTCTTTGGTAATGGAATTTTTTTGGAAATACAATGGCCTAAATGTGTGTGATAAAATGCCTTTAACAATGTTTCCACTATAATATTGGTTTTTCAATGGAACTTATGTGTGGTTTAAACTTTGTCATAGAAACCTAAATGACATAAATGGTTTAAATGATTTTAAAGGCCTTGATGGATATGGTTTTTGTTAATTGGAAATCATGAAGGGTACATGGAATCCTTTTAACCTATATATGGTTGTCTATGGATAGAACTTGTAAATATAGTCAGTATGGCGATACCACTACTAATGACCTTAGTTAATAAATGGTAAATGGATTGGTTGGTTGCTTGGTAATGATTTTAATTAGGAAATAATAGCAGGGTGTGTAGCAAAGCCATAGAAGGTGGAGGTCCCGAGGGGACCATACCTGGCAACTCATATTTGTCGACATGAGGCTTGGTTTTGGTGACCGTGTGCATGATGTCACACTTAATATTTGGGGGATGTACTAGTCATCCCAGGTTTACTTTCCTGGTCATGCGGCTTTATGCCTTGGGGCCCTTTCAGTAGGGGGAGCTGAACCTATATAGCCTGTGGGTGGTTTAGGACGGCAAAGATACACATCCCAGGTAAAGGTTTTAATGATAGGCTAAACCCGGTCCCCTTTCCCGGCAAAGTTATATATATGTATAGTTGTATGCATATAGATGGTTTTACTTGGTTTTACAGATGGCAATATTTTATCCTTATCCTGATTTCATGCTAACAGTAACTCGCTAACCTGTCTTTGGGAAGCTGTATACCCATGTTATACAAAAACCGGCCATTCTACTCCTCCTACAGAGTTATTAACTCCAGGAGAGCTATTGATTAAAGTGGTGAGCTTCTATCTTTTCGGAAGGCTCCATTTCATGTTATGGATATTTTTAGACATTTTGATTTATTTTTGTATAATGGTTTTGGCTATGGCTGGGGACATGTCCCAACCAAATATTCTTACTCTTCTGGTTAGAGGTTTTGTAATACTGCTATGGGTTGAAATGGGTGGGATCGGTATTAGTGTCAGCCTTAGCATTGGCATTAGTATTGGGGTTGATATTGGTTGATGATATTGTTGATTGTTCCATTGTATTTAATTTTGGGATTAATCATATTATGTTTTGGATCTTATTTGGTTTTGGCCTAGTTTATGGCCCTTGGTTCGGTATTGGTTTGACTTGGTGGTTTGGTTGATGCGGTTTGGTGGATGAGATAACTTGGTAGGGTTGGTCTAGTAATAAACCTATCCGAAAGTTAGTCCTTGTCCCATTATTCTATTTTGCTATTTTTTTGGTATTCAGTCGACTCAAGGTATACTTATGGTGGTTGGGTTGGATAACAGTGGTGGTCCCTAGTCCTGGTTGGGCTTGGGATGCCCATTACGACAAGCCCCCGGGTCGGGTCATGTCAAGAACATGAGTTTTGATCCTTGGATGTTGAACGTTGGAAAGAAACCCTAATTTAATTTCTCTTGAGAGTGGAGAGGAGAATAAACATTGAAAATTGACTAATGATGTGAAAATATCATTTATAGGATGATTTAAGTCGTAGGGGTAGTGTCTGAGGTAAGGAAAAGACCAAAATAACCCTAAAGAAACTGAATAAAAATTGCAGAAATTTTCAGTTGACAACTAATTTGATAGCTTGTAAACTAGTTGATAACTTATCAACTTAGTTGTCAACCTATAGCTGGACTTGAACACTTTTTGGTTAAGGTTGACGACTAAGTTGATAACTTATCAACTAGTTGATGGCTTTTCAACTTCGTCATCACCATTCCTAAGTGATTTAAGGTTTTTTTTGTTAAGGCTGACGACTAAGTTGATAGCTTATCAACTAGTTGATGGCTTGTCAACTTAGTCGTCACCTTTACTCTCAGATAGACACTCCCAAGTAAAATAAGTAAAAATTTCTACTCCAATATCATATTAAGGTGATATCAAATATATTGGAGAGAAGATTCAAAGATATTTAATTAGATATGTTGTAAGCCACCTAAATCGATATATTCTAGGTGTTACACCCATTTGAAGTTGACCCTTGTAGGATCAGATACTAAAACTCAATCGATACAAGTGTTCTCAACTCGACTTTGCATTAAGTGCTTCCTATGACCATGATTCACATCAAAAATCCTTTACACCCAAGGTGAATGATCATGACACTTATCTATGGTTTAAAATAATTGTGGAAGGGCTTTTAAACATAGGAAGAATAGGTGGAAACTTATCTAAGAGCTTATGGGGTATTATATTTCTGATCCCTTTAGTGTCTACCCTAGTGGGTGACTTTGTTATGGCTAAGAGGATCTATAGGGGTTGCATGGTATCTATCTGTAGTAGAGAGACATTAGTGGATCTAATAGAGTTGGATATGTTAGATTTTGATGTGATATTGGGGATGGATTGGCTTTATTTGTTCTATATGTCTCTTGTTTATAGAACCCAAAGGTTTAGTTTCTAATTCCTGAATGAACCGGTGATTGAGTAGGAAGGGAGTTCTGTAGTGCCTAAGTAAAGGTGTATTTCTTATCTTAGAGCCCGAAAATTAATTTCCAAGGGGTTCTTATATCATCTAGTTTGGATTAAAGATTCTAATTTGGAGGTCCTATCTTTGTAATCTATCCCTATTGTCAATGATTTTCCTGAAGTATATTTCCCAATGATCTTCCTAGTATTCCTCCCGATTGGTAAATAAACTTTGGGATCAATCTTTTTCCAAATACCCATACTATCTATCCCTCCTTAAAGAATGGTTCTAACTGAGCTAAAAGAACTTAAGAAAAAGTTGAAAGATCTTCTTGATAAGGGTTTCATTTACCCTAGTATTTCTCTATGGGGTGCTCCTATTCTTTTCATGCATAAGAAGGATAGTTCCCTTCAGATGTGTATAGACCATCGTAGTTGAATAAGGTACTATGAATAAAAAGTTTCCTCTCCCTAGGATTGATAACCTGCTTGACCATCTTTAGGGTGATAAGTACTTTTCTAAGATTGATCTTCGGTTAGATTATCATCAATTTAAGATTATGGATGTAGATATCCCTAAGACTAATTTTCAAACTTGGGATAGACACTATGAGTTCTTAGTCATGTCTTTTAGGTTGACTAATGCTCTGACGACGTTCATGGATCTTATGAACTAGGTATTCGGTCAGTTCTTGAATTTGTTCATTATTGTGTTTATTGATGACATCTTAGTATATTGTAAAATTGAAGAGGATCATGCCAATCACCTCTATATATTATTGTATACTCTTAAGGTTCATCAGTTGTATGCTAAGTTTTTGAAGTATGGGTTCTGGTTGAATGTCATTACTTTTCTGGGTCATGTTGTTTCTAGTAAGGGGATCATGGAGGATCCACGGTAAGTTGAGGTGGTTAAAAAGTGGCCTAGATACATGACTCCAACTGATATTCAAAGTTTCTTTGGTTTAGCTAGGTATTATAGGAGGTTTATGAAGAGTTTTTGTTCAATCACTACTCCATTGACTAGGTTGACTCAAAAAAAGGTGAAGTTTCTGTAGTCCAATGCTTGTGCGGGTAGCTTTGAAAAGTTAAAGAATAAGTTGACTTCAGCTCTGATTTTGATCCAACTAAAGGATATTGATCATTTAGTTGCTTATTATGATGTGTCCTACATGGGACTGGGTTGTGTGTTAATGCAGCGTGGTATGGTTATGGAGTATACATCTAGGCAACTTAAGGTGCATGAGAAGAATTATCCAACTCATGATTTAAAGTTGCTAGCCGTGGTTTTTGCTTTGAAGATTTGGCGCCATTACTTGTATGGAGTTCATATTGACATATATTCAGGCCATAAAAGATTATAGTATGTGTTCACCCAGAAGAAGTTGAATGTCAAGCAAAGGAGATGGCTTGAATTACTCAAGAATTATGACATGAGTATTCATTATCACCCAGGTAAAGCTAATGTGGTTGTTGATGCTCATAGTAGGTTGTCTATGGGAAGTGAGGTTTATTGTAGGATATTCACCATTTGGCTAATCTTAGAGTTTATCTTTTGGACTTTGGGGATGGGTGTGAATATGCAAAAAGTAGTAAAGTTATCTCTTGGTGCTGAGGTGAAAGAGAAGCAGGCTTGGGATCCTATCTTTATGCAAATTAAGGATGATGTGAGTGAATAAAAGGTTATGGCTTTTGAAATTAGTTAAGACGGTATCTTGAGGTACCAAGGTAGATTATGTGTTCGCAATGTTAATGAGATGCAAGAGAGGATCTTAGATGAGGCCCATAAGTTGAGGTACGTTGTCCATCCTAGTTTGATAAAGATGTACCATGATTTGAAAGAGATCTATTGCTGGAATAACATGAAGAGGGATATGGCCAAGTGTATGGTTTGCTAGTAAGTGGAGGGGGAGCACTTAATTACTTGTGGTTTGCCTTAAGAGATTGACTTGCCCGTGTAGAAGTGGGAAGTAATTAGCATGGACATTTTTTATTGGTCTTCTGCTATCTTGATGTTAGTTTTATTTGATTTGGGTCATCATTTATTGGATGAAAAATTTTGGTCACTTCTTGAAAGTAAGGACTAACTATTTTGTAGAGGATTATGCTAATCTTTTCATTTAGGAAATCCTCAAGTTGCATAGTGCATCTATTTCTATTATATCTGATCGAGGCACACAGTTCTCGTCCCACTTTTGGTAGTCCTTTTAGAGGGCTTTGGTAACTAAGGTGAACCTTAGCACTACTTTTCACCCTCAGATAGACAGACAAGTGGAGAGAACTATTCATACTTTGGAATATATGCTAAGGGTTTGTATGATTGACTTTGGTGGTAGTTGGGTTGAACATTTACCTCTTATAGAGTTTGCATATAGTAACAACTATCATTCTAGTATTCAGATGTCTCTGTTTGAGACTTTGTATGGTAGGAGATTTTGTTCTCCTATTAGGTAGTTTGAAGTCACTAAGAATAGATTATTTGGTCCTGACTTAGTTCATCAATCCATGGAAAAGGTAAAGGTGATTCGGGATAGACTTAAGACTGCTCAGAGTCACCTAAAATCCTATGTGGATGTGAGGCATAGGGAATTGGTTTTTGTTATTAGTGATTGAGTGTTCTTGAAGGTATCTCCCATGAAAGGGGTAATGAGGTTTGGAAAGAAGGGGAAGTTCAGTCCCCAATATATTGGCTCATACTTGATTATGAGAAAAGTAGGCGATATGGCTTATGAGTTGGAGTTGCCTTCAAATTTGGGTTCTATCCATTCAGTGTTCCATGTTTCAATATTAAAGAAGTGCGTGGGTGATCCCTCCTTGGTTGTTCCCTTAGAGAGTGTTGGTGTTTTGGATTCCTAGTCTTATAAGAAAGTCCCGATTGAGATTTTGGATAGGCAAGTCCATCATTTAAAGACTAATGATGTGGCTTCGGTGAAGGTTCTATGGAAGAATGTTGAAGAAACTAATTGCAAAGTTGAAGAGGACATGAAGTCCAAATATCCATTCTTGTTTCCCGCATTGGATAATTGTTCTTAAGGTATGTGTATTCCTTAATATCTTTGTATCTTTCTTTGTCAAAGGTGATTGAGGTTGTGTTTCTGTGTTAAATCGTGCTAATGGATGCCTTGACTCGTCATTTTGGGATGAACAATCCTAGGGGAGAATGTAACACCCCTAATTTTTTGCCCTAGAAAATTCCTAAGTTTTTGGATTCAGAACCCTGATTATAATAGACCTTACGAGTTGTAAGGTATCCATACAGGTTGTAAGACCCCAAATTATAGGGTTACCAGTGTGTTACCCCAAAGCCTCTAGCCGAAGTACGACTAGGACTTAACGAATCGCATGGACTCTTTATGAGTCCTAGGGTCCCTTTCGCAACCAAACCATTGTATTAGTCTCTTATATTTTATGTGTATGTTATTAGACCTAGGGAGTTGTAAGGTGTGATTACGAGTCGTAGGGTATGACTCGTAGTCAGACTAGTGTGGATGCTTTAAGCTACTTCCTAGGCCATGAGTTGTGGTGACGTATTGTAAGGACTCATTGGGAGTTGTACGTTGACCTGTGATGCATAGGCATCTTTTTCTGTACTTATAAGTGGGAGCATTCTTGTTATTTTACTCTTTCCCCACTTTAGACCCACAACCACAAAACATGTTAGGGACCCTATTTTCAATTCTTAACCATCAAATACACTCTTAATCTATCACAAATCCCTAAGTTAAGAACACTTACGATTTCCAAGGAATTGGCAATTACAACTTCAAAAGGGTAATTTTTCTCTATAGTTCTTGATATATCAGGCATATTACTCTACACCAAATCTTATTTAGTTAAAGCATTTGTTTTTTATTGTTGTGGTTTTAAATGTTGGCTTTGGAATGTGGGTTGAAAGTTTTGAATGATTGTTTTCTTAAATGGTGGTCCTATGGGTTATACATAATTTTCATGCTTCAATGGTGGTTTCAAACGTTGGGGTGCATGGATATAGTGAATAAACTAGGGGGCATGGATTCTCCCAATTATGTGAATTTTAATAATTGAATTGGTGATAACCTCAACTCTATATTGTGAAACTTGCATAATATGCATTGAAAATATCTTTAGAACTATGGCATAACATAAAAGGCTAAAGAACCAAAGTTGATTTAATGAACAAAGAGGGTCATGGCATTCCCCCATATTGATTTAATAAACAAGGGGGTCATGGCATTTCCCCATATATACTTAATGAACAAAGAGGGTCGAGACATTCTCCTAAGTTAATAGAATTATGATGGCATATTTATATGTTTGCAAGCGTAAGGGTATGACAATACCTATGGTGTTACTTAGAGGTCAATTCCTTGGTTAAATAGATGGGTTATGTGAAACTTGTTTTAATTGGGGTCATGTAGCTAAGCCATGAAGGTGGAGGTACTGAAGGACCGATACTAGAAACTCGTATTTGCCGGCGTGAGGGTTGGTCTTAATAATTGTATGCATAGTTCACACTATTGATATATGTTTGTATCCTAAATTGACGTAGGTCGGGGTATTCCCCAATCTTCCTTGATACCTTTGGTTCGTGTGGCTAACATGAACTGGGCCCTTTCAGCAGGAAGAGCTAAACCCATATATCCCGTAGGTGCCTTTTTATGATGGTTAAGCTACATAGTCCTGGATAATGTTTTAATTGCATACTAAGACTTATTCCCTATCCCAACATCTTATATACATATATATGTATGCATGTATGTGAACATTTATATTGAGTTTGGATTGGATTTTGAATTGGCATTATTTTTGCCTTATTTTGAGTTACATGCTAGTGCTCACCCTACTAACCGTCTTCGAATGTTGTATCCCCATGTTATGCAGGAACTCGAGATACTTCTACTTTACCTGCCAATGATAAGATTTTTGGGTTTTCAGCAGTCAACTTTGAAGTGGTGAGCTTCCATTCTCTGGAAGGTCTATCATTTTAAAGTCCTATTCCATTTATGTCTTAGACAACTTCTATTAGACTCTTTTGTCTATTGTTGGGGGCATGTATCGACTTAGAATGATTTTGGACTGTTTAGAGGCTTTGTGGATTACTATGAATTAGGATGGTATTGAAATTCTAAAATTTCTTTTTTTTAGTTGCCTATCTTATTATATGTTTGGAACTCAACTTATCTTATTATAGGTTTGGAATTCATCTTCTTCTAGTTGTATTGTGTCCTATTTGGCTAGGGAAAAAGGGTGGTCTCTGGTCCTCGACAAACTTGAGATCTCATCACGGCTAGGCCCTGTGAAATTCCCTGGATTTAGACACTTTGAAAAATTTCCTGGATTTCTAGATTTTGGACATCATTCGACTTATGGGTACCAGTTGTATGATGGGGTACAGTTGGTATTCTCTTTGTCTTATGCTAACTTGTGTTGGTTAGTGGGTTGGATTAGTTTTTGGGATGGGTAGGACTTGGAGGGTACAAGTTGTATGGTTGGTGACTGGTGATATAGTTTGGGATTTTCCTTTACTTAATCTTATACTTAGTAACTTAACTTTGATTTGAGTACGAATGGCTCTTTATGAGCAATAAGATAGGGTACAATTCGTACCATTGACTTGTATAGTGGACAGTGTTCAAACTTTCTTTGATTTTATACTGCTAGGGATATAGTATTAGGGTACTGATTGTATGGTTGGGTATGACTTGGTTTTGGGTAAGTCGTATGATGTATAGTGTTGGTTCCAAGAGGGAGGTGAAGGGTATGAGTGGTGTGTACCACTCATTTCATATGGAAGGGTACGATTGGTATGGGGAAGTAACAATTTATGTTAGGGGTAATCTGGACATTTCCCCAATTAAGCTCTTAAGTCTCCGTGACTTATATCACTATTGGAACATCATTTACCCTATTATTCTAATCTTAAATACTTAGAAACTCTCTCTATTTCTCTCTAAGCCTCTTCGGTAAAAGAAGGCTAGGGTTCATCTAGAGGGTCAATTTGGAGCGTGTACAGGTTATTTCTCTCCATCATCTTCATAATCTAAGGCATGTACTCCTTCGTCATTGTTAGATTCAACTAAAGGCATTTTTTATACAATGTTTTCATCGCATAATTATTTGTATGGTTTTGGGTTTTCAAATATATGTTGGGATTTTGGTACTAAATGTTTGGTTTTGGTTTTCCTATGTTTTAATTATGTTTTTACATGCTTTAACGGTGGTTTGGACAATTGGTTGCATGGAAATGGTAAATTGGTAATTGGATTTGGTTTTGTAAAGCACTACACCTCCAAAATATTTGATAAAATGCTTTAGCTATATTATTGGACTTTTAATGGAACTATTGCATAGTACGGTTTGGTAATGAACCTTAAATGGTTTTAAATGGTTAAATAGTAAGGTATGGTGGTCATGATTATGGTTAATTAAACTTTCTTGAGGGGTACAGGGGAATCCCCAAGAAAATATGGTAATGAACATCTTGTGGGGTATATGGGATTCCCTCAAGCTATCATAATAATGGAACACTTGTGGGGTACACGAAATTCCCCCAAGTTAACTTGATAATATAATCTATGGGTACATGGTAATCCCATTACATAAAAAGGTTGGCTAAGGATATTTCTTGCAAGCTATAGTCGATATGACGATACTACTACTTATAGCCTTGGTTAATAATAATGGAATAATGGTTTAGTTGGATGGTAATGGTTTTAATTGGGCAGTAATAGCAGGGTGTGATAGCTGAACGTGAAGGTGCGTGTCTAATAGATAAATACTGTATACTCATGTTTGTTGACATGAGGGTTGGTCATAGAGACCATATATGATACTATGAGGTACATGGGAAACCTCTAAGTACACTGTACATATATATCATGGATAGCGAAGGGTACTCGGGAATCCCCTACTCTTATGGTATCTCTAGTTAGTGCGGCTACACGCATCGGGGCCAATTTAGGAGGTTACACTGGACCTATATAACCCATGGTTGGTTCTAGGATGGTTAAGCTACACATACTTAGGTTAATGGTTTTAAAGACATGCTAAACTTGTCTCCGTTTCCTGGCATAGATATATATACATATATATATGGTTTGTATGTATATGGTTGGTTTAATTGGATTGTTTGAATGACATTATTTTATCCTTATCCTGAGTTCATGCTAGCATTCACCCGCTAACCCATCTTTAAGTAGCTGTATCCCCATGCGATGCAAAAATTGTCCATTCTGCTCCTCCTGCTTAGTGATAGGATTCAGGATCAGCTATTGGATTTAAGTGATGAGCATCCATATTTTGAAAGGCTCCATCTCATATCATGGATGTCTTAACATACTTTGGTTATTTTATGGATATTGGTTTTGTCTATGGTTGGGGGCATGTCCCAACCAGATATTGTATTTCTTTTGGTTAGAGGCTTTATGTGACTAATATAGGTTGGAATGGGCAGTGTCGATATTGATGTCAGGCATCAGTATTGGGGTTGATACCGTTGGACTAGATTTATGATTGTTCTGGCCTTTTATGCTATGTTATAGACAGAAACTTGGTTTTTATATTGGTTTGGTTATAGTTTATGGTTGGTATTGGATGGTTGGACTCATTTGGGTTGGTCTTAGTTATAGACCTATCCCAGAGTCTGGGAAAGTAATGAATGCTATCTTATTATACGTTTGGAGTTTATTCAACTTAGGGTATGCATATTTGGAGGTTGGATTAGATAACATGGGTGGTCCCCGATCCTGGTTGGACTTGCGATACCTATTACGACAAGAACCTAGTTTACGTCGTGTCAAGTTAGTATTAGAGCTATAGGTTCATGGTCAATTAGGAGTTCACAAAGCCATGTTAAGTAGAGTCTTTTTTAAGGGTGTGTAGCCCACCACACTCATAGGAGAGATGCTACAAGGCATTTATGAATGTTTTAGTTTCTTGGTATTCTATTTTAAAGCTTGGAGTCTAAGTCATATAATCTTCTCTAATCCTATTTTGTTCTCTTTTTAGATCATGCCTCGATGATCTGAGATACAAGGTAACTCTTTTGTCCCAACTGGGGACAATGTTAAAGGGACACATAATACTCAGGGGATCCATACTCGGTCTAGGGGTGTAGTCCCTAATATTTCTATAGTACCACCGGTTGCTACTAGTCCTCCTCAAGGTGAGGTGATGAATGCAAAATTTTCTAAATTAATTCTTGTATTGCTCAGTTATTTGCTGCTCAGGCTGAGCGGGGTGCATCTGGTGTTTCATTTGTTGAGGCCACAAGGGTTGGCCAGTTTATGAAGATGAATCCTTCTACTTTTACTAGTGTGAAGGAGGAGGAGGATCCTCAGGGTATCTTGGATTAAATGAGAAAATCTTCAGGGTGATGTAGGCCACTAATGTGGAAGGGGTAAATTTTACTGCATTTCAGCTTAAGGATATGGCGCATCAATGGTACGAGGAGTGGGATAGGGAGAAAGGTGATGTTAAGGAGTCAACTTTATAGGAGACTTTCTATAATGATTTTCTGGATTTCTTCTTTCCTCAGGAGTTGAGGGAAGTAAAGGTAAACGAATTGTTAACCTAATACAAGGGAAAAGTCGGTTAAGAAATATACCTTAAAATTTCACCAGCTATCTAGGTATGCTTGAAAATTGGTGTTCAATATGAGGGTACAGATGAGAAAGTTCACTTCTGGACTATCTCAGGATTTGATCCTTGAAAGCAAGACTAAGTTTCTGATCAAGGACATGGATATTTCTAGATTGGTGGTTCATATGCAGTAGGTGGAGGAGGAAAAAAGAAAATCATCTAAGTTTGGGGAAAGGCAGGGTAAGAAGTTCAAGTCATCTGAACAGAATGGTGCTCAACAACAAAGTGGTCAGGATGGCAGTAAGTGGCAAAGATGAATTAGAAGAGTTTTGGATCCTTCTCTTTAGCTAGTGTTTCTTACCCAAAATAGTCAGATGATAGGCGTCAATAGGGTAGCAATAACTTTTGGGCACAAGGTGCCTAATATCAGGGAAGTGGGGCTCAATCGGCCTCATCATGCCCTTCTTGCCAGTTCTGTGGTAGGCTGCATAGGGGGTTCTGTGATGAGGGGAGGGACAGATATTTCAAATATGAGTCAGCTAGGTCATATGCTTAGAAACTTTTCGGTTGGTAATAAGGCTCCGATTGCTTCATCTTCTGCTCCCGCACAAAAAGGTGTTATTTTGGTATCAGTTTCTGCTTCTGGTCCTGGCGCTAGTTTTAACAGGTTATATGCTCTTGCTACTCGGCAAAAATTTGAGGCATCGCCTGATGTCATGACTGGTACATTACAACTCTTTTCTCACGATTCATATTGTTTGATTGATCCGGGGTCTACTTTTTCTTATGCGACCCCATTTATGGCTATAGATTTTGGTTTTCATCTCGAGGTTATTTTAGATTTTTTTTCTTTTTCTACCTCAGTAGGTGACTCTGTGATTGCTAAAAGGGTCTATGGTATCTATTATTAGTAGGCAGACTTTGGTGGATTTGCTTGAACTTGATATGGTGAATTTTGATATTATTTTGGGGATGGATTGGTTTCACTCTTTTTACAAATCCTTAGTTTGTCGGAGCCGTAAGGTTGTCTTAAGGTTCCCTGGTGAATCAGTTATTGTGTGGGAGGGTGGTTCCCTAGCTCCTAGGATAGGTTTATTTTATATCTTAGAACTCAGAGATTAATCTCTAATGGGTATCTCTATCATATGGTCTGGGTTAAAGATTCTAACTTAGGAGATCCTTCTTTACATTTGGTTCTGGTGGTGAATGAGTTTTCTAAGGTCTTTTCAGATGATCTTCCTAGTGTTCTTCTGGATAGGGAGATTGATTTTTGTATTGATTTGGTTCCGAACACTCTTCCACTATCTATTCCTCCTTATAGAATAGCTCTGGCTGAGTTAAGAAAACTCAAGGAGTAACTTAAGGATCTTTCGGATAAAGGTTTCATCCGTCCTAGTTTATACCCATAGGGTGCACCAGTGTTATTCATGCAAAAAAGGATGGTTCCCTTTAGATGTGCATTGACTATCGATAGATAAATAAGGTAATGATTAAGAACAAGTATCCTCTTCTAAGGATAGATGACTTGTTTGATCAATTGCAAGGTGCCAAATTCTTTTCTAAGATAGATCTTTGGTTTGGGTATCATCAGCTTAATATTATGGAGGTGGATATCCCTAAGATGACGTTTCATACTTGGTATAGGCACTTTGAGTTCCTGGTATGTCATTCAGTTTGACTAATACCCCAGCGACATTTATAGATTTGATGAACAGGGTTTTTAGGTAATTTTTATCTTTTTTATTGTGTTCATTGATGATATTTTGGTTTATTCTAAGAGAGAGGTGGATTATGCCAATCACCTCTGTGTGGTGTTGAAGACCTTAAAGGAGTAGCAGTTGTATGCTAAATTCTCCAAATGTGAGTTTTTGTTGAACACTGTTACTTTTCTTGGCCATATTATTTCTGGTGATGCGATCATGGTGGATCCATAAAAGGTGGTGGTGGTTAAAAAGTGGCCTAGACCCACGACTCCAATAGACATTCAGAGTTTCTTAGGTTTGGTTGGGTATTATAAGTGATTCATAGAAA
This sequence comes from Capsicum annuum, assembly GCF_002878395.1. Taxonomy (NCBI): domain Eukaryota; kingdom Viridiplantae; phylum Streptophyta; class Magnoliopsida; order Solanales; family Solanaceae; genus Capsicum; species Capsicum annuum. The sequence continues at coordinate 49,752,029 of NC_061116.1, forward strand.
GTTTCTTAATGATAGCTTCCCCATTGACTAAGTTAACTTAGAAGAAGGTAATGTTTTCTTGGTCAAATGCTAGTGAGTCAAGTTTTGAGAAGCTAAAGGATAAGATAACTTCGGCTCTTATTTTAACATTGCCTGAAGGTAATAAGGGGTTTGTGGTTTATTGTGATACATCCCGGGTGGGACTTGGTTGTATTTTGATGCGTATGGGAAAGTGATTACCTATGCTTCAAGGCAGTTGAAGGTAAGTGAGAGAAATTATCCTACTCATAATTTGGAGCTTTTAGCAGTAGTTTTTGCTTTAAAATCTGGCTGCATTATTTGTATGGAGTGCATGTGGACATCTTTTCTGATCATAAGAGTCTACAATATGTGTTCACTCAGAAGAAGCTAAATCTCAGGTAGATGATATGGTTGGATCTTCTCAAGGACTATGATATGATTCTTCACTACCACCCAGGTAAAACTAATATAGTTGTTGATGCTCTTAGCAAGTTATCCATAGAGAGTTTAGCTCATGTGGATAAGGAGTAGTAGGAATTGGTAATGGATATTCACCGCTTGGCTAATATCAGAGTTTGTATCTTGGATTCCAATGTTAGTGGTGTGATGGTACAAGAAGTGGTTCTGTCATATCTTGGTGTAGAGATCAAGGAAAAGTAAATTCTAGATCCTACCTTGATAAAAATCAAGAGTAATGTTGGTGGGCAAAGGGCAATGGTGTTTGAGATCAACAGTGATGGTACCTTAAGGTACCAAAGGAGGTTATGTGATCCTGATGTTGATGGTTTGCAATAAAGGATTTTTGTTGAGGCGCATGAATCGTGCTATGTTTTTCATCCCAGTTTGACAAAAATGTATCATAATCTCAAGGAGATGTATTTGTGGAGTGGTATGAAAAGGGATGTAGCTGATTTTATGGCCAAGTGTATGGTGTACCAACAAGTTAAAGTTGAGCACATGAGGCCTAGTGGGTTGTACCAGGAAATAGAATTGCTGGAATAGAAATGCGAGGTAATCAATTTGGATTTTATTATGCTATTCCTTAGTCTCAGAACCAATTTGATTTAGTTTAGGTCATTGTGGATAGGATGAAAAAGTCCACTCACTTCTTTTTCGTGTTGAGGACTATATGAGGTTATATCTTCATGTGATTATGAATCTACATGGAGTACCTATTTTGATTATCTCTAATCGTGGTACGCAGTTTTAATCTCATTTATAGCAGTCTTTTCAAAAAGAGGCTGGGACTAAGGTAAGTATAAGTACTATTTTTCATCCGCAGAAGGAGCAGAGAGGACTATTCAGACATTGGAGGACATACATCGTGCGTGTGTGACTGATTATGGTGGCAATTGGGTTGAGCATCTACCTTTGGTAGAGTTTGATTACAACAATAGCTATCATTCTAGCATTGGGATGGCCCCTTTTGAGGCATTGTATGGTAGAAGGTATAGATCTCCTATTGAGTGATTTGAGCTTAGTGAGGTGGATAAATTTGGACCGTACTTGGTTTATCAGGCTATGGAGAAGGTAAAGGTGATTCAGGATAGGCTTAAGGCTGCCTAAAGTCACCAAAAGTCCTATGCGAATGTAAGGCGTAGAGACTTGGAGTTTGAGGCTAGGGATAAAGTGTTCTTGAGGGTATCTCCTATGAAGAGAGTGATGCATTTTTGTAAAAAGGGAAAGCTGAGTCCTCGATATATTGGTCCTTATGTCTTTTGGCGGAAGGTTGGTAATGTGGCTTATGAATTAGAGTTACCTTAGAGTTTGAGCTTCATTCATTCGGTATTTTATGTCTCTATATTAAGAAAGGGTCTTGGTGATCCTTCTTTGGTAATTCCTTTGGAAAGATTGGGTATCTCAGATTCTATGTCTTATAAAGAGGTCCTGGTTGAGATATTAGATCAGTAGGTTCATCGGTTATGGGTCAAAGATATGGCCTCAGTTTAGGTTCTATGGTGGAACCATAAGGTGGAAGAGGCTACATAGGAAGCAAACATGAAGTCCAAATATCTGCATTTGTTTTCTACTCCAGATATTTGTGCAGAAGATATGTGTTCTTGATAACATCTTTGTTTTCTAACTTGATTAAAAGTTGGATTAATATTTGATAATGCAAATGAATCGTGCTTGTGTTTCACCTACCTTGTTCATCATTTGGGGATGAATGATCTTATTGGGGGAGACTGAAATACCTTGGGTTTGGTCCCTCAGAAAAATTTCCTGGATTTCTAGATTCTGGACATCATATGACTTATGGGTACCAGTAGTATGATGGGGTACGATTGGTATGTTCTAGGTCGTACGCTAACCAGTGTTGGTTAGTGGGTTGGATTGGTTTCTATAATGGGTACGACTTCTTAGATATGAGGAGTATGGTTGATGATGGGTCTTATGGTTTGGGTTTTTCCTTTACTTAATCTGAGACTTAGTAAATTAACTTAGATGGTAGACAGTGTTAAAACTTCATTTGATTCTCTTCTTCTAGGGATACAATTTGAGGGTACTGATCGTAAGGTTGGGTATGACTTGGTTTGGGGTAAGTCATATGCTAGATAGTGTTGGGTCCAAAGGGGAGGCCTAGGGTACGAGTGGTTGGGTACCACTCGTATGGAAGGGTACGACTGGTATGGAGGAGCCATACCATCTGATGGGAATTTTAAACAATTTAAGTTGGGGGTAATCTGGATATTTCCCCACTTAAATTCTTAAGGCCCCACGACTTATATGACTATTGGAACATTATTTACCCTATTATTCTAATCTTAAATACTTAAAAACTCTCTCTAATTCTCTCTAAAGCTCTTAGGTAAAGAAAGGCTAGGGTTTCATCTAGAGGATCAATTTGGGGCTTGTACGAGTGATTTCTCTCCATCATCTTTGTAATCTAAGGCATGTACTCCTCCCTCATTTTTAGTTCCAACTAAAGGCATGTTTTATACAATGTTTTTATGGCATAATTATATGTATCATTTTGGGTTTTCAAATATATGTTGGGGTTTTAGTATTAAATGTTTGGTTATGATTTTACCATGTTTTAATAATGTTTTTACATGCTTTAATGGTGGTTTGGACAATTGGTTGCGTTGGACTGGTAAATTGGTAATTGGATTTGGTTTTGGAAACACTATGCCCCCAACATGTTTGACAAAATACCTATGACAATGCTTTAGCTATATTATTGGACTTTGAATGGAACTATTGCATGGTACGGTTTAGCAATGGAACCCTAAATGGTTTAAATGGTTTGGATTGGTTAAATGGTAAGGTGTGGTGGTCAGGTTATGGTTAATTAAACTTTCTTGAGGGGTACAATGGAATTCCCCAAGAAAACATGGTAATAAACATCTCATGAGGTACATAGTATTCCCTTAAGCTAACATAATAATGAGCACTTGTGGGTACACAGGATTTTCCCAAGTTAACTTGATAATATAATCTATGGGTACATGGGAATCCCATTACATAAAAGGTTGGCTAAGGACATTGCTTGCAAGATATAGTCGTTATAACTATACCACTACTCATAACCTTGGTTAATAATGATTGAATAATTGTTTGGTTGGATGGTAATGATTTTAATTGGGCAATAATGGCGGGGTGTGATAGCTAACCGTGAAGATGCAAGTTCAATGGACGGACATTGGAAACTTATGTTTGCCGACATGAGGGTTGGTCATAGCAACCATATATGATACTATAAGGTACAAGGGAATCCCTATGTACACTATACATATGTATCATGGAGAGTGGCAGTTACTCAGGAATCCCTACTTTTATGGTATCTCTAGTTTGTGTGGCTACATGCATTGGGGATCATTCAGGGGGTTACACTAGACCCATATAACCCGTGGGTGGTTTAAGGACAGTTATGCTACACATACCCATGTTAATGTTTTTAAAGGCATTCTAAACCCAACTCTCTTTCCTTATATATATACACATTATATACATATATACATATATATATGGTTTGTATGGATATGGTTTTTTTATTTGTTTATTCTGTATGGCATTATTTTATCCTTTTCCTGAGTTCATGCTAGAGTTCACCTGCTAACCCGTCTTTGGGCGGTTGTATCCCCACGCGATGCAGGAACCAATTATTCTGCTCCTCCAACTTAGTGATCGGATTTGGGATCAACCATTGGATTGAAGTGGTGAGCTTCAAATTTCTGGAAGGCTCCATTTCATATCATGGATGTCTTTCCATACTTTAATTATTTTATGGATATTGGTTTTGGGTATGGTTGGGGGCATGTCCCAATCGAATGTTATTTTTCTTTTGGTTAGAGGCTTTGTGTGACTATTATGGGTTGGAATGGGCGGTGTCGGTATAAGTGTCAGCCTTAGTATTGGCATTGGTATTGTCACTAATACCTTGGACTAGATTTAAGATCGTTCCATCCTTTTATGTTATGTTATAGGCATTAACTTAGTTTTTATATTAGTTTGGTTATGGTTGATGGTAGGTGTTGAATGGTTGGACTCGTTTGGGTTGGTCATTGTTATAGACCTATCCTAGAGTCTGGGATCATAATAAGCACTATCTTGTTATACGTTTGAAGTTTATCCGACTCAAGGTATTCGTATTTGAAGGTTGGGTTGGGTTACAGGGGTGGTCCCCGGTCCTAGTTAGACTTGGGATGCCCATTATGACAAGGCCCTGGTTCAGGTCGTGTTACCCTGGTTCGAGTCATGACAGCCTAAAACTAGGAGACAAGGCAATCCCTTTCTCTCACTTGATCCTGAGCCCGAAAGAATCCTATAGCCGAATCATAGGATGAAAAAAACATGAACATAAATCTCATCTTGAGGGGTTTCAGAATAATCCTCATGACTTGCCTCCTCTTTCTCCTGGTACAATTTAGAAGATGATTGATTGAACCACTAATCAATTATTAGTATAATCAAATGCTGTTAATGTAAGGAAGGATGTGAATTCCCATCGTATCACTCAGGAGGCAGAGCTGGCGAGGTAGAGACAAGGAGCAGATTATCGAGCCGAACTTGAAAGAAAGCGAGATAGAAGTCAAAGGTATAGATCTCAATTACTCCTATCCTATTAATATTTGACACCATATGATGATCTAGAGGAGGACTTACGAGATGTTAAGCCTACTGAGACAGGAGGTATTATTCCTCATGTATCACCACCTGTGTGAAGTTCGACATTACTAGTGTTATAATCTAGCTGTTGGGTCTGAAAGGTGAGTTTGCAAGCTTGCTGACTGATGACGTAAACATGCACCTCATTGATTTTATTGGAATTTGAATTTCATACACTATACCTAGGGTAGATTAGGAATCTATGAGACTCGGTTTGTTACCTTTCTCTCTAACTTGTAAAGCAATATTATGGTTAGGGAAACATCCTCTGGTCCATTACTACTTAGAATGAATTGCGAAGGTAGTTTTTAGACCATTTCTTTCCTCTATCTAGAATGCGACAGTTAAAGAATAAGATATATCATTTTAGGCAGTTGTATTTTGAATCAATGTATGAGGCATGGTTTTACTTTCAGAAAAAGTAGATGATGGTGCCCAACCATAGGATTGCGGGAAGAAACTTGTTTGAAATATTCTATCTAGCCCTTAATTCCAGTTCCAAAGCTATGGAAGATACTATTACTAGTGGAGCATTCATGCGCTTGTGTTGGGAGGTAGCATCAGTGATATTAGATCAGATCTTTCTCACTAATTAAGGGTGGAACATTAGAGATGCAGAGAGAAGCACTGACACTTATGGTATTGAGGATTCCAGAGAGTAGAGATTTGCAGATGACATAAAGGAACAAGAGGTTCCTCATCTAAGGGTAGAGCTTGGATTACTGACAAATTAGTTTGAGATGATGACTTCTATGAAGGTGAATGTCGTGGGAGCACAAGGTGAGGCCTCTAGATCATATGTTTCTGATTTTGAAGAAGAGACAAAGATCTAAATATAGAGTTGGCGGGTAAGGGAACCAAGGTCAGAACTATTATGGGGATAGATACAGGTATCGGGGCAGAGAGAGATATGGTGACCGGAGGCATAAAGATGATTATATGGAGAAGGGTGGTGCATATATTTTGTCAGTAAACTATGACACTGAGTCAAGGATGGAGGTGTTGCTGACTAAGTAGGTCAAGGGTTCAGAAAGTCAGGAAAGTTGCCTTAAAGATATTAAGGCAGACATTTTAGGTTTGACCCAAAAAGTAGAATAACATGCTACCGTGATAAAGCAACTGGAACAACAATTTGGTCAGATGTCATTGACTTTGAATCATTGTCAGTCGGGTTTCCTTCTGATTAATACTTTTTATAACCCTAAGAATGATAGTCATTATTGAGACATCACCACTCGTAGTAGTAAGAAGACCATTGATCCTCCCATGTCTGTAGTCTGTGAAGCTAGGGATGATATTATTGATGTGGGTGAGGCTCCTGAAGCAGTGAAAAGTTGGTGACTAGTGTTGAATCAACATAAAAATTGACAGGTGTTGATAAAAGTGTTGATACTGATAACTTAAAGGTGAAGCTATTTGAGCTATGTTGAAGACTATTTTACAATCCCCTTTCGTTTTCCTAGAGAATATGGACGAAATAAGTGGAAGGGAAGTATCAGAAGTTCTTATTGATTTTGAAAGGATTGTCAGTTAACATTCCTCTTGTAGAATCATTAGAGAAGATGCCTCATTATGCTAAGTTCATGAAGGATTTAGTTACAAGAAAGTAGAAGGTCAGTTTTGAGGCAGCTAATAATGTTCATCATTGCAGTGTTGTCAATTCTCATTTGTTGGATGAGAAGAAGGAGGACCTCGAAGCATTTACTATTCCATGTACCATTGGGTCCTTCAACTTCTCTTAAGCTCTATGTGATTTGGGATCTAGTATTAATCTAATGATGTTATAGTATACAAGAAGTTGGGACTGGGAGCACTCAAAACTACAATGAGGTTATTGATGGATGAACGAACTGTGAAGAAATCAATTGGTATTTTGTGTGATATTTTGGTGAGGGTGGCATCCTTCATATTCAAGTCAATTTTGTTATCCTTGACTGTAAGGTGGACTTCAAAGTACATATTATCTTAGGAAATCTTTTTCTAGCTATGGGTAGGGCCTTGGTTGACATGGAGATGGGGCAGATGAAGTTCAGACTCAACAATGAGTAAGTCTCTTTTAATGTTTGTCAATCTATAGACAGTTGAAGGATATGAAAGTGGTGTCTATGATTGACACTATTTATAATGATGAAGTGATTGTGCTTATTGAATAAAGACTTGGGGTTGAGGCGTTAGCAACAGTTATTATGAACTTGGGCAGTGATGGCATCGATGAGTGTGATGAGATAGCGAGCATATTATATGGTATAGGTTCTTATAATTATGCTCCTAATAAAGTTGATCTTCATTTAAAGATAGAACCACTCCTCCAATTCAACCATCTATTGAGAAGCCATCTATCTTTGAATTAAAGACCCCCCACCTCACTTGTGATATGCATTTTTTAGGGCCGGCAATCCTTGCCAGTCATTATTGTAGCTGACTTATTGGAGACACAGGTTGAGGCATTAATATTAGTTTTGCAGAGATTCAAGAGGGCCACCAGATAGACCATTGTAGACATTGTGGGGATTCTACCCGGTATTTGTACCCATAAAATATAGCTTGAGTCATATTTCATTCCCATCATTGAGCATCAGTGCCAGTTAGATCCACCTACACAGGAGGTTGTGAAAAAAATAATTATCAAGTGGTTAGATATTGGAGTGCTTTGTCCCATTGCGGCCTACAAATGGGTCAGTCCAGTTCAATGCATACCAATGAAGGGTGGGATTATTGTGGTCCCTAATGAGAATAAATAATTAGTGCCTATAAGGCCGATTATTGGATGGAGAGTATGTACGGATTATAGGAAACTGAATACTTGCACTCAAAAGGACCATTTCCTTAAGCATTTCATGGATCGGATGCTTGATCGACTAAAAAGCATGCGTTGGTATTGTTTTCTTAATCGATACTCAAGATATAATCATATTTAAATTTATCCCAAGGACCAGAAAAATACTACTTTTACTTGCCCTTATGGGACTTTTGTGTTCAAAAGGATGCCATTCAAATTATGCAATGCTCACGCCACCTTTCAGAGATATATGATGCCTATATTTTCTGACATGGTGAAAGACACAATAGAGGTATTCATGGATGATTTTTTAGCAGATGGGGACTTCTTTGATGATTGTTTGGCCCATTTGTCCAACGCATTCCAAAGATGTGAGGAGTGCAACCTGGTCCTGAATTAGGAGAAGTGTTATTTATGGTAAAGGAAGGTATTTTCCTTGGTCACAAAATCTCAAATTGGGGTATTGATGTGGATAGAGCAAATATTGAGGTAATTAAAAAATTACCTCGACAAGTCTCATTTAAAGATATCCAAAGTTTTTTGGGTCATGCTGGCTTTTATAGGAGGTTCATCAAGGACTTCTCTAAAAGTTCAAATCCTCTATGCAAGCTTTTAGAGAAGGAGGTGAAATTTGTATTTGATGATGCATGGCTCAAGGTCGTTGAGTGCCTCAATGAGTATTTAATTTCGACTCCTATTATTGTATCCCTAATTGATCTTTATCATTTGAGGTTATGTGTGATACTAGCAAAGTGGCCTTGGGTGCTCTGTAAGTCCAAATACACGAGAAAATCCTTCACTTGATCTATTATGCTAGCAAGGCATTAAATCACATATAAAATAGCTATATAATCACTAAGCCGGAATTGCTTAATTCTGGTCCTATCTGATTGGAACCAAAGTCATAGTTCACAAAGATCATCCAGCTTTGAGATATCTAATGTTGAAGAAGGATGCTAAACCGAGGTTAATATATTGAGCCCTCTTTCGACAAGAATTCGAATCTGAGGTGAAACATCGAAAGTTCACTAACAATCCAATCATTGATCATTTGTCTCGCCTTGAGGATGAGGCAATACAGAAGTTAGGGGATGAGCTTGACATAGATGATACTTTACCAGATGAGTAGGTCTTGACAACATCTTAAGACTTAATCCCCTGGTTTGCTGATTTTCACAACTTTTTGGTAAGTGATCGTGTTTCGGATGATTTGTCATTCCAGCAGCATGAGGTGAGAAAATTTTTCTGGGATGAGCCTTATCTCTTTGGAATTGTATGGATGGAGTAATTCGTAGGTTTATTACTGAGGTGGAGATGATGAGCATCCTTGAGGCTTATCATTCCTCTCCAGTTGGGGTTTATCATGGTGAAACCCGCACAACCCATAAGATTCTACAATATGGGTATTATTTTCCTACTATCTTGAAGGATGCTCATGACTATGTTCAAGCTTATGACCACAGTCAGTGTCAGCAAAATATTTCACAGAGACATGAACTCCCCAAGAAACCTATCCTAGAGTTGGAGTTGTTTGAGGTATAGGGAATTGACATCATGGGTCCATTTGTCTCCTCCTATGGGATAAAGAACATTCTGGTGGTAGTCGACTATGTTTTTAAGTGGGTGGAAGCGGTTGCGCTTCCCAACAATGAGGGTTAAAGTGTCACGAAGTTCTTGAAAAAACATATTACATCAATCCACGTGCCATTATCATTGATGGTAGTTCTCACTTCTGCAATCATTTTTTCAAGGCCCTACTAGAAAAATATGGTGTGAAGCATAAGGTGCAAACACCTTACCACCCTCAGATGAGTGGGCAAGTTGAGGTCTCCAATAAAGAGAGCAAGTCCATATTGGTGAAAATTATGAATGCCAATAGGATTGACTGGTAAGGAAGTTAGACGATGTGTTGTGGGCCTACCAAACAACTTTTATAACATAACCCGAACTAGGGCCTAGTCGTATCGGGTGCCTTAAGCCCAACCGAGATCGGAGACCACCCCCAATACCCAACCATAACCGCCTACACCCCATGTCGGATGAATTTCAAATATATATATATATATATATAACAAGACAAAATAGAACAATCATAAATCAAATACAGTCAAGCGGTGTTAGACCCAATACCAATATCAATACCAACACTGACACCAATACCGACACCACTCATACCAACCTAAAGTAGTCTCACAAATGCTCTAACCAAAAATAAATATCATCTGGTTGGGACATGTCCCCGACCATAGCCAAAACCGAAGTCCAAGAAATAATCAAAGGTATGTAGAGAAGTCCATAACATAAAATGGAGCCTTATGGAGTATGGAAGCTCACCACTTCAATCCGACACAAAGTTATCCAATCACTAAGCAGGAGGAGGAGTATGGCCGGTTCTTGCATCGCTTGGGGATACAACTCTTAAAGATGGGTTAGCTGGAAAATGCTAGCATGCTAGCATGTGCTCAGGAGTAAGGATAAAATAATGCCAACATTTAAACCAAGTAAATAACTATATGAAATCACATCTATACATACATACATATATATATATATATATATATATATATATATATATATATAAAATCCATGCTGGGAAGGGAACCGGGTTTAGCATGCATTTAAAATCGTAACCTGGGTTTGTGTAGCTTTACTGTCGTAATCCACCCATAGGCTATATGGGTCCAGTGTTACCCCCTGAATGGGCCCCAATGTCTATGGCCGCACGAACCAAAGATATCACATGGGTTGGGGATTACCATGTACCCTTCACCCTCTATGATACATATATACAATTATAAACTTTGGGGATTCCCGTGTACCACACAAGTATAAGGTCTCCATGACCAATCCTCATACCAGCAAACATGAGTTTTTAGTGTCCAGTCATCGAACTTACACCTTCATGATAAGCTATCACAACCCGCTATTATGGACCAATTAAACCATTAGCAAATAACCAACCAACCACTTATAAAAGTTATTAACCAAGGCTTTATGAAGTGGTATCGTCATACCGACTATAGCTTGCAAGCAATGTTATTAGCCAACACCTAGGGGATTCCCATGTATCCCACATGATTTACAATTACACAAAAACCATGGCCACTAAGGCCTTAAAAAATCATTTAGAACTAACCAAACCAATTTAAGTTTCATTACCATATTATTCAATGCAATAGTTTCAATGAAAGTCAAACTATGTGACAAAACCATTCCTATAGGCATTATATCAAACATGTTGAGGGCATATAGTTTCCAAAACCAAAACCAAGAACCAATTGACCATTCCCATGAAACCACATGTTCAATTCCAAAATTTTAACACGAAAACCATAAGAAAAAACTAGGAAAAAAATATTCATCCACTAACGACCAACCCCCCCCCCATCATATAATTTAAAACCAAACAATACCCATAATTAAATTATGAAAACCATTCATTAAAACATGAATTTAATTGAACTAACAATGAGTGAGGAGTAACATTCCTTAGATACCAAAGAGTACGGAGAGAAACCACCCTTGAGAGCATTAATTGACCACCTTGAAGGAAACTCTAGCCTTTTCTTAACCTAAAAGCTTGAGAGAAATTTGAGAGTGTATAAAGTATTTTTGATTGAGAAAATAGGGTAAATAATGTTCCAAAAGTGTTTTAAATTGTGGGGTCAAAAGGGGTTAAGAGGGAAAATGTCTAGAATACCCCCAACTTAAGTTGTAACCACAGAAGGGTACGACTCCCCCTCTTGGCTCGTACACACAACATACGAGTGGTAACCATTACTCGTACCCTAGACAGAATGTTGGATATAACACACTGTCCATCATATGACTCTCTTACCTAAGTCGTACCTTCATCATCAGACAAGTGCCTTAGAACCGTACCCTAGGCAGCCTACCAAAGGCATGACATACTGGTCAATATATGAGTGGATTTCCTCACTCATTCCATGGTGTCCATTCGTATATTGGATAGTAACCAACCAAAACCACATTGAGTAACATACAACCAACATACCTAAATCGTACCCACATCATACGACTATTAACCCTAAGTCGTATGATGTCCAGAGAGTTCAAAACTCAAGAAATTTCTAAGGATCAAAAGCCAAGGTGTTTCAACTCTCCCCCACTTGGATCATTCGTCCTAAAATGATAAAACAACGCAGTACAAGCACGATTTACACCCTAACACCTCACTATGACCTTTAACAAAGTTAGAAAACAGAGATGCAAGAAAGTCAATCTTTCTTTTGACAAAGTTTGAAAATAAAAGTATGATGAAGAACACATACCTTCTGCACGAATTTCCAAAGCAAAAAATAGGAATGGATATTTGGACTTCATGTCCTCTTCTGCTTCGCGAATAGCCTCTTCAATCTTGGGGTTCCTCTATAGAACCTTGACCAAAGCTATATCCTTGGTCCGCAATCGACGAACCTTCCAAGCCAAGATCTCAACTGGAATCTCCTCATAAGACAAAGAATCTGAAATACCAATATCCTTGATAGGCATGATTTGAGACGGATCACCCATACACTTTCTCAACATAGAAACATGGAATACCAGGTGAATGGTGCTCAAACTAAAACTCAAATTCAATTCATACGTAACATTACCAACCCTTCTTAAAACTAAGTATGGACCAACATACCGGGGACTAAGCTTCCCGTTCTTACCAAACCACATCATTCCTTTCATGGGAGATACCTTCAAGAATACCCTATCCCCAACCTCAAACTCTAACTCTCGTTACCTCACATCTATATTGGATTTTTGGCGACTTTGGGCAGCCTTATGTCTATCCCAAATCACCTTCAACTTCTCCATGGCTTGGTGAACCAAATCCAGACCAAACATCTCTGCCTCACAACCTCGAACTACCCAATAGGAGATCTACACCTCCTACCATACAAGGCCTCAAACAGAGCCATCCCAATACTAAAGTAGTAGATATTATTATAGGCAAACTCCACAAGGGGTAAATGGTCGACCCAACTACCGCCATAGTCAATCACACATGCATAAAGTATGTCCTCTGATGTATGAATAGTCCTTCTACTTGCCAATCCGACTGCAGGTGGAAAGCTATACTAAGACTCACTTTGGTCCCCAAAGCTTTCGAAAATGACCTCTAAAAGTGAGATGTAATCTGTGTACCATGATTAGAGATGATAGAAACAGGCACCCCGTGCAACTTAACAATCTTATGAATAGACAACCCTGCATAATCCTCAGTCGAGAAGTTAGTCCTCACTGGCAAAAAGTGAGTAGACTTTGTCATCCAATACACGATAACCTAAAATAAGTCAAACTAATTCTGAGATAGAGAAAGATTAATAATGAAATCTATGTTGATCGTTTTTCAGTTCCACTCTAGAAACTCAATTTCTTGATACACTCCCTCGGGCCTCATGTGCTCAACTTTCACTTATTGAAACACCATACACTTGGCCATAAAATTTGCCATATCCCTCTTCATATTATTCCACCAATATATCTTCTTGAGGTCACGATGCTTTTTTATCAAACAATGACGAACAATATTGCACGACTCATGCACCTCAGGCACGATCCTCTCTCACAAACCATTGACATTGAGAACACATAATCTCCCTTGGTACTACAAAGTACCATCACTACTAATATTGAAGGCTATCACCTTTTGCCCACCAATATCACCCTTGATCTTCATCAGCTTAGGATCTAACAGTTGATTCTCCTTGATTTCAGAACCCAAAGATGACTACGCCACTTTCTAAATAAACACACCACCATCCTCAGAGTCAAAGAGGTAAACTCTAAGGTTAGCCAAACAGCGAATGTCCTTCACTAACTCCCTCTTTTCCTTATACATATGAGCTAGACTCCCCATGGACAGCCTAATAAGATCATCAGCAACTAAATTAGCTTTACCTAGATGGTAGTGAAGACTCATGTCATAATCCTTAAGTAGATTAAGACATCTCCTTTTCCTGAGGTTAAGCTCTTTCTGAGTAAACATATGTTGCAGGCTATTATGATTAGAAAAGATTTTCATATACACTCCATACAAATAGTGACGCTAGATTTTTAATAAAAACACCATAGCTAACAATTCCAAATCATGTGTAGGATAATTCCTCTTATGCACCTTTAATTGTCTAGAGACATAAGATATCACATTACCATGTTGCATTAAAACACAACCAAATCCCACATGGGATGCATCATAGTAGACCACAAACTCTTCAGTGACATCAGGCAAAGTCAAAACTAAAGCCAAAGTTAGCTTATCCTTCAACTTCTCAAAACTACCCTCAAAAGTGTTAGACCACAAAAACTTTACCTTATTCTAAGTCAACTTAGTCAAAGGGGAAGCTATAGAAGAAAATCTCTCCACAAACCTCCTATAATAACCTGCTAAACCCAAGAATCTTTGAATATAGATTTGAGTCATAGGTCTACGCCACTTCTTAACCACAACAACCTTTTGCGGAAACACCATGATCCCTTCACTAGAAATGACATGACCCAAAAAATTGATAGCGTTCATCCAGAATTCACATTTTGATAACTTGGCATACAACTGTTGCTTCTTCAAGGTCTTTAACACCACACAGATGTGATCAGCATGATCTATTCCACTCTTAGAGTATACCAAAATAGCATCTATGAACATAATGACAAATAAATTGAGAAACTGACCAAAGACTCTATTCATCAAATCCATAAATGTCATCGAGGCATTAGTTAACCCAAAAGACATAACCAGACACTCGTAATGCCTGTACCGAGTACGAAAGGCAGTCTTAGGGATATTCTTCTCCCTAATCTTTAACTGATGATACCCAAATCGAAGATTAATTTTGGAGAAAAACTTAGCACCGTGCAACTGATCAAACAAATCATCTATTCTCAGAAGAGGATACTTATTCTTTACCGTCACCTTATTCAACTATCGATAATCAATACACATCCAAAAGGAACCATCCTTATTTCTCTCGGATAACACTAGTGCACCCCACAGGGACACACTAGGATGGATTAAACCCTTATCTAGTAGATCCTTTAATTTCTCCTTAAGCTCCTTCAATTTAGTCAGTGCCATTCTATATGGAGGAATAAAAATTGGATGAATGTCCAAAACAAGATCAATCCCAAACTCAATCTCCCTATCCAAAGAAACACCAGGAAGGTTATCAGGGAAGACCTCTTAAAATTTATTCACCACTGGGATGGAATGCAAAGAAGGACTCTCCAAGTTAGAATTTTTAACTCGAACGAGATGATAGAAGCACCCCTTGGAGATTAATCTCTGAGCTCTAAGATATGACATGAACTTCCCCTTACGAGCTAGGGAACCACCCTCCCACTCAATAACCGACTTATTAGGGAAATCAAAGACAAACTTATGAGTCTAACAGTCTAAAGATACATAGCATGAGTACAACTAATCCATCACTAATATGACATCAAAATCCACCATATCTAATTCAAACAGATCCTTCATAGTTTCTCTACTATTAATAGATACCACAGAGCCCCTATAGACTCATCTAGCAATCACAGTCATCTACCAAGGTAGAAATAGAAAAAGGGTCGAAAACACACTCAGGACCAAAACCAAAATGCACAGCCACAAATAGGATCACATAAGAAAGAGTAAACCTATAATACCTCAAGAAATTTTTTGTTGAAATTTTATGCGTAAACATGTTGGGTTCTACCTTCTAGAATGAATTATAAATTTTTCATGATGCGTAAACATGTTGGGTTCTACCTTCTAGAATGAATTATAAATTTTTCATGCGGAATGTCTTAGATTATGACCTACCATTGCGTAGAGTATCGAATAATCTTTCCAATGATATGTGGATCATCCAAAACAAATACCTGAGCAACGAGTTATGAACATTCCGATCGAATCATGAATAGTAGTGAACAGTGAAACGTGCAGGAAAATGTACTGAGGTCTGGCGTATTTTTTCTCCAACTTTGAAAGATCATAACTACTTGTACATAATAATCTGGGTGATCTACTATTTATCAATGGAAAGCTCTGCGAGTCCTCTTTCCAATGAAATTGGTTTCATCCAATTTGTCTATCGGAGCAAAAAGTTATGGTCAATCTACTTCACCCTATCAAAAGTAAATTTTTTGGGTCAACTTCAAATGATCATAACTCCTCATACACAATGATCTGAGAGAGACACTATATATCAATGGAAAGATATGAGAGTCCTCTTTCTAATGAAATTAGTTTCATCCAATTTGGATATCACAGTAAAACGTCTCAGACTATCAAAAGAGTCCACCAAAGGACAGATTCGAGAATTATTTGATCTTAAGAGGCGTTTTGGTCATTCCCCCTCACCCAAAATCCATCCAAATCCTATATTAAAGCCTATTAGAAGCATTATATGTTATATTTCATAAAATTCCCTCAAAAAGAAAACTCTAAGCTCCTACATCCAACTTCAAGAACCTCCAAAGTTCACCATTAATTCTGTAAATTTCTTCAAGATTCCAAGTTCCTAGTTCAAGAACTCCAAGAACCATCATTCAAAGGCATGATTAACATCTCAAAAATAAGTATCGATCTAAAGTTCATTATTCAAGGTGTGTGGGGGTTTTCAACAAGAACTCTCTTTTGTTCTTGTGCCCAAAAGTAATTTTCTTTACAAAGGCATGATTTTTATTTGATTTTTATGAATTTGAAGCATGAACCCATATCTTATGATGATTATTATGAAATATTGATGATTATAATTTTGAAAGATGAATTTACATGTGTGGAGATATAAAGCATGAATCTTGAATGATATTTATCATGATTTTGATTTTTGGGTCGTGAATCCCCATTGGAAATTGTGTTTTTTTAGAAAGTGTGTGTTATAAGCACATTGATGTTAAATATTTGAGATATTTTGAATGATTTGACCTTTTGGTCTTAATGGAGTTGTTTTGAACTCGAGTGTGAAAGAAATCTACAACGGGGTTGATTTTGATAGATGGGAAGCATGATGGCTCCCGATGTATATTTTTATATTACTGAAATTGTTTTGTTGCGGATTGTCTTTGAAATGATATGAGCTAAGTCCAGGAGAAATTTTTAGCACCGAGTGAGAGATATAAAGTGACCTTACTTTCCTAGAACTACGTGCCCCCATAGGAGTGAGCCTGAGGCTAATTTATATAGTGATCACTAGTTTGTGTGGATTTGATATCGATAGTCCTACTCCGATGGCAAGGATAGGACGGCTCTTCCCAACGTGGGTTGTACGTTGGAATCCATGTAACTCACATGGTTTATGTTGGTTATAGGATCTCCCAGTGTGTGTGTGTGTTTCCTTGTGTCTATGATGAA
The DNA here is from genome assembly GCF_002878395.1 of Capsicum annuum. NCBI lineage: Eukaryota > Viridiplantae > Streptophyta > Magnoliopsida > Solanales > Solanaceae > Capsicum > Capsicum annuum. The sequence continues at coordinate 49,769,263 of NC_061116.1, forward strand.
TGGTGAAGTGATTTGAAAGTGGAATTGTGAAAGTTATTCTTTTGAAAGATTTAAATGATATTTACATTATGAGAATTGATATTCTTGATGAATTGAAAGTGATTGACAAATTATAGGATGACTCACATGTGTTATTGTACTTATTTCATCCTCTCATGATTATGATGATTTTCTTCGGGCTTTGTGAGTCTTTCATACATCCAGCATATTTCTTATAAATATTTATGATGATGATGTTTATACAACTGCATGCACCCAAATATACTCGGTTCCTTTTCATGGTACTGACCCACATCTTCGAATGTGGGCTGTATTTTCTCGGAATATAGGTTCAGGTGCTCAGTTCCAGGTTCGACAGTGATTCTTCGAGCACGTTGTTCTACATCCTCTTTTGTGGTGAGTCCTCATGTTTCGAGGATGTGATGTCGGATGTTGGTTTCACGGAATTGTTTACATTTGATAACTGAGTATGAGTCAGTTGGGGCATGTCTCAATAGCTCGCTGGTTTTATTGATTTTCTTAGAGGCTTGTCAGACTAGTATAGATGTTGGGAGTTGACTAATAAGTCGTATTTTGTTATCTTTCTGAAATTCTTTTATTCTTGGATGATGATTACTCTGTTGATATTTGAGGGTTATTTATGAAAACCCTGTTGATTTGTGTTGAACTGAATGAAAATGGCTCAAAGGGTTAGCTTGGGGCTACTCGTAGCCTCAAGCACCGTGTGATGCTCCGGGATCCGTTTTCCAGGGCATTACAAAACCCTAAATCAAGTAAATAGTACACATCACGAGAAAAGAGATTCAAGATACCATTCATGATATCAGGCGATGCCTTGGACTTCTGTCAGGTAGTGAGAGCATAAAGACAGTTCCAACCATTGTCGAAGCTACATGGTGCACCTTTTAGTGTCGGAGCTGAATAAGAGACAATAGGGACCTTGTTTTCCCCAGAGGAAACCTTACCAACAGGACATTTTCTAAGCATATGGCCTAGTTGACCGCACTTAAAACACCTGTCCCTTCCCTCATCATAAAAACCTCAATGTAAACGACCACAGAATCTACAAAGACGATATGATGGAGCTGATTCAGCCCCACTGGCCTTAGATTGGGCACCTTGCACCCTAAAGTTATCACTATATTGGAAACACCTATCACCCGATGGCTTTGGTTAGGGAGCATTAGCCATCGAGTAGGACCCAAAATTACCCCACCTATTCTTGGGCCACTTAACACCATCCCAGCCACTCTGCTGTTGTTACCACCCTGCTCAGATATTTTGAACTTCCTTCTCTATATCTTCCCTAACTTATCCTACTTCTTTTTCTCTTCCTCTACGTGTTTTATATATAACACCAGCCTAGAGATATCTATGTCCTTGATTAACAAGGAAGCCTTACTCTAAAAGATCAACTCATGAGATAATGTCGAAGCAAACTTTCTTATCCGGACCCTCATACTAGAAACCAACTCCAGAGCATACCATGATAACTAGTGAAACATCAAGGCATACTGCTTGACTGATATCTTACCCTGCTTCAGATTAACAAACTCATCCACTTTTGCTTTCTTTGACTCCTGAGGAAAGAAACGGTTCTAGAAAATTATTGGAGAAATCCTCTCATAGTGATGACTCAGTACCATTACCTCTTGGTTATTTCCATTCCTCATACCATTGGTACACCATAACCTTTAGCTAGTAGGCCGCACACTCCACCCCTCTATATTTGTGGCATGCATAACTCAGAAAATATTTTCCATCTCATCAAGAAGACCTTAAGGATCCTCTTCCACCTTAACACTGGTAAAGGTTGTAGGGTTCAATCTCATGAACTGGCCAACCCTTGTTGCCTCAAAAGATGGAGTAACAAGAACACCAAGCTCAAACTGAGAAGCTACAAACTGTGCTAACATAGGATGGACTATTGAAACTCAACATTCTTTACTTTAGCCTAAGGAGTCTGAGAAGGACTAGAGGGAACTAGTGAAACTCTAGAATAATTTAATATTGGACCCCTAGACCGAGTATGGATCCCATGAGTAGTGTGTGCCCTATCCATATTGTCCTCAATTAGGATAGAGGGGTTTCCCTAAACTTTAAATCATCGAGGCATGATCTGAAAAGCATAAAAATGAGAATTAGAGAAGAATTCAAGGCTTCAACTCTATAGCTTAAAAATACAACACAAGAAAGAGAAATATTCCTAAATGCATTGTAGCCTCTCCCTTATGAGTGTGGTACACTACACATCCTTAAAAGAGACTCTACTTGACACGGATTTGTGGACTCCCAATTGACCATGAACCTAGGGTTTTGATACTAATCTGATAGGACCCAAACCAGGGCCTAGTCATGTCGGGTGCCTTAAGCCCAATGGGAATTAGAGACTACCCCAAATACCCAACCATAACCGCCCTACACCCTTTGTCAGATGAATTCCAAATATATATATATATATATATAACATGACAAAATTGAATAATCATAAATCAAATATAGTCAAGTGGTGTTGGCCCTAATACCAATACCAATGCCAAGGGTGAGACCAATACCTACACCACCCGTGCCAACCCAAAGTAGTCTCACAAAGCCTCTAACCGAAAACAAAGAACATCTGATTGGGACATGCCCCCGATCATAGCCAAAACCAAAGTCTAAGAAAAAACTAAAAGTATGTATATAAGTACATAACATGAAGTGGAGCCTTACAGAGTATGGAAGCTCACTACTTTAATATGAGACAAAGATGTCCTTGAATCGAATCACTAAGTAGGAGGAGCAGTATGGCCGATTCCTGTATTGCGTGGGGATACAACGACTGAAGATGGGTTAGTGGGTGAACGCTAGCATGTACTCAGGAGTATGGATAAAATAATGTCAATATTTAAAACTAAGTAAATAACCATATACAATCACATCCATACATATATATATATATATAATTTATGTCGGGAAAGGTTATCGGGTTTAGAATGCATTTAAAACTATAACCTGGGTTTGTGTAGCTTTATGGTCATAATCCAACTACAGGCTAAATAGGTCCAGTGTTACCCCCTGAACGGGTCCCAGTGCGTGTAGCCACATGATTTAGAGATATCAAAGGGGCCAGGGATTCTCGTGTACTCTTCACCCTTCATGATACATATATACAAGTATAAAATTATGGGATTCCCATGTACCCCACAAGTATAAAGTCACCATGACCAACCCTCTTGTTGGAAACCATGAGTTTCCAGTACCCATCCATCAGACTCATACTTTAACGGTAAACTATCACAACCCACTATTATGGCTTAATTAAACTATTAGCTCATGAACAACCAATTCTAAAATGTATTAACCAAGGATTTATGAAGTGGTATCATCATACCAATAATATCTTCCAAGCAATGTCATTAGCCAATACTTAGGGGATTCCTGTGAACCCCACATGATTTCTAATTACACCAAAACCATGGCCACAAATTCCTTTCCAAATCATTTAAAACCAACCAAACCTATATAAGTTCCATTACCATATTATGCTATGCAAAAGTTTTAATAAAAGTCAAACTATGTGACAAAACCATTCTTATAGGAATTTTATCAAACATGTTGAGGGCATATAGTTTCCAAAATCAAAACCAAGAACCAATTGACCATTCCCATGAAACCACATGTTCAATTCCACAATTTTAACATGAAAACCATAAGAAAAACATGGGAAAACAATATTCATCCTTTAACAACCAAAACCCACAACATATAATTCAAAACAAACAAATACCCCCAATCAAATCATGAAAACCATTCATTAAAACATAAATTTAGTTGAACTAACAATGAGGGAAGAGTAACATGCCTTAGATACCAAAGAGTACGGATAGAAACCACACTTGAGAGCCTTAATTGACCACCTTGAAGGAAACCCTAACCTCTTATTAACCCAAGTACTTCAGAGAAATTTGAGAGTGTTTACACTATTTTTTAATTGAGAATAATAGGGTAAATGAAGTCCCAAAAGGGGTTAAGAGGAGAAAAGGAGAAATGTCCAGAATACCCCCAACTTAAGATGTCAAAATCACCACAGGTACGACTACCCCCTTGACTCGTACACATAACATACGAATGGTACCCACCACTCTTACCCTAGAAAAAATATTAGATATCACATATTATCCATCATACGAATACCCTTACCTAATTCATACCTTCATCATAGGATAAGTACCTTAACACTATACCCTAGGTAGCCTACCAAGGGCATGACACATGGATCAACATACGAGTGGATTTCCTCAATTGTACCATCTTCATACGACTCGTAAGGTGTACATTCATATCTTGGATGGTAACCAACCAAAAACACACTGAGTAACATATGGCCAAGGCCCCTAAACTGTACCCATATCATACGATTAGTAAGCCTAAGTCATATGATGTCCAGAGAGTTTAAAACTCAAGAAATTTCTAAGGGTCAAAATACAAGGTGTTTCATTTTAAAACCCCTATAGGTGCCTCCCCATATTAGCTTTTGTACAGCAATACATGTCATTTTATAGTTAAACTTAAGCATAAGGAACTATGGGTATTCAAAAAGATCAATTTAGAGTGATATAATGCAGCTAAGTTAAGGTTGAGAAAGGTAAATGAGTTGGATAAATTCTAGGTCTGTGCTTATAAGAGTTCTACTCTATACAAAGAAAAGACGAAACTGCATCATGATAGGAAAATCTAGAAATAAGAAAAATGATACCTAAGTTAGTTGATGTGTTTGATTTGTTTGTGCTTAAATAAATATGTTAGAAAAATGATACCCCTACAAAAATATTATTTGTAAACTATGTGATGTGTATATATATGTGACCATTGTAAATTTTTTTATGGCATTAATATTATGGACATAATAATCATAGTTAACATTTGCATGAACCAGATAGGTAGTAGCTTGTGATGCAACTTTGTACCATGTGTGAGTGAGATGCTACTTAGATCCCTTTATGTATGAAATCCAGAACTTGTCTGGTTAGTCTTGCCTAGGTTGTAGGAGTCGGTTAGTAAAGGACCATAGGTTGTTCCTGAAATTAGTCCACTTTTATCCAAATGACCTACCAAATGTGAATAAGTAATCCCTTGATCACTATTTGAGCCAATAGACTATTTTTCTTGTTTCACCTTTCACATTCGCATTTGAATTATAATGAAATAGTTTTGGCCCTGGTCTTCCCTGGACATTATGTACCTTAACTAAGGAAAATCATTTAAGATAAGGATGGTTGTCATAGGGGTGTGTGATTAAAAGTAGGTATGAAGAAAGGCGTGAATAAGAGAAAAGAAAGTAGGTTAGGAGTGATAGAAAGGAAAAAAAATAAAAAATAAAAGAAAAAAGAAAGAGAGGAAAAAAACAAAAAGAAAGAATAAATAAAACCACACCTAAACTAAATAAAAAATAAAAGAAATAAAAGGGAGAAATAAAGGAGGAATGAAAGAAAATTGGTTGGGAAATGGACCCCAAAATCTAATCGTAGTGCCAAGGAGGCTTAGTTAGTAAAATTCCCAAATACACCATACCATCCCCAAACCTACATTATGAGTCAAGTAAAGTCCTATAGTGATCCTAACCCAACTATCTAAAAACTAAGGTGAAGAAAATAAGGGCGAGCCTATTATATTCTACGTACATTGTTGGAACTTATTTGTGAGTGTGAGTGTCTCGTGATCGTCCTCGTACTAACATGCATGACTTATCTGAGTGAGTGAAACTTCTTTGTTGTGAGGGCTTATAGGGTGTGTTGCTAGTTGTCTATTTGTTCGGGTAGTGTAATTTGTGCATATGTATGCGTTTTTGTTGCTAAGGTGATTCCATGGCTTGATTACCTAGTGTCATATTATTGTTCTATATTGAGACACACAATTGGTTTGAAAAAGGTAAAATAGTAGGGAGTGATTTTTTTGAGCTTAAATTGGAATTAACTACCATAGGTATCTTAATTTTTTCTTAGTTAACCATTGTGGTGTTGAGGTTCTTCTAGATCATCGTTTACACTTGTATTGTGATCTTCTTCAGTATATTATATTCTTAGTGGTGTCCAACTCTAAGAACCTTCTTGTATTTGAGATCGTCTTCACAAGATATTGAGATTGGGAAAAGAAAATTACAATAGTGATTTGAGGCTATCAACTCTCGTCTATTAACTTGAGACCCACGTGGTGATAGGTAAATTAGGATCAAAGACAAGGGTTATTAAGGAAACACCTTGAGACTCACATGGTAAAGGGTGAGATTTACCAACGCATTTACAAAATGATTGGTAATACCTAGCTTGTTAGATTCTGCATGTGTGGTGGTGAGATAGTTAGATCGAGCACAAGAAGCCTACTAAGTTAGGAAGCCAGGGGGAACACAGTCCTAGTATTTATTCATATTCTTTATAACCAAAAGAATTTAAACGTTGTTACTTTTCCCAATTACTGCAATGCGCCCCCCCCCCCCCCACTTTCCTGTACTTTTGGCTACTTCAGTAAGTTTGAGAGATGAGGTCAACCTATTCCCTGTGGGATCAAATCCAACCTAGTAGGGTTACTATGATTTGACAGCGACCGCATTTTATTTTCTTATAGGGTATAGTTTGGGCGACATCACCAACCATTTAGGTGATCTTAAATTACCAATAATGTATGCTAATCACCAGGATAATCATGAGGAACACATTCCTAATTCATTCTCTCATTGATCAAACAACAATTTAAATTAACACTTTGTTAATTGGTTACTTATTATTTGCAATTAGTACATGTTACAAGAACCCACCTTTAAAAGATAACTGACTAATTAGTTCAAAAAACTACATCAAATGAGCTCCTAGACATATTACCTATGTGAACGACCCCAACCTCAGTTAGATTCTATATTTGACAGTGATCACATTATACTTCTTTTAGAGGTGTAATTTGGGAAATATTAAATTTTGATGTGGGGGTGTACCACCACTTAGGGGGTTTTCATAGTCGTACTTCTTTTTCCCCGGGTGTGCTATCATAGTAGCCCCGACATGTTTAGGATTTTATTTTTGCTTTTGTTTTTTTGATGTTGTTGGTGTTATGTTTGATTAGGTAAAAAAAATATGGGAACCTTAGTGCAATAAATTTTTGTGTTGTTACGGGGAATATGGTTTAGGATTAGTTCAATTATGTCTATATAATTGTTAGTTATTATTTCCTAATTTCACTTTTTTTCTATTTTTGTATTTAAGGGTGAACACTGGTGCATGCCCAGCACACAAAGTCCAAGCAATCCTCTGATTCCATTAATCTTAAACTTGAGAGAACACTAATAAATTTAAAGATAATGGATCCACAATGAGTTCTCAATCAAGGAGTTCACAAGTCTATGGATGATGCTACAACTCATATGTAAAAATAGCAAAGACAAGAAGCTTCCCAAAAGGCATCAGTTAATGCACAAGCTAGACAAGAAGAAACAAATTTTCTAACTACTACTGAAGAGCAAACAAGACAAAGAATAAATTGGGGACATGAGCATCCCTATTGTTATGTTCCCAAATTCAATGATGAAGATCATGATGCTGATTATGGCTATCATGGTGAAACAAGTTCTATTATTCCACTCGTACTGTAGTTAGAAGTATGTTCGACATTACCTGCACTATGATCTAGTTGTTGAACTTGAAAAGAGTATCACTGGTTTTCCTACCGCTGATACAAACCTGCATATAACAAACTTTGTAGGGATTTGAAAATCCTACAACATACTTGGTATGGACCAATTTACTATTAGACTATGGCTATTTCCTTTATCATTGGTTGTTGAATCTATTTTATGTTTGACAAAGTTTCCAAGTGAATCAATAACTACCTGACAGGTGTTAAAGACACAATTTTTGGAGACATTTTTCCCACTATCTAGAAAATATTATTGTTGAAATATTAATTTAAAACTTAGGCAACTACATTCTAAGGCACTGGATGAGACATGCTTAAGGTCTAAGAAGAAACTTTAAAAAGTTTAAAATCATAGATTCCATGGTGACAACTCACATGAAATCTTCTACATATCTTTGAATTCTAACAACAAGGCTTTAACTAACATTGTGATAGGAGGTGCATTTGTGAGTCTAACTTGGGAGCAGGTTTTAGAAATACTGGATAGATCAAAAAAACCAATAGGGGTTGGCGCATATAGGAATATAATGTATGCACATACAATTATTCAATAGGAGCATTCCTAGAGCAATGAATGAGAGATGAGATAGTTTCCTAAGAAGTAGCACCGTTGAGGATTTATTTTAGCTTACTTAGAAAAAATTTGCAACAACGAGGGTAGAGAAGGTCAATACCGTTGATTCCCAAGTTAAAGAAATTAGACATAATGATTTTGTGTCTGAGGAGGAAGCAAAATATCTAGATAATCAGGTGGAAGGTTTACAAGCAAAAATCTAAGGGAATAATTAAGATAATTGGAACTCTGGTCAAGAAAATCAAGGTTAGAACTATTACAAGGACAAAAACTATAACCCTTTTGGGTATATATATATATAGGAGTAGAGGTAGAGATGGTGATTGTAAGAGGAAATACAACTACAAAAATGACAAAAGTGGCTTATACATTCTGCCAAGTAGTTATTATATTAAATCAAATTATTCTAGAGTGGAAGAGCTGCTCTCTAAATTGTTAAAAGAGGTAGAGAAAATTGATGAAAGCCTTAAGGAGATTCGAGTGGATATTTTTGGGATAAATCAAAAGGTGGATTAATATTTTACCATTATTAAGTAACTTGAGCAGTTGTTGGGTAAAATTTCTGTGGCATTGAATCAACATCAAAAAAAAGTACACTTCCAAGCAACACTATCCTATATACAAAGAATGATAGTTGATAGTTTATATGATTCCGCCATAACAATAAGGACATGATTTGATACCTGTTCCTTGTATGATGAAATGAAAGAACAACAAAAAACACAAAGTAGCTAGAAGTAAAGTAAATGACAAAGGATGTTTACATGGATACCTCCTTGATCAAGGGAGTAAAATCATGCCCCAGTAGGATTTCATTAAAATCTTCTCTAATCACCAAGTAGAAATTTTGATTACAAACTTGTGCAATCTAGGAATTACACATTTCATCCCTAACCCTCCTTTGGAGAAACTCCACTACAACACCTCTTCACATTAACTTTATTATGAAAACCCCCATTATCTAACTCTAGCTAAACATAGTCTAGGAATTATTATCTTAGTCCCTAATCCCTTTGCAGTAACTCCACTCTAACACCTCTTCATAATAGTTCTATTATGAAGACTACAATACCTAACTCTAGATAATCACTAGATTGAAATAAAAATAGTAAGATAACTACCCATACAAAACCTCAGGATAAAGAGTGGGTTTACTATTTTAAGTATGAGATACAATGACTTAATAACCCTAGAAACTAATACATTTTCCACTATGAGAAAACTAATTTCTAGGTTGTTGAATCCTTGTCTCGATGGTGAGAACAACTATTTTTACAAGAAAAAGGCCTTTTTGAGATGTGCATACACATGCGCGCACACACACACACATATATATATATAAGGATGATCAAGAGAGAAACGACTTCATCTGATGACAAAAGGGGCCACTCTAGTGCACGATTATATCTATTGGCATGTAAGTACAGTGCCAGCTAGCACAAACAAACAAAAAAAGTTATCTATACGATTAGTGTTATACAGATTAGATACTAGTTCCCTTCATCAAGTTTGTCAATCATCAAAATAATACAAAATATAAGGCACTAAATCTAATATTTTCTACCTTTTTATGATGATAAACCTAAGAAGAAGATTCATACTTCTCCTTATCAGGTGGGATACTTTTTCTAGACTAATTCCCCCTTACACTATGCCCTTTCATTATTTGTTCCCCCTCGTACCAAGACAGGACATATTTGTTCTCCATCTTTACATACTAAAACTACAATCACAACTTTGTCTTCCCCCTTTTTGCATCGTAAAAAAGACAAAGTAAAATAAGTGTGCTAACACATAATGAAGCAAAAATTTAGATAAGAGTAGGAAAATACGATTAATTACTAGATAGAGCAAGAAAGAAGATAAAATAGTTAATATCTAGTTCTTACTAAAAATAAATTAAATTGTGCATATGGCTAGGAGTTAACAAGAGTTAACAAAGAAGGACAAAAACATATGAGATTTTTTAAGAACTTAGGAAGAGAAGGAAGATTTGAACATGAATACATCAAGGTGTCTCATAGCAGTACGATTATCATCAATGATCGGTTGACTTATCTCATCAACCTTCTCTTTGAGCTTGCATTCTCAGCAGCAAGTTGATTATTTTTGTCTTTAAGGTTTGTTGAGGCACCAGAACCAGTAATAGGTGCTTGAGTAGTTTGAAGAAGTTGAGCCTTTAAGACATTAATTTCTACTTCTTTCTCATTCAATAAAGCATACATTTTCTCCAACTCTATGGTGCCCTTCTCTTGCATGGTAATCAAGATGAAAACTATAAATGTTAGCCCTGGCCCTCATTATTAGGCATATGCTCACATTCTTCTAAAGTGGTAAGAGTGAAGGTTTATTTCATTGTAGAAAAGATCCCTATCTTGGGATTTAACCCAAAATTATTAAACACTTTTGAAAGAAGAAAACCATGCCCTAGACCATGTTCCTTAGAGTCTCATATTGTTATGCCCCATAAGTTCAATGATTTTATTGAGATAGATTCCATATGTTTTAACATAATTTTAAGGAAGAATAATGATTATAAATGTTAACGGGGCCATTAGAAAGTATTTTGAAATTTTTGGAATGAGTTTTGGGGTGTAACAAAACTCCATAAAGGCATGGCTCACCCTGACGCAAAAACCAGTAGCTTGGTATGATAAGTGTGTGCCACACCTGCTGTTGTCATGATAAGGGTGTGCCACACCTGTTGGTTGCCACAAAAAAAGCACGACATGCCACTGGCTTGGCATGATAAAGGCGTGCTACGCCAGTGGTCGTCGCGATATTAAATCCTATTTTCTCCAATTTTTCTTGATAAATTGGTATTTTACATCCAAATTAGTCCTATAACTAATACTAAGCATATCTTTCCAATCCATATCTCAAAATTCACCATTTCTTATCCTCTCAAGCTCTCAAAAATACCAAAATGAAGGGTTCTTCTCAAAACATCATCTCAAGGACTCTAAATCTATGTTTTCTTCAAAAAATTCACGAAGTTTAGTTATGTAGGGTTTAAATATGGATTTTCTTTCATCTTTGTTCCCAAAAGTTTAGTTTATATATAAATTTATGGATTTAATGATTAGGGTCCATACCCACTTTCCATGTTTTTGAAATTATGATGCTTCCTTAAGACTTTAAACTTTTTTTAGTACAAGAATTTATATTTACTTATGTTTTACTCCCATGATTGATATTATGAATTTAATTTTAGCATTTTGACAAGAAATTCCATGAGTTGGAAAATATACAAGATTTTAGCATGATTTATTCAATTTACAATCAATTCAGACTTATTATTTTAGACTACAGACTATTATAACATCATTATGATTTTAGTTTTGATTATATGATCCAAGACATGATATGAAATTCACATATTTATTCATGAACATGATTTAGAAATAGAAACATGATTGGTTTTCAGACTTATAAACCAATATGCATACTTTATAGTGAATTTATATATTATGAGCACTAGTATGTTTTGGTAGTAGTACTTAGAACCAAGGGAGGTTTCTTTAGCACACCCAAATGCTTAGAATATATGTTCCACCATACATTAAAGGGGTCCTTGCCAGAGAGTATCTCCCTTTCCCTAATGGGCTCAGTTTAGTGATCACTGTAGTTAAGGTTCTATACCGATGGCAAGGTATGGAGCAACCCTCTTTAACATGGGTCAACCATTGGACTCCATATTAATCACATAGCTTATGTCGGTTATAAGAATCTCCCATAGAAAAGATGAATTTAGAAAATAGGTGTAATGACACACTGATGTTACCAAATTTATGCTTTACTATGTATGTTTTTAATACTTCATTTTATTCATGATCATGGTAAGTTTGTATACACTTGGAATGCATGTTTTTCTTAAGATTATGATACCTATCAGTTTTACAATATGCATTCACCCCCATATACTCAGTACATTCCAAAAGTACTGACCACATATATGTCTATGTGGTTACATTATTTCATAATACAATATCTGGTGTTCATCCTCATCAATATGATTAGCCACAATCACCACTTCCTACCTCTCGGTAGTTAGTAATTCCTCATGTTCTGAGGGGCTACATATGGTTTCTTTTTGATGTTCAACTTTAATAAGTTCAGACTTTATGTTTCCTTTTGGGTCAGCTGGGGTCTGTCCTAGTGTCTTTTTAGTATGTTTAAAGGGTTGTCAAGACTTATTAGCTTCATTTAGACATCCATGAGTTTCATTTAATGTTTAGTTTATGGTACTAAGATTGTTTACCCACATGAATTCAGATTATCAAGTCAAAATTTCCATTCAGGTTCTGAGTATATTTAGCATGGCTCAGTGCTAATTAGATATCATGGAGCTTTGGGGATATTCGTATTCATAAGCACCGTATTATATGCAGGGGATAGTCTCAAGGCATTACACATAACTTGATAATATGTTCAATAACTATCCTTGGGAGATTAATTTAGACATAGGAATTGAGCACTCTATGAGGAACAAGTTAGTAATTGAGGTAATAGACCTTTTTGTATGATATGATAAAAAGAAGGATCTACACAAAACACACACCAAAATAAGTCCACAAGTTCAAGAACTAAGGACTCTCTTGGTGACCACTCTTGGATTCAACAAATACACCAAGAAATGAGATACAAAGGTGTGTTTTCACACCAAACCAGCCAACAAACCAAACTAAGTTAACAACACAAGATGAATAACAAAAATATGATAACAATAACAACAACGCGGCTTCACTAGAAAACAAGAACAAACGGATACAAGTTACAACACTAACAAGATTACAATAAGATAAAAGGATATATAGATAGACTACATAAAGATATAATTTTAAAAACCCAAGAATGGTAACTCTTGGACCATTAACACTACACACAGTGATTCACCTATCTTTTACGAGACATAAGATCAGATTCCACCTCTCTAGCATCACCATTTCCAAGCAAAATACAATCACTAGTGATTCTACACTAGATTTTGCCCTAGTTTCAATTTAGGAGCCTCAAAGGAGAGAGGACTTGATGTTACTTATGTCTTATGACTTACAACAATATCAAAATCTAACTAATGAAATACTACCATGTCCCTTATATAGTGTATTACAAAAATAGAAGTTAAAAGACCAAAAAACCCCTTAGTGAGGGGGCGGCCCTCTAGTGCATGTAGTGGACTGATTTTGGGGTAGATTTAGGTCCTTTTTTGCACTTCATTTGTACACACCAAGTATCGGGTCAAACATACACTCTCATAAGCACATATCCATAATTATTCCTGTATCATGCTCTCCATCTTGAGAGGAATTTTTCCACAAATTCAGGGCTTCACTTTGTGCAAATGGCCACTTCAAGGAAATCACTCAAAATAGTCCACAAAATGTGAAGAACTCTAGAGATCAATAACAACAAGGGACATATCAAAACTGAGCTAAAAATAGTCCACAAACAAAGGTGAACCCGAGAGTATAATGACAAAGAGTCTCGGCCAACATCTTCATTTTGAACCTCAGCTTTCTCTCCATCTTGAGACTTGTATTCAATCTTATCCAAAACACATCCCACCTCTTTTCTTTGTGGCGGATTCCTTGTGGATCTCTATATCTTCCCCTCAACTCCTCTTCCATCATATATGCATCATACTCCTCTATTTAGACAAATCAGTTTTGATGAAGTGGACTTTTAGTTGAGAGGATTGATTTGGTAATATGGAGTTTCAGTTGTGGAGTTTGGATGGGTAGAAATTGGATTCCAAGCCCATCTTGTTGGACTTGATCGAATTGAGGGGGAAGTGACCTATTTAGGTCTCGAGTTTGAGGACATTTGGTGGCTTAGATTATGTCTATGTTATTTGGTGGTGGTCTTGGAGGATTGATCGTTTGAGGTAAAGTTTTGGGAGTAGAAGCACGAGAGTTCCTTCGACTCTCCACTCGATCCAACCTCTCAAGTATCGTAGACATATCCGAGCCTAATTTTTTGAGACCCGCATTCGCCTTAGCCAATTCTCAGGAAATAGCATCAAGGTGGGCCAAAATGGTTTCCATTATGGCCAAGAGGTTACCTGCAGAGTACAAAAACACGTTAGTTGTATGAAAACATCCTCCCTCTATCTTTTTGTTTCTTGTCTCTTGGATCCCTCACACTCAATCTCACAAGTGTTGCAAGCTTATTTATACTTCGAGAGGTATTATGAGGTGAATACAACATTTACAATGACTCCAAAGAGTAAGTAAAACGCACAAGGATGTATTATAATGACTCAAAATAATTAAAACACACAAAGGAAAGTTAACACAAAAAACAGTTTCGAAACTAACTTACAATCTAGTACTAGCTTGTAAGTTAGTAATGGAATCAACAAATGAGACTAAGGAACAACAAATTGAAACTAAGAGATCAAAATTTGAGCTTAAAATGTTGTGTGAATAGTAAAAATAATGATGTGGCAGTCCACTAGTGGTTCGGTTCTTGACAAATTTTAATTTACAATTTAGACTTTGTTGGAAATTGTTCAATGGAGGGAAATACAAACTAGTCTTTGGAGCTCCTTTTTCAATTCAAATTTCAACAAGCGGCCAAGTCTTATGTTCACAACAACAAGATCAACAATTCAAGCTCAAGTTTAGATCGACTCAAAGTGTTAGTGAAGAATAAAAAAACTAACACTACAAACACACAAGACAAGTAAAAAAGACTCCTAGACCTAGACTCAATAATGAATCTTGGCCAAGAACACAATTTCGGCCAAGACAACAACAATTGATAGATTGCTATTTTTTTTAATTTTCTAACAAGCAAGCCCAAGATTGATCTTGTAGTAATAAGATCAAGCAATGCTCTGATACCAAATAATACGATAAAAACAAGGATCTACATGAAACACAAACTAAAATCAGTCTAGAAGTTCAAGAACCGAGGACTCTCTTGGCGACCACTCTCGGATTCAACAAATACACCAAAAAATAAGATACAAAGGTGTATTTTCACACCAAACCAGTCAACAAACCAAACTAAGTTAAAAACACAAGATAAAGAACAACAATGTGATAACAATAATAAGAACACGGTTTTACTAAAAAACAAGAACAAATGGATACAACACTAACAAGAGTACAATAAGATAAAAATATAGATAGATAGACTACACGAAGGTATAATTTTAAGAACCCAAG
This sequence comes from Capsicum annuum, assembly GCF_002878395.1. Taxonomy (NCBI): domain Eukaryota; kingdom Viridiplantae; phylum Streptophyta; class Magnoliopsida; order Solanales; family Solanaceae; genus Capsicum; species Capsicum annuum. The sequence continues at coordinate 49,784,677 of NC_061116.1, forward strand.
AATGGGCACTCTTTGTAACACCTCGAGTCTGTACCACGGACGCTATATGGTGCTTACAACCCCAAAGGACCACAAGCTAACCCATGACTGATATCTGTTGTGAGCACTAAGTAACATCACTGTAATAAATGCGAAAAAATAAGATGAAAGGCCATAAGGTTCAAAACTTGAAATACTGAATAAAATACCAACTAAAATAATAAGTTGTACAACTGAATACTATCTGAAAGTCTAGTCTGAAAAGCCTCTAACTGGACTGTCTGAATGTGGAGTTGATAGGAAAAGCCCCTAACTAACTCCAACGACTGAACTATAAATAAACAGATAACTAAAATAAAAGCATGCCCTCGATAGATGAGGACTCACTACTAAATTTGTTGCTGATAATCTGAGCAGCTAAGTGCGGTCAGGAGCCCGTACGTCTAAACCTATGATATAAGACATCATAGCATAAAAGAAATATATGGTCAATACTTTGAATGTACTGGTATGGTAAGTGAGGTAGGCTGATATACATGGGTTCATATGTGTAGATATCAACTAGCTGAGTAACATAGACATAACTGAATAAGAGTACATTTATGAATACATAAGTTGTAACTGAAATCATGTTAATACTATATACTAAGTTCTGAATACTGATTAACTGATATCTAAGTTTACTGATATTATAGTACTGATAACTAAGTGACTGATATCTGAATTTACTAATAACTATATTACTGATAGCTGGGTGACTATTTCTGATAATCCTGATTCTGTAGAACTGAACTAAGTTCTATACTGAGTTGGGTGACTATTTCTGATAGTCCTAATTCTGTAGAACTAAACTGAGTTCTATACTAAGACTAAAACTAAAACTTTGGGAGGTAATCATCTAACTGACATGCCCCAAATCTTAGATAGTAGGGGTTTAACCTGTGACACTAGTTGGAAAGGTTCTAATACTATGCCATAGGTACTAATATTGGAAAACCAGGATGCCAAGCCTAACTAACGGGTGACAACTGGGTAGAGTCAAGCCTAATCTGACGGGTGACCCCTGGGAGACAGTCACGCCTAGTCTGATGGTGACTCATCATCCTGCACTGGCTACGCAGTTTTAGAGTACAAAGACTATTACTAATTACTCTGCCTATCTAAAGGGGAAGCAATTATCCCAATATACGCTCGGTGCTGAATCCTACTCCCAACTAAATAGACCCTGAACTGATTTCTAGACTGTACTAGGCTTGATTGAACTATGACTGATCATTCTATCTAACTAAACTGAGTTTACTGGGTTTCATTAACTAACAAAATACTAATGTGTTCTGTTAACTGACTGGGTTTCTGGAGGTTTAAACTGAATACTAAACTGAAACTGGGATTGATTGTTGAGTACTACTGTTCGTGACACTACTGAGACTATTCTATAAGTATTGTAGCTCTTGATAAACAGCTGGATTTTTGGGTAGTGAATACCCCCAGGACTCGATGGCATAAAAGAAAAACATAGCATGAACTTTTAAAGCACAACAATGAATATTTGTTCATAACTCATTCATAGAGACATTTCATCAAATACTTGTGAGATATAAGCTTGCACAAATTCTAACATGTCATGATTTTCACCTTTAATTCACATGAGCAATTTATCAAGTACTTGGGGATCATAATCTATACACATGATACTAAACAACATTTAGGCATCATACTTTCAAATCCCAATTTGTAATTCAAGGGCTTTTAACATAAATTCATAGGATACTACACACATGATAATTAATTTCACATGAAACTTGAAATAACCCATGGATTAAAACACAATTTCACATCATAATCATGAGTACACACAAATCCAACATGGAATTCATGAAATCCATTAACTCGTAGTTTAAAAGAGTTTCTTGAACTCCAAGGGTGAAGAAAACCCTTGGATGAACAATTCACATACCTTGGTACTTGAATTAAGGAAGGTTGATGGTGAGTTCTTAAGTCTTGAATTTGAAATCAAAGGCCCTAGGGTTTGTTCTTGAGAACAATTTGTGATGAATGAATGAATTTTACCATAGGAATCGCTCAATGTCGTGTTTTGGGAGCTGATAAAAGGTAGGAAGAGACCCATTTACCCCTCTGGATGCAGGCTTCTAATAACTGCAAACGTGCCAATGATGCGCATCCCAACACACTGCATCGATGGGATAGACGCTATGGTCAGTGTGCCACATCGATTCCACGTTGGCTCACTTGAATTTGACATTGGGAGCTAGGAAAAACATTTATCAATGTGATAGGCAATGTGGCGCATCGAGATCACATTGATCCACTAGTTTGCACTTCCTAACGTGATTTAAATGATGTTTAAAAAATCCAAAACTTGTTCGAGAACACCTACTGACATACTTGATCATGATTCAATCAGAAAAGTGATATTTTAAGGTCATAAGGGTAGTGAAATAGGATCTCCAACTTACGAAGGAAAAAATACTTCTAAGTATAAACACTTAGTTGAAATTTCTAAGTCTGGGACCTCTTTTCAAGATTTAACAGACTGAGTTAAGCTTAGAATTTTGTGGGTCTTACACTCTAGGACCCTTAACACTACACACAATGATTCACCTATCTCTTATGAGACACAAGATCGGATTCCACTTCTCTAGCAACACTGTTTCCAAGCAAAATATAATCACTAGTGATTCCATACTAGATTTTGCCCTAGTTTTGGTTTAGCAGCCTCAAAGGAGAGAGGACTTTATGTTCCTTATGTCTTATGACTTACAACAATATCAAAAACTAACAAATTAAACCCTACTATGTGCCTTATATCGTGTTTTACAAAAATAGAAGTTAAAAGACCAAAAGGCCCCTTAGTGAAGTGGCAACCCTCTAGTGCATGTAGTGGACTGATTTTAGGGTGGATGTTGGTCCTTTTTTGCACTTCATTTGTACACACCAAGTCTCAGGTCCAACACTCACTCTCATAAGCCCATATCTGTGATTATTCTTGTATCACTTTAGTTCTAGGAACTAACACTTTATTCACCTACTCAAACAATAGTTGATACTTTAGTTTCATTTCCTTCTTTTGCCCCCTTTTACCTCCAAAAATTCTTTTAGACCTAGCAATAATATCAAGAAATTATATAGATGCAAACTTAACCACCACCGCATTAACCTCATCCATAGAAACTTCTAAAATTTCTATAGGGAATGACTCATTTAAGACAAACTTAACATCATTCATAGTTGTATCGAGAGAGTCTTATCTTTTAGAGATCAGAAGATTATCATAGAAACCCTAGACTTTTATTTCGAATAGAAACACCAGGTTTCTCAAATAGGATCTTCCACCCTTACACCTCCGTGAATGCTATCAAGGAATCCATTCCAAACATATAAACAATCTAAGGACAAACACATGTCTATTTAACATCTTTTGACAATTAAATTTCTCACTCTTTTTGTCTAACTTAGGACCTCAAGAGGATGCTCTATTCCCTTCTTACTTTTAGACTTGGAAGTGGTAATCTTATCTATTCACATGCTACTTTAAATCTCTTTCCTTTTGTAGACTTTACTAATTAGAGGGTAGTTTAGAGACCTTTCCTATCATGACCCAAACCAGGGCTTGGTAATGACGGGTATCTCAAGTCTACCATAGACTAGAGACCACCCTCTTAACCCAACCTCAATAGCACAATAATATTTATAATAATTAATATGGAATCCAACTAAACAGAAATAAGAAGATGAATGAATAGATCAATGACACTAAGAGTCAAAATGATAACCAACCAACCCACATTTTTCCACAATTTCCTCTACAACTAGAATGTCAAGCAGGTCGGGACATGACCCCGACCATGACCAAATGAATCCAAAAGTACTGAGTCAAAATAAAAGAATATGGAAATGATAAAGCCTTCCGATGGATGGAGGCTCACCACTTCATAGTTACTTAACGAACGTGTTAATCCACCTAACACTACACCGGGATAAAAGAAGTCTTTGAACCCTACATTTTGAAACAATGTAGAGTCTAGGGATGGGTCGTGGGGTGAGCGTAAGCATGTAACTCAAGGAAGGGATAAAATAATACCATAATCAAACCAGTCCAAAACCCTTTAAAAAAAATATATGCACACATTCATATATATATATATAAGATGTGGGATGGTGATCAAAGTTTAAGGATAAGATTTAAAACCATTAACTTGGACTATATATCTCCAACCATCTTAAAAATACCAACGGGTTGTATGGGTCTGGGTTTTCCCACCAAAAAGTCCCCAGTACATGTTATTTGCATGAACTGGTGAAAATTGAGGAAGGATCAAAGACACTAAGGCTCCAACTATTCCAATATATATATAATGTGTGAACTATGTACACGATCATTAAAAATCCTACGCCGGCAAATGTGGTTTCCATCATCGCTCCCCCAGGACCTCCACCTTCCATGGCGAGCTACACAACCCCCTTTAAGCCCAAATTAAAACCATTTAGCACATAATTCCAACCATTAACCCAGGAGTCATTCATTAAGGCATTAACCACTTGGTATCATCATATCAATACATTTGTAAGCTAAATGACACATGCCAAATCAATTCACACAACCACATTGACTCCCCAAGTTCCATCAAAGTCCAATCCATGGCCAGCAAGGCCATCCAATCAATTTAAATAACCATTTATCCATTAATGCAACGTATTAAGTTTAAAAACAAGTTAACCCGTGAAATTTTTTGTACTTTAAATCAAATTCATAAAGTGGGTGAGGTTCATGCAATTCGAGCAAAAATTCATCCAATTTGGGAAACTCATATTCCTCTTTTCCAAGCATTTAATTAAAGTATCAATTCAGTCCTAAAAACACAAATTTAAAGCATGAATAATTAATTAAAATCATGGAACAAGTAATTAAATCAATAACAACCAAACTTCTCAACCCAATTTCAAACCCATACTTTAAATCTCATGAAAATTCATTAAATAAATGACACAATGAAAAATTAAAGTTAGGGGAAGGATTACATGCCTTAAACATACAACAATTCAAAGTCAATTTGAAACTTGGAGCTCGGATGGTGAATTCTCTAGGAAACCCTTGATTTTTCTTGGGTTTTGAGTTTGAAAGTGAAAGAGAGTAATCAGATCTTTGAAAATAGAAAGAAATAAGCTTATTTTATGTTTAAGGGTCGTACAAGGATGAAAAAGCCCAAAAGCCCCTCACCCCACATGAATAAAAAACAAAATGGCATGAAAATTATTCCTTGGCATGGCACGCTAATATCGCAGGTTATCCTCTATGACATGCCAATTTTGTAGAGGGTAACCTCCGAGACAAGGAAAAAACCCGGAGGCTCAGTGCCTCGATAATCCAAAATTTCCTCGAACCCTTTCCAAAAATTTTGAAACCTTCCCCAATACCATTTTAATATCCCTAAACCCAATTCAAGTGAAAGAATGATATTATGAGAACGAGAAGGTTAAAGATAAAAAGATAAAAATTTTAAGAGTGTTACATTATCCTCTTTGTAGGATCATTCATCCCCGAATGATGAGTTAGGACACTTTTAGCATGAGAACAGAAGGAATAACTAGAATCAAATGAAAAACTCAAAAAATTACAAGAGGAAAATTAAACTATACCTTAAGTGCTTTCATTCAACCCAGAGAACAAGAAAGGGGATTTGGACTTCATATCTTCCTCAACTTCCCATCTAGCCTATTATACGTTTTGATTTCTCCAAAGGACCTTCACTGAGGCTACATCATTGGTCCTCAATCTACGAACTTGCCTATCTAATATCTCACTCAGGACTTTATCATAAGACAAGGAATCTGTAACACCAACAGCATCAATAGGCACTATCAAGGAAGGATCACCCACATGCTTTTTCAGCATGGACACATGAAACACAGGATGAATAGATACCAAACTCACAGGCAAATCCAAATTATAAGCAACGTTCCTAATTATCCTTAATATCTAATATGGACCAACATAACGAGGACTGAGCTTCCACTTCTTCCCAAATCTCATGACTACTTTAATAGGAGACACCTTCAAAAATACCTAATCATTCACTTTGAACTCCAACTCTCTTCGCCTCATATTTACATAAGACTTTTGGAGACTTTGAGCAGTCTTAAGTCTTTATCAAATCAGTTTTACCTTCTCTATGCATGGTGAACCAAGTCAAGACCAAACAACCTAGTCTCACGAACTTCAAACTATCCAATGGAAGACCTACAACTCCTACCATAGAGATCCTCAAAATGAGCCATCTGAATGCTCGAATGATAACTATTATTATACGCAAACTCAATCAAAGGCAAATGATTAACCTAGTTACCCTCAAAATCAATCACACTGGCCCTTAGCATATCCTTTAAGGTTTAAACAGTACAGTCTACTTGCCCATCTGATATTGGAAAGCAGTGGTTCACCTGTATACCCAAACCTTTCTAAAATAAACATAAAAAAATGAGATATAAAATACATACCTCGTTCTGAAATAATGGAAACTAGCACACCATGCAGCTTCATAATATCCTTAATGAACAACCTAGTATAGTCCTCTCCTGAGTGGTTAGTCCTCACATAAAAGAAGTAAGCGGACTTAGTCATCCTATCCATAATGACCCAATAGAATCATACTGATTGCGAGACCATGGAAGACTCGTAATGAAATCTATATTGATCATCTCCCACTTCCATATAGGCAACTTAATCTCTTGAGACATTTTACCAGGCCTCAAATGTTCAACCTTGACTTGTTGACAACCCATATACTTAGCCTCAAAATTTGCAACAACTTTTTTCATATTGTTCCACCAGTACATTTCCTTCAAGTTATGGTACATTTTAGTCGAACCCGAATAAACTGTATATGGGGACTCATGAGCCTTAGTTAGAACCCTTTCTCGTAGCCCATCAACATGAGGAATACATAACCTACCTTAGGACCTCAGAATACCATATCCCCCAATCTCAAAATCTATAACCTTTTATTGACCCATATAATCCTTAATCTGTATAAGAATGGGATTGAAAGCCTGCTTTTCCTTCACCTAAGCACTAAGAAATGATTTGACCTCTTCCTAAATAATAACTCTTCTATCCTCAGAGTCCAAAAGATGAAATCCCAAGTTAGCCAACCTATGAATGTACTTCACCAATCCTCTCTTATCTTTATCAAATAGTATAAGCTCCCCATAGATAACCTGCTAAGAGTATCAGCAACAACATTAGCTTTACCTGGATGATAGTGAAGGCATATATCATAATCCTTAAGAAATTCAAGACACCTCCTCTGTCTGAGGTTTAATTCTTTCTGCATAAACATATATTACATGCTCTTATGATCTAAATATACATTCACATGCACCCCATACAAATAATGGTGCCAAATCTTCAAAGCAAAAACCACAGTCGCCAACTCTAGATCATGAGTTGAATAGTTTTTTTCATGAACCTTAAGCTTCCTAGAAGCATAGGCCACAACCTTACCATGCTGCATCAACACACAGCCTAGTCCCACACGGTATGCATCACAAAAAAAACAACAAAACAGTCAGTACCCTCGAGCAGGGTTAAAACTAGCACAGAAGTCAACTTATCTTTAAACTTGTCAAAACTACCCTCAAAAGCATTGAAATACAAAAACTTAACCTTCTTTTAAGTTAACCTCATCAGTGGAGCATCAATAGATGAGAAACTCTCCACAAATCTCCTATAATACCCTGCCAAGCCCAAGAAGTTCTTACTATCGATAAAAGTGGTGGGTCTAGGCCATCTCTTCACCACCTCAACTTTCTATGGATCCACCATGATCCCCTCACTAGATACCACATGCCTAAGAAAAGTCATAGTATTTAGCCAAAAGTTACACTTGGAAAATTTAGCTACAACTTCTAATCCTAATGAGTCCGCAAAAAAAATTTAGAGGTGATTGGCATGGTCCTCCTCATTCTTAGAATACACCAAGATATCATCAATAAACACTATCATAAACAAGTCAAAAAATTTCCTAAAAAGTTGATTCATAAGATCCATGAATGCAGTTGGTACATTAGTCAACCCAAATGACATAACCACAAACTCGTAGTTACTATGATGGGTTTAGAAAGACGTCTTGGGAATATCAACCACCTAGATTTTCAACTAATGATAGCCTAAATGAATATCAATCTTAGAGAAGCATCTAGCACCCTGAATTTGGTCATATAGTTCATTAATCCTAGGAAGAGAGTACTTATTCTTCACTGCTACCTTATTCAACTGATGGTATTCCATACACATTCGGAGAGACCCATCTTTCTTCCGCATGAAAAGCAAAGGAACACCCCATGGAGAAACACAAGAGAAAATAAACCCTTTATCAAGAAGATCTTATGATTACTCATTTAGCTCTTTTAATTTAGTCGGATCCATTCTATATCGATGAAAGAAAATAGGATGAACATTCGATAGAAGATTAATCCCAAAATCTATCTCTATGTCGAGATGAATCCCGAGAAGATCATTCAGAAGAACTTGAGTAAATTTATTAACCATGAGGACATAATGCAAAGAAGGAATTTTAGAGTCGAAATTCTTAACCCAAACTAGGTGACATAAACACCCCTTGAAGTCAATTTCCAAGCTTTAAGATAGGAAATAAACCTTCTCTTAGGCACTAAAGAACTCTCCTCTCATTCTAATATTGGCTCACTAGGAAAATGGAAACTAACCTTTTAGGTCTAATAATCAAGAGAAGCATAGATGAATACAGCCAAACCACCCCTAAGATAACATTAAAATATACCATATCCAGCTATATCAAGTCCACTAATATCTCTCTATAGAAGAAAGACATCACACAACCTATATAGATTTTTCTAGCCACAATAGAATCACCCACTGGGGTAGATACAGGAAAAGGGTCAGACATACTTTCGAGACCAAAACCAAAATGCACAGCCACATAAGGGGTCACATAAGAAAGGGTAAACTCCTGGTCAAGCAAATAATACACATTATGAAAGAAAAGTTATAACATACAAGTAACAACATCTGGAGATGCCTTAAATTCCTGGTGAGTAGCAAGACATAGAGGTAATTTCGTCCAGTGCCGGTAACTAAAGTAGCTCCCTTTGGCACTGGAGCTGAAGATATGGCAATCAGAAGTTTATTAGCTCCAATAGCAACCATGGTTGAAGGATAATCCCATTGCATGTGACCCAACTAACCATAATTATAACATTTATTTCTCTCATCCTCATAATAAAAGCGATGAAGCTGCCTAAAAAAATGAAGAGAACAAGATGGGGCTGACTGAGCTTCACTATCCTAAGACTAGGCACCCTGTGCCTTAGGTCCACTGCAAGGCTGAGAACGATGATCGCCCAAAGGCTTAAAATAAGGAGCACCGACAGACGAATAGAAATTACCTCAATTCTTATTATTAGTCCACTGTCTGCCATCTCTCCCGCTATTTTACTGCCCCCATCCTGCTGAGAATACCTAAACTTCTTACTCTACCTCTCCCTAGTCTTAGCCTAATTCTTCTTTTTATCCTCAACCTATTGTATATAAACCATTAGTCTGTAGATGTACATATCATTGTTCAACATTGTATCCTTACACTCTAATACCATCTTGGATCTCTAGTTAGACACCAACTCTGGAGCATAACAAAATAGTTGCTGAAATTTCAATGCATATTCCTTCACACTCATCTTACCTTTCTTCAAATAAACAAACTCCTCTGCCTTAGCTTCCCTCAACTCTTAAGGAAAGAAGTGATCAATAAAGGCACCTAAAAACTCATTCCATATTGGCTGCTCAGCATCATCACCCCTCAACTTCTCCTTCTTCTCATACCACTGATAAGCTACATCTTTCAACTAATATGTAGTAAACTCTACACCTTTAGAATTAGTAGCATGCATCACTCTGAAAATCTTCTCCATTTTATCTACAAAGCCCTGAGGATCCTCCTCAACCTATGAGCCTATAAAGGTTGGGGCATTCAACCGTGTGAACTATCCAACCCGAGTGACCTCAAATGAAGAAGCAATAGAACAAACACAATCCAGATGATGAAACTAAGATATCACCAACTAAGTAAGAAAATGAATAGACCGGTGAAACTCTGCATTAGATATGTCCCCCTAAGGTGGCTAGTCATAAGAATCACCACCCTGAGAAGCCCGAGGAGGACTAGTAGGGACAGGTAGAACTCTGCATAGAGTAGCATAATTAAAAGCAGGGACCCTAGAGTAGGTTTGTACTTCATACATAAGGCGAGTCCCCTCCAAATTTTGCTTAGGTAGCATAGAGTTCCCAGTAGATTTTCTATAAATATCAGATCTATGGGGAGGTATAATCTGAAATGCGAGAAAGCTAGGAGCTAGAGAAGTTTCATAACACTATACTCTATAGCCCAAATGTTAAACACAAGAAAGGGAAATATTCCTAAATGCCTCATAGCCTCCTTCTTAGAAATATGGCATAATACACACCCATAAAAGGACTCTACTTGACACAACATTATGGACACCCAATGACTCTAAACTGTGCTCTGATACCAACCTTGTCACAACCCCAACCAGGGCCTGGCCGTGGTGGATATATCAAGTCCACCATGGATCAGAGACCACCCACTTAACCCAACCTCAACAGCATAAAAGTTATAATAATAAATAATACAGAAACTAACTAAACAAAAATAAAAAGATGAATGAATAACTCAATGACAATAAGAGTCAACATAATAACCAACCAACCCACATTTGTCCACAGTAGCCTCTAAAACCAAAATCCCTAGCAAGTCAGGACATGCCCCCGACCATGACCAAAAGAATCCAAAAGTACTATGTCAAAATAAATAATATGGAAATAATAAGGCTTTTCGAAGGATGGAGGCTCACCACTTCACAATTACGCAATGAACGTGCTAATCTACCTAACATTAACCAGGGGTAAAAGAAGTATCTCTGGACAATACATTATGGAATAATGTAGAGTTCGGGGTCGTGAGTGGGGTGAGTGCTAGCATGTAACTCAGGGAAGGAATAAAATAATGCCATAAAATAAAATCAGCCCAAAACCCTTTAAAAAACCATATGCACATATTTATATATATTTAATAGGATGTGATAGGGATCAAGGTTTAAGCATGAGATTTAAGACCATTAACCTGGACTATGTAGCTCTAACCATCCTAAAAAAACACCTATGGTCTATATGGATTTGGCTCTCTCCATCGAAAGGGCTCTAGTACGTGTTAGTCACATGAACTAGAGAAAACCGAGGAAGATCAAAATCCATAGAGGCTCCAACCATTCAAAACTATATAAAATGTATGAACTATGCATACGGTCATAAAGGCCCCCACGCTGCAAAGTGGTTTCCAGTATCGGTCCCCGAGACCTCCACCTTTCACGGTGATCTACAAAATCCCTTTTAATTCTAAATTAAAACCATTTAGCATATAGTTCCAACCATTAACCTAGGAGTAATTAATTAAGGCATTAACCACTTGGTATCATCATACCAATACACCCTCGAGCTAAATCACACATGTCAAATCAATTCACACAACTACAATGACTGCCTAAGTTCCATCAAAGTCCAATCCATGGGCACCAATACCATCCAAGTCCTTTTAAATAACATTTATCCATTAATGCAACATATGGAGCTTAAAAATAAGTTAAACTATGCAATTTTCCATAATTTAAATCAAATTCATAAAGTGGGTTGAGGTTCATTCAATTTCAAGCCAAAATTCTTCCAATTTAGGGAACCTATGTTCCCCCTTTCTAACCATTTAATTAAAGTAGCAAGTCAGTCCTAAAAACACCAATTTAAAGTATGAATAATCAATTCAAATAATAGGATAAGTAATTAAATCAATAACAACCAAAACCCCTCAACCCAATTTCAAACCCACACTTTAAATCTCATGGAAATCGATTAAATAAATGCCACAATGAAAGATTAAAGTTTGGGGAAGAGATACATGCCTTAAACACACAAGAATGCAAAGTCAAGCTAGATCCTAGATGGTGAATTCTCTATGAGACCCTTGAGTTTTCTTGGGATTTGAGTTTGAGAAGTAAGTAATCTGATCTTTGAAAACTGAAGGAAATAAGCTTATTTTATGTTTAAGGGTCATACAAGGGTAAAAAAAACAAAAGACCCTCACCCCAAGTGAATAAATACAAAACTACACAAAAATGTCTTGTTGTGGCACGCCAATTTCATGAAGGTTATCCTCAGTGCCACACCAATATAATGGATGGTAACCTCTATGACACAGAGAAAACATGGAGGCTCACTGCCTCGATGTTCTAAAATTTCTCCGAACCCCTTCCAAAATTTCCAAAATCTTCCCCAAACACTTTTAACATCCCTAAACACAATTCAAGTGAAAAATCAATATTACGAGCACGAGGAGGTCAAAAATAAAAAGATAGAAATTTTAAGGGTCTTATATTTCCTTTTTTATGTTCGTTCATTTTCACATTCTTTACTTTTATAAATTCTTTTCTAGGAACCAAAACTTCATTATCATTCTCAGTCTTTATCTCTTTCTTCTACTTCTATTATATTTATAGAAGATAGTTCTTTGTCCACACTACTTTTTTTCTATTTTCTATTTTTATTAGTTGACTTTTGATTCTCTTTGAGAGTAGAGTCAATAACCTTATTGATTTTGGACATGGTGGTGTGAAATTCTCCATTCTTAGGATCTTTTGTAGTTTTTTTAGTGGTGGATACAACCCTTGTTTTAAACACAATAGCAATTGATATATCTTCCCCATTCTCAACCACATTCAGAAGAGCAGGAGTAGAGACACAATCCATTGTCTCAGATGGAATCTAAGACATTGGGTTGCTATCCCATCTAAGAAATAATAATTGAGCAGAGGTCCCAGATTTTAATTGTTCTTCAGCATATTTATTTGGAGCACTCTCATTTTCCTTCTCCTTCTCCACTATAAAGGAAAAATTTTCAACTAGTTGAGTATCCTGATTAAAGATCTCACCGCCATCAAGACAACTTTTTTCATCCAAATTTTCTACAATATTATCTTCTTCCATGTTTATCTTAGTATCAAAGTTTTCACATTAGAGAGTCCAAAACATACACCGAGTTTTTTATGAAAGCATATTGCTAAGAAAACTTAAAGTTTCCATATCTTTCTCATTTAATACCTGATGATGTCTAAGCAATACCTCCCATTAGATGATATACGGTCGTTGTCAAGATATAGTAACCCAACTAAGGTTTGGGTCGAATCCCAAAGGAATATGTGGAATTGAAATTATTAGTAGATGTAGTCTATGGGCAGTACTAGAAAGTAAATAGGTGGGTTTTGTTTGTAATAATCTTGAGCAAATAACAATATTAACTTTGGTTGTAACCAGTTGTAGGTGAACACTAGGATTGTATTCCCCCTGGCTTCTCAACTTCATAGGTTTATCGTGCTATGTTGAAGAAACCTAATACCTTACATGCATAATCGATAAATTTTGTACCTTCTACAGTCTTTTTGATGAGTAGAAGGATTTCACCCTTTACCTTTTGAGTCTCAGGATGTCGCATTATAACCCTTATCTTGATTCTAATTAACTATTAACTTTCGAGTCTCTAGTCATTAAATGAAAGTTAACCATCTTACATAGATATTACCTAGTAGTGTGTATTGATCATTAAACGTCAAATTATAGTTTTCATTATCTTTACCTAGTCACTACTTCTCTTTTGGAATAAGTAGCCATATTTAGGCAGGATCCTAACATTTGCAACCGCTAAAACAACTATTATACAGAGGATAATACAATGCATGCCGTGGGTATTGGTTTCGTTCAACAACCGTACTTCCTCTACTTCGTCAATCAACCAGGATTTGTACAACTCTATTTATGGGTTTTTAGCCATTCATGCTTGTGAAGAAATCAATGACATTTGTAATTTAAAGCTTAGATGAAATCACAATGAGAAGATGAATAAAAACCCAAAGTCATAACTTTATTAATCAACAGAAGTTAATACAAAGCAATACCTAGATCAAAGATGGATATTGGAACCAAAAAGTGTTTTTGAGTATCAAAAGTGTGTAACTCCTTCTAAAACGTACATAAAGGATATTTGAAGTACATGAGAACCCCTAAATACAAAGCCCGAATGAACTAGGAGAAAACAGGGTCGGTGGAGGTACAGACCACGGTATCGGATGGGAAAAAATCCTACAAGTCATATCTTAGGATTTCTAACTTCTGCCACCTACTTTGTCTACCTGCGGTCTGTGGTTAACTTAGTAAGTTCCAGGAATTAGTTTTTTAGCTCTTCTTCTATTCTCGAACATGCTTTGATCATGATCAATTCGAAAAACACCTGATCATGCATAATCGCTCCAAAAGTAGCCAAAAACATATTTTTTCACTTTTTTCACGAACTTAGCATCCAAAATATGATTTCCTATAAAACATACCCAAAATAGATCATATCTAACAAAAAAGCCTTAGAAACTTACATATTTCCTTATTTTAGGCATTAAAAGTGCAATATTTCTATAGCACATCAATACCATCCATCTCACACATTTTTTACTTGAAGACTTAGGTTTTTGAACCTCAATATTACATTTGATCGTATACCTAGATATCTCTTTACATACTTCTTTTGATTAATTTTAAGAAACTTATGTTGGAAAGGAAGTATTAGGAGCTAGGTTTCTTTTACAGGTAAGATTAAAGATAAAAGGGGTAGTGATGGGATCAAATGACATAGTAGAGACTTTATGTTCAGAATTTATCTTGAAAGGATTTGAAAAGATGAATATCTATGAGAGGTTTAGAGAATAAGAGTAAGGAACTGAAGGATTTTGAATTTTAGGAAATTTTCCAAAAATTAAGTGAGAGTATATAGTGAGTTGAACTGATTGAACGGATGAGATCTATTTTTTATATAAGTTAAACTGATTGAACGGATGAGATCTATTTTTTGCTTAACAAGATGATGTGTCTTCTCTGGAATAAGAGATGACATTTCAAAAGAGAAAAGAAATGATGCTTTACAAAAATACAGTAGAAAAAGATGATATGTCACACGTGTACAATTTATTTTCTAGAGGTAAACAAGGATACCGACCTATGAGAGAGATCAGGTCTCTTAATATTCTATCTAATTGCCTTCTTGTAGCATTTAAAAGCATATTCCCACTCATGATCAAAATTATGTTCTCCAAGTGCATACCTCTGCAAATGTACATTAATTGAGTTAAAAACTACGCAAGACTTTACTTTAATACCTTCCTTCTCTTCATAGTCAACATAGAGAGACTTTTTGAGTGTAAATGATTAATATAAACCTTTATAAACTAGTCTCAGTACTTCCTATGGTTCATGAGGCTATAATAAACCTCACTTAAATTTCTTTCACACAAATATGAGACACACTTAATGAACTCTTCATTTTATTCCTAATTGACACACTGCCTTCCTAGAATGCCTTAACTGACAGAAGAAAAATCAACTACCTGTCATGTTCTTAGAGAAACCACTATCCATAACCATCTTTGTGCCAATTGGATATTTTTCTCACTCTAACCTATAAGCAGAACTATTGGTTAGATTTGGGTACCCAAATAAGCTTGGGTTCCTTGACATGGAAAAGGGATCAATTATATTTCTCAAAATTTCTGATGCATTAAACATATCTTAAGTTTTGCTTTCCAACATTGATGAAAGGTTGTCAACTACTCTTATAGTGGCTATTTTTACTAGAGTAGGTGCATAAACAACTATCAAAAATAGAAATATACTTTTTGTAAGGGTTATAAGTAATATTATTCCTTTGAAAACCAAGATACGAACCATAATTAGACTTCATATTATTTATCATAATGAGAATTTCTTGAGAAATAGTCCATCAAAGAGATTTTTTAAGTTCCTCTTTTGTTTTAACCAACCTTTTTGTAAGATGCTCATTTTGTTCAAGTGAAGCTGCAATATCTAAACTAAACTTGTTAAGTTTAGCCTCTAATTCAATCTGAATGTTACCATCTTGTACCTTTCTTTTAAGCACTCTTCAGATTGATTTGAGAGCTTTCCACTTAAAGAATTATTTTCACTTTGAACATCCTTTAAAACCTTTTCTAGATCATGAATTCTAGAGCACAAAGAGTTCTTTTTTAATTTAAACTTATAAAAAGTAGTGATTAAGGAGTCTTTCATTTACAAGTTCATGGTAGGAATTAACTAGCATATTTGTCAATTATCTCAACTCCTTATTGGGCTAATTCTTCAAATTTTGTTGAATATCGAGAAGACTTGCCCCATTATCCTCTTACTTATCTCATTTATCCATGAGAGAAAAGAAGGAGCCAAACCTTATGGGTTCATCTTCAAAAGTCAGCATGAAATCATCTTGCTCATCATTCCCTTCTTTAGATTCACTTGAAATGTCTCCCCAAATATCCAAAGATTTCTTGACTATCATATCAATATCTTCTATTCTTCTTAATTTATCAGGGACCTGGTTCCTTCTTTGGGTCTTCTTAGGATAATTTTTGATGAACTCCCTATAGTCCCATTTATGAAGAGGACACTCCTTAATATAGTGACCTAATTTTCCATATTTGTGACAACAATTATTTTTTTTCAAGTTCTTGCTTGTGTTTCCCTTGCTTTGAAAACCACTACTCTATTTTCACATCTTCTAAAACCTACAAGTAATGTAGGCTAAGTCAATGTCATCATCACTACTAGAGTAACTCTTTAAAATCTTGAGAACCATACTTTTCTCCTTCTTAGGATTCTTTTATTCAAAATCCTATTGGCGCTTAAGCTCATAGGTCTTCATATTTCCAATAAGCTCATCCATGTTATTTTTAGCAAGTCTTTTAGCTCTGAAATAGCATTTGCTTTTCTTTTCCAATATGAAGGAAAAGTACTTAAGACCTTCCTCACAACATTGTACATCAGAATGTTTTCTCCTAAGCACTTGAGTTCGTTCACAATATATGTGAATGGAGTATGTATATTTTGAATAGATTTCTTTTGTTCATCTTAAAGAGCTCATATTGTGTGGTAAGAATGTCAATATTTGATTTCTTAACCTAATTCATCCTCTTATGAGAAGTTTTTATTTCCTCCTATATCTCCTTTGCAAATTCACAAGTTGAGATCTGGTTGTACTCATCAGGTCCCACTTCATAAACAAGAATTTTCTTAGCCTTGTAGTTTTTCTAAATCTTCTTCCTATCATATTTATTATAGTCTTTCCTGCTCTAAGGAGAAGATTCAGAGATTTTTCCTTATTTAAAAACTTTTATATACATGTGGGGACCATTACAAATGATATCTCATAACTTATTGTCCTCTGCCATGATAAATTTATGCATTCTATTCTTTCACCAACTATAGAATTGATCATTGAATTTTAGGGATCAAGTAGTTGATTGTACTTCCATAATAATAGGTGGAACTAACATCAAAACTAGGAATCTTCCTAGGTGTTAACCTTTTATAAAGTACCGCTCTAATACCAAGAAGGATATTATCAAGGGGTTAGAAGGTGTGTTTTACCTTATTGCAAATAACAAATAATTGAGTCTGGTTCAATGTGTTCCAAAGAAGGGTGAAAGCAATGAGGTTCCAAATGCAAAGAATAAGCTTATTTTGATGAGATCGGTCATTAGTTAGCGAATGTGTATTGATTATAGGAAGCTGAATGCATGAACTAAAAATATCACTTTCTGATGTTTTTTATGGATTAAATGTTAAATCGTCTTCCTAATAGAGGATGGTATTCTTTTCTTAATGTTTATCAGGGATACAATTAGATTTTGATTGCTCCCGAAGATAAAGAGAAGACCACTTTCACTTAATCATATGGGAAGTTTGCTTTTAAGAGAATGCCTTTTTAGATTATTTAATATGGCATAACCTTTTAGCGATGCATGATGTCTATCTTCTCAAACATAGTGGAGGAAACTAATGAGGTGTTCATAGATGATATTTTGGTAGTTGTGACTCTTTTGTTGATTGTTTGGTGCATTTGGCTAGTGTTTTGAGAAGATGCAAAGATTGTAATTTAGTTCTAAATTGGGAAAAGTGTCATTTTATGCTAAAATAAGGAATAATACTCGGCCATAAAATTTCAAAGAAGGGTATCAAGGTTGATAAGGCAAACATAAGGTGATTAAAAAATTGTCTCCACCAGTTTCCAAGAATTTTATTTGAAACTTTTTAGTGCATGCTGAATTTTATCATATGTTTATCAAGGATTTCTCTATGATTGCACATCATTTTGTAAATTGTTGGAGAAAGATGTAAAGTTCTTTTTTGATAATGCTTGCCTAAAGGTCTTTGAGTACCTTAAGGAGAAACTAACATCGGCCCCTATTATTGTGTCACCAAATTGGTCTATGTTATTTCAAGTTATGTGAAATGCTTGTGGAGTGAAACCAGGAGCAATTCTGGGGCAAGGCATGAGAAGATACTTCATCCAATCAATTATGCTAGAAAAATACTTAACCCAGCTCAAAAAATTATAAACAAGAGTTGCTTGTTTTGGTGTTTGCATTTGAGAAATTTTAATCTTATTTGCTTGGAAAGAAAGTGATGGTGCATACTAACCATGTATCTCTTATGTATATTATGGTGAAAAGAATGCAAAGACTAGATTAATTCATTCCGTAATTCTGTTCAAAAATTTGACTTTGAGGTTAAGGATTGAAAGGGAATCAAAAATCAAGTAGCTGACCACTTGTCCCATCATAAAGAAGTGGATACGCTAAAGTTGAAAGATGAACTTGACATTGATGATATTTTTCCATATGAGCAAGTATTGGCTGCATTACAAGACTTGATTCCATGGTTCGCAGATTTCACTAATTACTTGGTGAGTGATATGGTGCCTTCAGACTTGTCCTATCAGTAGATGAGAATTTATACAATCATAGATAAAACCTTATAGATGTGTGCATGCTGAATTTTATCATAGGTTTATCAAGTATTTCTCTATGATTGTACAAATTCTCAAGTAGCTAATTACTTGTTTTGTATTTATACAGATGGGATAATTTGTAGATGTGTGCCTAAGGTCAAGATGTGGAGCATATTAGAGGCATGTCATAGTGGTATTTGGACAACCCATAAAATTCTACAATGTGGATATTATTGGACAACCATTGATCAAGATACTCAGGACTATGCAAGGCATGTGACCAATGCCAAAGGCATGGGGTATATCATGAAAGAATAAACTTTTCCTCTTTTTTATCCTTGTGATTGAGCTTTTTGATATTTGGCATATTGAACTCATGGTCTAATTGTGATCTCTATTAGGATGAAATGTACTTGTAGATAATGATCATTTGTCTAAATGGGTTGAAGCAATGGTGTAACCTGACAATTAAGGCAAGAGTGTCACAACTTTCTTAAAGTGGAACAACATTTAAGGATTGGTGCGCTAAGGGTAATCATTAGTGATGGAGGATCTTATTTTTATAATATTTATCTTGTGACTTACTTGAAAATATGGTGTTAACCATGGGGTGACAACACCTTATCACCCTAAAACTAGTGGGCAAGTGGAGGTCTCTAATCGGGATATAAATCCTTATGAGACCGTGAATCAAAATAGAACAGTTTGATATAAGAAGTTGGATGATGAATATGGGTATACTAGACTATTTTCAAGACCCCTACAGGTATGCCTCCCTATCATATTATTTATGGGAAAACATGTCACTTATCGATGGAACGTGAGCATAAGGCTATGTAGCCACTCAAGAATCTGAATTTAGATTGAGGTGAGGCTGATAACTTGAGGCTTGATTGATTGAATGAATTAGATAATTTTCATCAGAAATCTTATACGAGTTCAGCTCTACATAAGGACAATATAAAGATGTATCACTACCAAAATATAGAGAAGAGAGAGTTTAATCCAGACAATCTAGTTGTGTTCAATTCAAGATAAAAAATATTTCATGAAAAGTTAAAGTCTAAGTGGATTGAATCATTTCAAGTGGTACGTGTATTCCTATATGGTTCCATTAAGCTTGAGAACCATGAAAGAAAGTAATTTAAAGCAAATAAGCAGTGTGTTACAGCATATTTTGGTACTGGTAAGAAGGTAAAGGTAGTTGACTTATAGGCCCTTGGTAAAGTCTGAGTAACTAAGAGATCCTACTCATGTCGAGATGTTAAATGTAGTGCTTTGTGGGAGAAAACCCATAGGGGTGTCTTGGTGAATTCTGATTAACCAAGATACCCACGTCATGTTGTGATATTAAATCAAGCACTACTTAAGAGGCAACCCAAGGATTTTGTTTAGTTTCTCATTGATTTTTGGTTTTTAGTATAGGTCTAATAAGTGTTTAAGTGTGTAGGTAGTTTCATACTAAATTTAAATATAGAGAAAATTTTAGTGCACAGAGCCTACGAGTCTCACAATGAGTCATAGCCAATGGCAACGACTCGTAGGGTGATCCATAGCCACTGGGAGTAAGAAACTTAAAATTGCAAGATTTCAGAAACTTCACCCCACGACTCTCAAGATGAGTCAAAGTGACCTGATCTTGGACGTATTTAAACATCCAGTTGCTAATTATTTCCCATACTTTTACTGATTTTGTGAGCTATATTTCATACAATTTATTTGTTTGGGCATAAAATATGCTCGTGAACTAATGGATGTGATTACAATTTTAAAGTTTTTGAGATTTTGTGAAGATCAAACTTGATTTGACATCGATAAAGATCTTGTTGATGATAATTATATTATGTTAGATATTAGGATGTAAGATGAGCTAAAAATTAGGTATTTGAAGGAAACTATGGACCATGGTACACGAAGGCAAGTCAAAGAATGCACTTGGTAGAAAAAGTGGAGGAAATAACCTGCCTCTATGCCACAGAAATTGCATTTCATTTTATTGGCATAGCACAGAGATAGCAAACACTCAAATGTCAAGATAGTAAAATATTGCAATCTGGATTTGCCCAACATAACTCTGATGGGTGATCACTTATACCTTAAGTTTCACACCATGTTGGACTATATTAGACAATATTAACCTAGGTCTGTGGCTATTTACGTTTAACTTGTTGAGATTTTCAATCACCTAATTTTGAAAAGCAACCACATGAGCAGCTAAAATAGTAATATTATCAACCTCGAACATACCTGTAGGCTTTCTTTCCATATTTCTAGAAGAATCTGTATTCCACTCTAGGTTGCTTTATGTAGTGCAATTTAGGAGAGCAATTAACTCATCATACACTTTCTTCAAAACTTGAGCCCCTGCTGCAGAATCCAACAATGTCTTGTTTCCTGGCTTAGTACTCTCTACAAAATTGTGCACCAACACATCATCTGACTACTGGTGATGAGGGCAATCTCTCAATAGAGACTTGAATCTTTCCAATGACTCCTAGATTTTTTTTTTTTGGTTTTTACTTGAAGCTCAAAATCTTTATTCTCAACATCACTCCCAAATAGGGAGAATTGAATTAAGAACTTCCTTAGTCATCTAAATTTATGGTTAAGTTTGGTGGTTCAAATTTTGACTACCTTTTAACCTCTCCAACAATGAAAATAGGAAGAATGTGATCTCACATAGTTGGTTGAGACTTTTATGGGATATATCACTGATCTCTAAAATATTCTATAGATGTTACTGTGGATCTTCATATAGTAAACTATGAATTGTCTGCTAGTGTGAATCAATTGTACCATGTTGTACTTCAGCTCAAATCAATTGCTTGGTTCAGGTTTTTGAATGTTGGAGGTGACATTAGTAGTGAGTGGGATTGCTACTTCACGAACTGGACTTATTGTTGACATCTCTACAGGAAAAATCTCTTCTTGTGGTCTGGCTAGAGTTGTTGAATTTGACATTGAAGAACAACCATTGCCAATGTAAATATCATTCTAGTTTAGGATAAGGTTCAACTAATTTTTAATTTCAAGACAGCTTTCAAAATCTGATTATACCTGTTAATGTAGCATCCAAGATCAAGTTTTCAACACTTGTAAAATATTAGTATAAACTAATAATTTTCTTAGTCCCTGAAATGGCACAAATAACTTGTTTCCTCCAAAAGGACACATAAGTGTACATGGTTGTACAAGTAATATGGGATTAAGAGTCCAGTATAGTTTAAGATATCGTCCCATGGACATTGAAACCACCTAGGCTACAAATTTAGATTATCTTTATTACTATTTGAGAGAATCAAAATGATGAAAGGTTAAATTGGAATTATATAGATTACTCAAAATTTAAATCAATTACTTTCTAAAAATTTATAATTAAAAAGAGTTCGGGCTGGTTGAATTCACTTGATAATATTTTTATACTAAAATCTCAGTTTTCACATATATTTTATCTAAAGAATAATTGCTTATTACTAATACAATTATATTTAGTTCACTAAGAAATAAATAATTAATTAACACTCCCTGAGGTTATGCCAATTCAATAATTTAAGACAAGTGGCAGTTGAATCAAAATATTTTCTTGCCTGCATTGTGCTAAAAGGTGTAAAGACCTCTTGCAATTAGTCTTTAAATCAATAAAATTATTTGAGTGAATCCCTCCGTGAGAATTAAAACTGAAAGAAATAAGATAAAGACCCGGTAAATCAATAAACTTAATTGAATTAATCCCTCCGTGAGAATTAGGATAAAAAGAAATAAGGTAGAGATTATTAAATCAACAAACTTGCTTGAGTTAATTCCTCTACAATAATTAGGACTAAAAGAAGCAACATTAAATATTTAAAATAACAAATAACAAAAATTACTCTCCATCTACTATTTTACTCATTAGTTGTTATATATTAATTTTGCTCCATGAGAATTACAAAATTAATATAAAAATAACATAGATAAAATAGATAGATGTGAAAACAATAATTGGATAAAGTTATTATTCTGACACAATATGAAGATGCAGGTAAAACTTGCAAGCAAAGTATGTATTAAAACTGAGATAGTATATTATATATATTTATACTAAAGTGTGAAGGAACTTAGAAATGCTGTTTGAACTTTTTGCTCTTTATTAAAAGTATTTGCTTAGACAAAATCATCTTTTCACTATTTTTAACTAATATTTAAGAGTTGAAAATTAATTAAATATACTTATGGTAAAACCTTTTCTTATTAGAAGACATCAGAATTAGTGACAACTAATATTTTTTTTCATTAGTTTAACAATTCTAAATCAAGTAAATTTGACTTTAAGAAGATTTGAAAAATCCAAAAGAAGTACCAAATTTTTAAAAGTTTTAAATACGTAATAAGAATTTAATCAATAATATTGTAAAGATTTGACTTTAAAAACAAGAAAAAATTTAAACATAAAAAAAAGAATTGTACCACTAATATGGATCAAATTAATGAATATCTCTTAGCCTCTGACAACAATGGAAAGAGGTATTGTATGACAAACGCAAAAATGATGATCCACCAACCACTTGAAACTGTTCTGACATTAAACTATATGTTTATGTTTATATTATTATATTAAAATGTGAAAGATCTTTGAAAAGTAATTTGAACTTTTTACACTTCATTAAAAATCTACACAACAAATAAAATTATTTAATTTTAAATAATCAACCGTTATACGTGCGAGGCACGTGCGGTTAAACTAGTGTATATATATATATATATATATATATATATATATATA
>NC_061116.1:49808476-49978655 GCF_002878395.1 Capsicum annuum
TATATATATATATATATATATATATATATATATATATATATATATTGATTTTCATCAACTGTCCCAACCGAAAGAAATTACTCCATTATGGAGAAGAGATAAAACTACTAAGAAAATATTATCGTACAAAAAGAAAAGGAAAAGAAGCAAAAGAAAACAAGACAAATGAATCTTGCTCATGGTGAGTATTGTGTATCTTTATAATCAAAGAACCTTTTTTATTTATACAAAATTTTTTATGGAGGCTTTGGTGAGAATTTTCAATACAATATCAATATATCATGAGATCTTGAGGAGAATTTTGCATGTAAATTTATCATGCAATCTTGGTGAAATTTTGGCATGAATATTATCATGAAACTTTGGTGAGAAATTCAAAGACCTTGATGAGAATTTTATTATTTTATCTTTCTTGTCCTTTGTAGTCTTTGATGAACTTGTAGCGGATGTATATTCCTTCCTTGACTCATATCGTCTTTCTTTCTTTTCCATAATTTATTCTTCTTGCTGGATTTATTAAAAAATATGCGAGAATAGAATATATTTATTCATATTTATTTACAATACTTGTTATTTAATATATAAAAATATACTAATAAATATATCTCATAAAATGTCCCCACACTTGAATATTTGCTCATCCTTGAGCAAAGGACACAAAAAAATGACTAAAATTATAAGTAAAATTATGAAAAATTTTGAAAAATACAATTTCACTCATTTTAAATTATATTTATAATATCTCGGTGGATATCTAAATCTAATTTTATCATAATTAGGTGGTATATGTTTCATTCTTCTAGATTTTAAATGTGTTATTAATTTTGATTCAATACTAGATATTAATGTAATTAAGTAGGCTAATTTTTGTGGATTTTCTTTTGTTTTATTTAGACTTATATATTCTGAATAATTACTAATTAATGATTCTTTAATGTTTCTAAAAGCTTCTCTATTTTTAAATGGTCTTCGCATAATTAATTTTCTATTTTTGTAGGTAATTTCAAACGTACGGAAGAGATATATATGTTAGAGTTAGAGTTAAAATTAGAGTTAGAGTTAAAATTAGAGTTAGAGTTAAAATTAGATTTAGAGTTAAAATTAGATTTAGAGTTAAAATATTTACGTACAAAAATAGAAAATTAATTATGCGAAGACCATTTAAAAATAGAGAAGCTTTTAGAAACATTAAAGAATCATTAATTAGTAATTATTCAGAATATATAAGTCTAAATAAAACAAAAGAAAATCCACAAAAATTAGCCTACTTAATTACATTAATATCTAGTATTGAATCAAAATTAATAACACATTTAAAATCTAGAAGAATGAAACATATACCACCTAATTATGATAAAATTAGATTTAGATATCCACCGAGATATTATAAATATAATTTAAAATGAATAAAATACAACGATATAAAGAATTAAAACAAATTATCTCTAAAAAACATAAAGAATTAAAAATAAGAATAGAAAGACTACATTATAATATATTTGCAGGAGTTAGTAAAAATTCAATAGATACACAAAAAGATGAAATATCAAAATTAGAATCACAAATAGATAGTTTAGAATATGTATATCAACATGACCTATTCACAATAAAATGAATAAAGAAGAATTTATAATAGATGAAAAAATATATGAAAACTACGAAGGATCAAAAATAAAAATAGTATTTTCTAATCTAGGACGAAGATATAAGAAAATAGGTGAACATTTATATTTAATGTTAGAAAAAGATATGAGTTCAAATAATTTTAACCGCACTCATATTCACCCAGTGAGAATCAAAACCACAATATTTTCTTATTCTCAGTGTGGCTCACCAAATTAATAAAGATGCCCAAAAATCATACAATATATCAATATAAATCACAGAAAAAGGGTAGAGTTAGAAATCCTCTCACTCTCAACAAATAAGTACCTAAAACTATTTGAAATTACCATGAGTTTTTCTATTATGTAGTTCTCCACTAATACAGGAGTCTTTGATTCGGGATCATGTAGGACTTTTATAGGGTTGTAATGTGGATTTAGGAATGGATAGGATACATATATGGAGAAAAGTGACTCAAGTCCCTCATAAGCACCACAATACCTTAACATTTAGACATCATTTCTCTCTTTTTTTCACAACAAATAAACCTCTGTTTTTTATAACTTTTCATCCCTTTTTCACTCTTATTTATTTTTTAAGATGTCGCTATCAAAAATTCTCTTTGTAACCTCTTTTTGTTATTAGTATTATTATTATCAATAAGCTCAAAAAAAATCATCATTTGCTTTTCTTAATAACTATTCCCCACATTAATTTTGTATTACATTTCTTTTATCAATTAAAAAAAAAAGTAGAGTGAACAAATAGGCTAATAACAAAGATTAGCCTCGTGTTAAAATTTGACTTATCAACAAAATGAGAAATAATTCATTTAGGTGTAAAGGTGTTGATTGAGGATAACCATAATTTAGGTAGGTTGATTTTGGTCCTGACTTAACAAGGAAGGTCTACTTTCATTTTCCAACTTAAAATTTGCCAGGTATTTCATATCAAATCACATTCAAGGCAAGTTTTAGATTTTTGAATAAGCATGAAAACTGAGCTATCTAACCTGACAACACAATACATTAGGGATTAGTAAATATAATAATTTCAATCACGAATAAATAAATATGAATTTGAAAAGATATTCATACAACTCATGAATGATACCCAATGAAATTTATTTTTCAAAAACTCATTCTAAAAAAAAAAATTAGCTGACTGATTTATTTTTAAATATCCTAAAAAGTGTTCAGTTCAAAATATTACGATCATGGCAAAGAACTGAATAAAGAAATCCATGAAAGTGTATAAAAGAAGTTACGCTCCAAATATATATACATATAAAATATACTAAAATAATAATATATAGAGAATTTTTTTTTGACAGGAGCTTGTGTACTTCACCCTCAATTCTAAATCAAATTTTATTTTCGATTCTTGTTCCTCTTGAATCTCACTTGGTCAATACCATTACAATGTATTTTTTTTTTCACATCACCCTTTTTTTGTTAGACTTGTCTCAAGTGGGAAAACCATGTATAATGATCTTTAACTCTATTTTATATTTTTTACGAGGATCATTTCATGCACTTTTCTAAAAATCTCGAATAACAAAATCCACATAATTATAATGATAAAAAGAAGTTGAATAATAATGGTCAAATGATATTGCTTTTGTGCTTGTCTTCTTTTCATTCTCATTTTCCTCCAAAATATTCATTTTATATGGATAAAAAAATTATATATGCATTCATTACTTATTGAGTTGAATTCAACCAACCCTTTGTTGTCATCCTTTTTCACTAGATTAGTCTTTTCATCATGAGCGGTAGATTCTTCTTCATAAGAATCTTTTATTATATCAATTGCAACATCCTCACATGACGTAGTTTCATTTGGGAGTTCACAATTGTTATAGGAGATTACCATACTTATTAATTCATTTAATTTCATTGTTAGATCGGTAATGACTTAATGATTTTGTCCATACTTTTCATCTATATTTTTCATGAAAGTAAGCATAATATTTTTCTAGCAACTCAATCGTACTTTCACTTGGTTGGTTGAAATTCATATTATTTGAAGTGTATAAAGTGAACCAGCTCATAATTTTTTTTAATCTTGCTTTCTAGCACTAATTAGGTGCTACAAAACAAAATACTTGACCAAAAAATTAAAAAAAATAATGTAATATAACATAACATAACATAACATAACATAATATAATATAATATAATATAATATAATATATTATCTTCAACCCTTGTTTTCTGAAACTTGTCAAGTATTAGAATACAATGCACTCAAAGGTATAGAAAGAAAGAAAAAACACAAAGTATTAGTAAGATAATTAATTTGAAGTAGATATTTATCAATCCTCGGCCACAACGTCAAAAATTTGATGAGGCCAATATGTATAAGATTTTCTTGCTCGTACTCTAACAAATTCTAGTATAGTTTAAAATATCGTCACACAGAGATTGAAACCACTAAGGCTACAAATTTGTATTATCCTTATAACTATTTGAGAGAATCAAACTGATGAAAGGTAAAACTAAAATTATATAGATTACTTAAGACTTAAATAAATTATTTTCTAAAAATTTATAATTAAAAAGAGTTTGAACTTGTTGAATTCACTTGATAATATTTTTATAATAAAATCTCATTTTTTACAGATGTTTTATCTAAAAAATAATTACGTATTACCAAGACAATTACATTTACCTCACTAAGAAATAAATAATTAATTAACACTCCATGAGGTTATGCCAATTAAATAATTTAAGACTAGTGATGATTTAATCAAAATATTTTCTTGTTTGAATTGTGCTAAAAGGTGCAAAGACCTCTTGCGATTAGTCTTTAAATCAATAAACTTATTTGAGTCAATCCCTCCATGAGAATTAAAACTGAAAGAAATAAGATAAAGACTCCTTAAATCAATAAACTTATTTGATTTAATCCCTCTGTGAGAATTAGAAAAAAAAAAAAAAAATAAGATAGAAATTATTTAATCAACATACTTACTTGATTTAATCCCTCTGCGAGAATTAGGACTAAAAGAAGCAAAATTAAAGATTTAAAATAATAAATAACTAAAAATTACTCTCCATCTATTCTTTTACTCATTAGTTGTTATATATTAGTTTTGCTCCATGAGAATTATAAAATCAACATAAAAATAACTTAGAGATAAAATAGATAGATGTGAAAACAATACTTAGATAAAGTTATTCTTCCAACACAATATGAAGATTAAGTAAAACGTGCAGGCAAAGCATGTATTAAAATTGAGACAGTATTATATTATATATATATATATATATATATAATACTGTCTCAACTGCATCATTGAGCAGAAATGTAATAATCCAGTTTAGATAAGATATCATCTAGTATTTGAACAAAAAAAGGTGTTAAGTATATTCCTATTCTAAATGTAAATCAATTCTTTACTTATGAAAGATGAGAACTCACCCCCTAAACTCTTAGTTCTATCCTAATGATTCTCCTTCTGGGTTCACAAGAGGATTATAGATGTATATTAATATCGGTTAAGCATTAAAATAGTAAAAACGAGAGTTTAAGAACAACTAATGTGATAAAATTCAACTTTAAACCAACTCAAGAGTATGAAATACAATCATAAGTTTGGACTAAGTAAATTTTGTTGGGAATTCGTACAGGTAGGATGGTCATATTTTGGAAACATGTATAGTACTGGGTGAAAAATCATCCAAATTTCTCATGGGGAGGGATTCAAGGGAAAAATACAAATCAAACCCAACATAGGTGTCCAGGGCAAAGCAAAACTTATCAACCATAATCTCAGAGAAATCAGTCAAATACTCAATAAAGCAATATGGAATAGATGCGAAAGACGATTTTGATAGAACAAGACAAGATGGTTGCAGAGCAAGCCAAGATAGTTGTTGACATGACACAATCCGAGGCCTTGTCGTAATAGGCATCTTAAGTCCGACCGAAATCGAAGACCACCCCATTACCCAACCCAACCTCCATCTGTTTGCCCTGTGTTGGCTAAATTTTGAGCATATAACAAGATAGCATAACTATCCAATTTACAAATTCTTGGATAGGCCTATTACCGAGACCGACCTCACCGAATCTAACCATCCGAACCCAACCAATAGCCAAACCAACCAAACTATAACCATATGAATTTCATAATAATTATATATAATCCCAAAATAAAAGAGGATGGAACAGTGAGAAATTTAGTCCTACGGTATCAGCTACAATACCAAAACCAATACTAAGGTTGACACTAATACTAATACCACCCATACCAACCCATAATAGTTCCACAAAAGCCTCTAATCAAAAGAATACTAAAATCGGTTGGAACATGCCTCCAACCATAGCCAAAATCAATAACCATAAACAAACCAAAGTATGAAATAACATCTATGAAATGGAGCCTTTCGGTAAGATGGAAGATCACCACTTCAATCCAGTAGCTAATCCCGAATGTCTGATAGCTAAGTAGGAGGACTAGAATGGCTAGTTCCTATATCGTGTAGGGATACATTCGCCCGAAGATGGATTACCGAGTGAACGCTAGCATGAACTCAGGATAAGGATAAAATAATGCCAACTAGTAAAACCAAGTAAACCTACCATACGCATACAAACCATACATATATATAATACCATACCGAGAAAGAAAATCGGGTTTTACATGTATTTAAAAACATTAACCTGGGTATATGAAGCTTAACCATCCTTAACCACCCACGGGCTATATGGGTCCAGTGTAACCCCCTGAACGGGCCCCGATGTGTGTAGCCGCACGAACCAGAGATACCATAAGAGTAAGGGATTTCCAAGTACCCTCACCCTCCATGATACATATGCATAATGTACTTAGAGGATTCCCGCGTACCTTATAGTATCATAAAAGGGTCTCCATGCCCTACCCCTCATGTCGGCAAATATGAGTTTCCAGTGTTCATTCATTGAACTTCCACTTCCACAGTTAGCTATCACACTACGCCATTATGGTTCCATTAAAACTATTTCCAACCAACCAATCCATTTTTATATTTATTACTTACCAAGGCTATAAGTAGTGGTATCGTTATACCGACTATAACTTGCAAGTATTTTTCTCAGCCCAACCTTTTAAGGTAAAGGGATGTACCCATTTACCAAGTTAACTTGGGGGTCCCATGTACCCCATAAGTGTTCTATTATTAAGTTGCTTAGGGGAGTCCCATGCACCCCAAAAGTTGTTCATTAGCATGTTTACTTGGGGGATTCTATTAGACCCCACAAAAAGTCCAATTAACCATAACCATAACCACCAAAACATTCCATTTATATCTTTCCAAACCATTTAACCATTTAGGGTTTCATTACCAAGTTTAAACCATGCATAAGTTCCATTAAAATCCAATAAGGTAGTGAAAATATTCCCATAGGCATTTTATCACACATTGGGGGCATAGTATTTCCAAAACCAAATCCAATTACCAAATAACTATTCTCATGCAACCAATTATCCAAAACCATATAATAATCAATCATAAAAACATTGTATAAAACCATGACTTTAGTTGGAACTAACAATGAGGGAAGAGAACATGACTTAAACCAAGAGGATGATGGGGAGAAATCACCAACACAAGCCCCAAATTAATTCTTAAGATAAAAACCTAGCCTTTTTTACCCAAAATCCTTACAGATAATTGTGGAGAGTTTAAGAGAAGTTTCTCAGTATTAATGAATAGAATAATAGGGAAAATAATCTCCCAATAGGAATATAAGTCGCGAGGCCTTATTAGGTTAAGTGGGGAAATATCCACATTGCCTTCCTTAAACTCCCAAAAATCTCATTGGGTGGGTATGACTATTCATACCATTCATACCTTCCAATACAAGTGGAACCCACCACTCATACCCAAGGTATGACTCACCCCAGACCATTCCATATCAAAGTATATGACTAGTACCCATGATCCGTACCCCTGGTAGAATAGAATCCCAAGTGGATTCAACACTAACCACCATATGAGTCAATGGTACGACTTGTACCCTGGATTATGGCTCATGGTGAGCCACTTATACTCAGATCCAACTTAGGTTACCAAGCCTAAAACTAAGTGATGTACCAAAAAAACCACATCCATTAATAGGATCGTACCACCTAAGTCATATCTATTCCAAAAACCAAACCAAACCTACCAACCATCACTGGTGAGCATACGACTAACCCATACCACTCGTATCCCAGTGTATGAGGTATTTCCCCTAGTCGTATCCTGTCTAGAAACCATAAGTCTAGGAAATTTTCCAAGGGTCAGGAACCCAGGGTATGTCAGTTGTAGAGCAAACTAAGATGGCAGAAAAATTGAGAAATTAGCAACTTTACACTCAAGAATTAGAAAAAAAAAAGTAGGACAAATAGCTAAGCTTAGAATATAAGGCCTCTTAGAGGTCTACCAAGTAATACAGACCTGAACCTGAGACAAGTGAATACAGTCTCTACTTGGAGTGATAGACAGTTAGAGGAGTTAGAGACAAATAGAGCAACTCAAAAGGCTACGGTAGTTGATGAGACACAGACAGAAGTGGAAAATAAGAGAATCAAGAGACTACGGTAGCAAGTATAAATCTACTTCCTCCATTTCCACAAAGGATCAAAAAATAGAAGAATGAGGCTTATTTTTAGAAATTTATTAATTTATCAAAGCAAATGCACATTAATCTTTCTCTTGTGGATGTTTTATAGGGGATATCCTTCTTTATTATACTACTATTTGCTACGTGAAGATGCCTTGTGAGTTTGGAGGCTGGAAAATCCATGTGTTTTGATAAAATTTTAGGTGTCTATAAGATTAAACTCCAATAGGTTATGTCAAGTGATTTAAGCACCATAGTTTGTGATGTTGGTATTCATAATGTTTTCTTGATGCATTTAAGGGTCGTAACAGTTATATGAGGTTTGGGCAAGGGAAATATTAATACTTGTGTATTTTATGGTTTGAGGCACCTGATTTTGTGATAGAAATTGAGGATCGTAGCATAGAGTTCAAATTGTTGAGATGAAAATACATATTCTTTGTGCCATGTGTGAAGAATGAATGGTTGAGATACAGTGTTGCTATTGTCACTTAAATTAGTCATCATTATTTGTTATGCTGTAAGTTATGTGAAATTGTAAAATGATATCGCTTGAATATGCTTGAAGTCTAAGTAAATCACCATATTGATGGATTTAGTCCATCTTTTAAACGATCAACAATTGAACTCCAATGGTAATGGGAGATGTGCTAAACTAAAGTTATTATATATACACTTTAGTGGTGACTTAATTTAATTAAGTTGTGCCAGCCTAACTCATTACAATAAGGGGAACTAGTGGATGACACACATATCATGACCAAATTTTCTTGTCATGATGGTACCTACTTTATCCCCACTAAGTAGGGAAGCCAAACCATAGCCTGGATATACAAGAAAAGGACTAATTTGGTAGGAAATACCATAAATCTCGAAAATATGCAAGTAAAAGACTTACAAACAAAAAAATCATGGAATAATAATAAGACGAGAGATAAATAAGATAAATAATAATATTCCACAACCTAGTAGTGTCGGTACAAGAGCCGTTACTCCAAAAGAATACGAGTACTATCATAGTGAAATATATATATTAGTCTCAAAAATGGAAAGACTGAGCAAAATACAGAAGAGGAGAAAAGGTCAAATTTGACTTCGAGAGCTCACCATGTCTCCGAACTCTGGCTCACATGATCGCAGCATCAACGACGGCTACTAGTACTCTGATCTGTACCCAAAAGGTACAAAATTGTAGTATGAGTACCAATAGGCATCACGGACTGACTGAGCTAAATCATAATATCAGTACAATAAAAATGTGAGATAAATAAGATAAGTCAAGGTAAGAGGGAAAACTTGAAATAATGCTCCAAATATAATAAATAAATGAATAACTAGAACAATAAAATTAAAGAAAACATGGCTATCACTACAAAACTGGACCCAATAAGACAGAGAGCGCAGTAAGGTAAATAACCCAAAGTGGGCCTCCATAAGCTCGGAGGGTTCATTCCAAGAGAAGTAACAACCAGAATTATGTTAATTAATTATATCTCAAAATTAAAATTGCAGATACTTCCATATGGTGAACACTAGACATGAATCGGTTCCGCAACCATCATAAATAATCACTCGATGTCGTATCTGAATCAAAGCACATATCATTATTTGCCGGACATGAGATGAAACTCATATAATTATTTTTTGGACTTGAACCGATCCTCATATCATGAATAATCTTGGAATCGAATCGATCTTATCATCATAAATCGCCGAACTTGAATCGGATCTAGCATCCTCTCCCAGGTATCAATATAGAATAAAGTATCATGTATTTAACCTCCTCAAACTTTAAAATATATATTTAAACAGTGTAACACGCTTATAAAGTCTGCTAAGAGCTAATAGCAGTATTGGCCTAAGGTGGGTCGGAGGGGCTCCCTTTTAATCCCCAAAATCCATCCTAAGGCAAATTTTATCCAAACATGGATGAGGTATCAAATTTCACTACTAGATATTAAGTAAGCCACACCAAAGTTGTAAGATAGAAATTCCACCTAAAAACAAGTAATTAAGTCAATTATGTCTATCTTACAGTCCCTTAATCGGCTAAATAATCTAATTCACACTAAATGTAACTCCAAGTCCTAATTTTCAACCCATATCTAGTACATTATCATAAATATGCTAAATTTAACACAATCTATAAAAAAGGTAAACCTAGCCTACCTGGACGCCGAACAAATCCCGATGAAGTTTGCTATATCAATGATTTCCCTCTCTGAAAAGATTTCGCATGATGCCACGCAATCAAAATGACAATCTACTCATCAATACAAGGACAAAGGAGCCCATATTGCATTTTTATGCTTCAGGTCCAAAACTATGTAAAAATCCTATATAGGGCTCGCTTATGGAATACACTTTCAAACCCATCAACGTGTCCTTCTATGCTCAAGTAACATTTACCCTCAGGAATGGGTAAATTACGAGCTCAAATAATGCCTCAATCTACTTAACAAGAATCTAGCAATTTTGGAACTAAATTGAGAAATTAACCATGAAATTAATAGAAAATTACCAAGATTTTGAGGAAGAAATGAGAAATCTGAGCACAATCACCCTAAAATCCCCTAATAACATTTCTCCTAATTTCCTACACTCTCTAGGGTTTTTATTCTTGAGGCTTGTCAAGAAACTTGGATAAAATTGGGCTAATTGGGGCGTTTAATGGCCTCTAGGTTCCGGTTAAGCAGATACTTGATCGCTGAAGCAGTCACTGATAAAGCGACCAAATACCACTTAAGTAGTATTTGCCGATCTGTACCCTCCACTTAAGTGGACCAACAACCGCTTAAGTGGACTGGGATATGCTTTAGTAGCCCTCGGCTGGTAAGCCTGGTTGCTTAAGCGGCCTTTACTAAAGCGACCCAAATACGGCTTTAGCGGATGCACCAGCTGAGTGGTGCATTGTAACAACTCAATCTCATGAATCATTGTAACAAATCAATCTCATGAATCAATATATTCTATAATCCAATTTGTCATAAGGAAGATTAAAGCTTGACACATATCTTGAAAGCACGTGAAATATCAACTCATGGTAGAAATATGAAATTCACAATATTAAATATCAAGTCATAACTTGGGAATAGCAAAATAATCATGTATAACAAAGCTTGAACAATTTATATTCTCATAATCTCATGATGAAGTAATTTGGGTATAAACCCACTTGCAAAATCATATAAATCCATGATAGAAATCAAAGCTTTGGGCATAAGAACGAAAGAATTGCTCATGTTCAAAACCCCACATACCTTAATCTTTGAAATTGGATGAATTCTAGTGCTTGAGACTCTATCCGCACTTGTAATAAATGATTCTCGAAGCCCACACTATGAGGGACTTGATTCTTGAAGAAATCTTGAAGATTTATGGATGATTTTTGGAAGATTAATGTCCTTAAATAAAACCCCTACATATATTTCTTAAGAGAATTGGAAGAGAGAATGAAGAAATTAGGGTTTAGATGGGAATTCTCATATATATAGGGGCCTCCAAAAAAAAGGAAAAGACCAAAATACCCTTGCAAAAACGTCCTTTAATTGCTGAAAAAATAGATGACAACATTCGTGACAAGTCGTCAGACTTGTAACAAGTCGTCATGAAATGTCATCACAAAAAGGTGGATTTTATGATTTTCTGCTTATGGTTGACGACATTGGTGATAAGTCGTCACACTTATGACAACTTATCACAAAAGATCGTCACTGGGGTTGGAAATCTGCCTAAGGCTGATGACATTAGTGATAAGTCCTCACACTTGTGACAGCTTATCAAAAAATGTCGTCACTCAGTTTTTCAGCCTGACATATTGGAGTAAAATGGGCATAACTCTTGGCTCCGATACCGGATTTGGGTGAAATTGGTATCATTGGAAGGCTAATTCAGTTATATATCTTTTGGTAGGTCATGAGCTCAATAATTCGTCGTATAATGATAGATATTCTCATTTGAATTTGAATGTGGAAATATCCTTTCCAAGAATTCAATCGGTAAGGAATGTTTTGATTCACCTAATTGCTAGGACATCTTTGAGGCCTTAATACGCATCACCCTTGATCAGAAAACAACCAAAGCACTATAATTTACTTCTCATGATCTTGAGTCATGGTTGCACTATTGGTTAGAGTCTCGGGGTATTACACTCCCGAACCTCAGCACACCCTTCATGGGTGATACTCATTGGAATACCTACTCTCCAACTCCAAATCTCAAAGCATGAAGTCTACAATCTGTATAAGCCTTCTTCCTATTCTGAGTTACCCTCAGTCTATCCTTAATCACCACGAGCCTATCCAATGACTCCTAAAGCAAGTTAGTATCACGGGGCTTAATCTCGGAGGTCTTGAACCATCCAATCGGAGATCCACAATGCATACCATATAATGCCTCAAATAGTACCATCTCAATACTCAAATGGTAGATATTCTTATATGCGAACTCTGACAAATCTAAGTGTTGCTCCCACTGACCTCCAAAATCCATAACATAGGCTTGGAGCATATCCTCAAAAATCTGAATAGTCAATTTCGACTACCTGTTGGTCTGAGGGTGGAAGGTTATGCTAAGATCCACCTAAGTACCCAACTCCTCCCGAATAGCTCTCCAAAATTTAGAAATAAATGTCAAACCCCAATCGAAAATGATAGATATAGGCACTTCATGCAAGCAGACTACCCCACAAAAATATAAATGGGCCAACCTCTCGGCACTGAAGGACATCTAAATAGGAATAAAATTTGCCAACTTAGTCTACTGGTCCACAATAACCCAGATACCATCAGAACCACGGGAGGTGAGAAGCAAACTACTAACAAAGTTCATTGTAATCCACTCTCACTTCTACTCGAGGATGGGAAATCTCTAAATCAGGCTACCAGTCCTCTGATGCTCGGTCTTTACCTATTGACAACATAGTCAATGAGCTACAAAGTCCGCCATATCTCCCTTCATGCCACTCCACCAATAATGTTGCCT
Source organism: Capsicum annuum (assembly GCF_002878395.1). NCBI lineage: Eukaryota > Viridiplantae > Streptophyta > Magnoliopsida > Solanales > Solanaceae > Capsicum > Capsicum annuum. The sequence continues at coordinate 49,821,659 of NC_061116.1, forward strand.
CAAATCTTTATACATCATAATTGTACTAGGGTGACTATAATATCTGGAGTTGTGAGCCTCGCGCAAAATCAACTGAATCAAGTCACCAACCCTTATAACACAAATGTGGCCATCGTATTCAAAACACCCTCGGAGTTTATGGTAGCTCTCCTTAACGCATTACTTAGCATTTGATCACGGACGATATAAAGTATTATATCCTTGAACTGATGACTCCAAATTTGCTCAACTATGGTAGATTGTGACTCTACACTAGCAAGAATCCTCTTGGGCTCTGAAATATCAATCCACACAATCAAGTTGGTTAAGGACTGTATGTCCCATACTAACAGCTGCTGACAAAATGAGAGAGAAGCCAAGCTACCCATACTCACCTTCCTCCAACTCAATGAATTTGCTACCATGTTCGCCTTGCCCAGATAAATGAAATAGAGATGTCATAATCCTTACGCAACTCCTAGAATTAAACTCTCTATGAGTGAAAAGATGTTGAAGACTACAGTGATCAGTTTTGATCTCACAATGCACACCATAAAGATAATGCCACCTAATATTAAGTGTAAAAACTTCCACCGCCAACTCCAAGTCATGAGTGGAATAATTGCGCTTATGCAATTTCAGCTTCCTCAGCACACAAGTAATCACCCAACCCTATAGCATTAAAACATATCCCAAACCAACATAGAAAATATCACAATATATGATGAATCCCTTACCCTCAACAAGGAGAGCCAATATAGGAGCTGAAGTGAGAAATCCCTTGACTTTCCAAAAGCTTGATTCACACTCCTCAGACCACTAGAAAAGAACCTCTTTTCAGGTCAATCTAACCATCGTTGCTGCAATAGAAGCAAACCCCTCAATAAAATACCTCAAGTAATCGGCCAAACCAATGAAGCTACGAACCTCAGATGGAGAAGTAGGCCTAGCCCAATCATGAATAACCTCAATCTCCATAGGGTTTGCCTTAATACCATCCCAAGATACCACATTCCCTAGGAATGACACTGACTCAAGCCTGAATTCACACTTTGAGAATTTGGATAAAATCCTATGATCTTTTAAAGTTTGGAGCACAATACTCAAATGTTGTATATGCTCCTCCCTACTCCTCGAATTCATAAAAATGTCATCAATGAACATAATCACAAAGGAATCCAAATATGATCTAAACACGCAGTTCATCAAATGCATAAATGTGGCTAGGGAATTGGTCAACCTTAAAGACATCATTGGAACTCATAATGACCAAAACAAGTCTAAAGTCTATCTTAGGGATGTCCTCAGCCCGAATTCTAAACTGATGGTAACCAAACCTCAAGTCAATCTTAGAGAACATTGCTACGCCCTAAAGCTGGTTAAATAAATCATCAATATGAGTCATATGATACTTATTCTTTACTTTCACCTTATTAAGCTGCATGTAGTCAATATACATACACAAGGAACCATTCTTCTTCTTCACGAACAAGATAGTAGCACCCCAAGGTAACACCCTCTGACAAATGAAACCTATATCTAAAAGATCCTGAAGCTGAGAATTAAGCTCCTTAAGCTCGGCAGGATCCATATGGTAAGGTGTCATAGAAATAGGTCAGATACTCGGCTTAAGATCAATAATAAACTGACGTCATGACCCATAACCAAGAGTTATAAAGGCAATTGTCGTGGTAAGCCTTGATAAGGAAGCCTATCACCCAAACTGATATTAAATAAAAAGAAAATACCAAAACCCAAGGAAAGTCTCCTAGAATAGAGTCGAACCACACATATATAGTAATAGCGAACGTACAGGACCAAAAATACAAAATCCAAGAACCTGGTGTCAGAGTGTAAGACCTAATAGTCCTAAGGGATCAAAATCTGTCTCTAAATATAAACTAAGACATGAACTAGATAAGAAGAAGTAGTAGGTCAACTCTGAAAGCATAGATCGACCGCTACCTTGAATATACTCCAGATACCATTTGAGTCAGCTATCGCACGATGCACTTGTACCTAGATCTGTACCAAAAGGGCGCAATAGGGTTAAGTATGGTCCACTTGTACTCATTAGGTATCATAGGCTAACTGGGCAAAGTAGAAAATAAAGCATATAAAATACACACTATGGGCACGTCACTTACAATCAGAAAATATCCCAAGTGGAAGCCTACACCATCTCTACTAACAGTTTTACAATATACAAATACACTATAAACAAATATGAGAAAGAGGCGCAAATATCCTCATATACCAAATACAAGTATAAGAAAGAAGTAAAAATAGATAGATATCACATCAAGGACAATAATACAACACAGAATGAGCACAACATATGAAATGCAAAGAATATGATGTGATGAGGATGTGATGCTCGAGATTGTCGCACCACCTACGTATACACCTACTGAATTATGCTCCCGAGGTAGGACCCATAGGGGGTTCTTCAACCCACCTTCAATGCAATATCAATTACCAATATCCATAACTCCTCTCCAGCATATCCCTTGACAAAAGGTCAGTAACAATGTCACAAGCTAGTATTTCTAGTATTTTCACAGGGGTACTAATGTTTCACAAGTACATATAATATGAGGATGCAATGCTCATAACCAACCAGAATGAGGATTTCCAAAACCAATCAATATATCAACCATGTAAGCCAACATCCACTTAATATGCCATCAAGGCACGAATCTAATGTAATCATATGGCAATAGAGCAAAATAAACAACAATATGCCATTAATACCACATAAATTTCAATTCAGTCTGTCCACGATATACTTTCAAATATACAGACATAAGGCCAACAACATCATACAAGACCCCACATGGTTACATATACAGATAATTTCTTAATATCACTAAACAACAACAGCATAAGCCCCCACACGGGCACAACACAGTATTAATAGCCATTTTCATGAATAGTTCCCACACCTGTAACATGATTTTGTACCAATATTAACTACTCAGCCCAATCTGAAGAAAGCTAAGCCATAATTTGAAGAAATTTAAGCCATAACGTACCTCAAATTCAAAAATCGATTCAAAAAACCTCTACCACGAAGATTTCTCCTCACAAACGGACTCTGAATCACCTAAAACATACAAATATGGAATCTACACATTAAAAGGTAGCTAACGATACCTATATTTCCCATTTTTGGGTGGGGGTCAAAATGGACCCTCAAAATGGGTTTTCGAAAAAAAAGGTAAATCAAAATTCTAGTCCAAAAATATATTTCCCGAGATTAAAGGAAACCATAGAAGAAAACCCAAGTGAAAACGAGTTGAAATTGGGGTTTAAATCAGGAAACTACTAATTTAGCCCTTCCGGACCAAAATTCCCAAATTCAACTTTTGATTCTAAGTTTTAAGAGGATTAAAATGATAAAAGCCAGACAAAAGTAATTGAAATGAGATTTTGGAGCTTACCCAAGCTTTAAAGTGGAAAAATTGCCCAAAACTCGAAACCCCAAGCTCCAAGTCTTGAAAATGGTCAATGATTATGAAAATTGGGATACAATCTACCCAGGCATCGACTAAGTGGCCACCAGGTCATTTAAGTGGATATCACTTAAGCGATAAGGCAACTTTTACGTGATACCCGCCTTGTCACATAAGAGACTAGGCTTTTGCTTAAGCGACAGTTTCTTAAACAAGCAAGGTATCGTTTAGGCGACACTTTAGCTGTCAAGCCAAGTTGCTTAAGTGGCACATCAGCTGAGTGGTACACCATCTAAAGACTTGGAGAATTCCAAGTATATGCAGACCCCCTCGAGATTCATTCAGAATTATAAGAATGCAAATGAATAATGCCACCCAATCAAATTCGATGCTCCAAACTCAACGGCTATATCATATTTTTGAAAAAACATCATTTTTCATAAAGTTAACCCTCGAAACCCAGTATCATAACTTTTCAAATCGAGGAACGAAATAAGATATAAAAGCCATAAAACCACACCAACCATGTTACCAATCTAAATTGACGTTTTGGATCTACTGGCACAGTCCATTTTGCCATCCAATGCATAAATCAATAAATATTGACCGAAGTCAACTAATAAGCCTTTATAACCACCTAAAACAACATCTCACACAAATTACACAAAATGCAATTGGAATCGTGCCAATCATCCCCACGGCCTAAAAATACCACAAAGCGACCACGGAGAGGGACAAATGGTCATATAAAACAAAAATAAATATTTCACAAAAATCACCAAAAATTAGATTATTACATCATCCACCATAGAGAATCTAGTTCGTTCTTGAACTAAAGGAAAGAGAAATACTTGAATCTATGAAAAGATGGGGATAACTACCATGCATATCAGACTCGACCTCTAGAGTAGACTCATCTACACGTTAATGTCTCTACTGGACCTTAATCACTGGAATATCTTAAGAATGCAAAATGCCTAACATCCCTGGCTAAAATGGAGATGGGCTGCTCGACAAAAGACAACCTCTCATTTAACTGCACTGAATCCAATCGAATGACATGACACTCATCTGGAATGTAATATAGAAGCATGAAAATGTGAAAACTAGATGGACAGCTAATAAATCTAGGGATAATTCTAACTCATATGCCATATCCCCAATAGTCTAAAGAATCTTAAAAGGTCCAATATACCTGGGCCTAAGCTTGACCCTCTTCCCAAACCTTATCACTCCCTTCATAAACGACACATAAAGAAAGACTTGATCACTAATTCTAAATCTCAAGGCACAAAGTCTATTATTTGCATATCACTTTTTTCTACTTTGAGCCGCTCGAAGTCTATTTTGAATGACATGAACTCTAGTCAAAGACTCATGAAGTAAGTCCATACCTTGAGCTACCTATGTTAGTCAACTTCTAGCTTAAGGCATTCGCAACCATATTTTCCTTACCTAGATGATAGAGAATGGTCAAGTCATAACCCGTAAGCAACTCAAACCAATGACGTTGCCTCATATTAAGATCTCATTGGGTGAAGAAATATTAAAGTCTATCATAATCTGAGAAAATCTTACAATGGACTCCATATAAGTAATGCCTCCACAACTTCGAAGCAAATACAACCAGGCATAACTCCAAATCATAGGTAGGGTAATTCCTCTCGTAGGGCTTCAACCGATAAGAAGCATAACACATCATCTAACCCAACACTAAAGCATCACAAAAGACAATAAAACCCACACCCTCCTTGGGCAAAGTCAAGATAGGAGCTTAAGTTAACAAATCCTTGAGCTTTTGAAATCTCACTTCACAATCATTGAACTACTAAAAGGAAATCTTCTTCTAAGTCAACTTGGTCAATGGAGATGTAATAAATAAAAGCCCTTAATAAAGCGCTGATAGTAACCTACCTAACCAATAAAACTCTGAATCTTAGTAGGAGAAGTAGTCCTAGCCCAATCATTAACCCTTGTAATCTTGGTCGAATCAACCATAATACTATCTTTAGTCACCATATGACCTAAGAAAGAGATAGACTCCAACCAAAACTCACACTTAGAGAGCTTAGTATACAATTTCTCACCCTTTAATCTCTCAAGCACAATTTGAAAATGTTCTTTATGGTTAGTCTCACTCTTGGAATAAACTAAGATATCATATATGAACATAAAGACAAAAGAGTTAAAATATAGTCGAAATACTTGGTTCGCCAACTCCATAAATATGGATGGGACATTACTCAACCCAAAGAACATGACCAAGAACTCATAATGATCGTATCAAGTTTAAAAACAGTCTTTAAAATATTCAAAGCCCTAATCCTCAATTGGTGATACCCGAATCTCAAATAAATCTTTAAAAACACTAAATCACTCTGAAGTTGATCGAACAAATAATCAATACGAGGAAGAGCATACTTATTCTTAATTGTTACCTTGTTTAACTATCGATAATCAATACATATACTCATAGACCTATTATTTTTCTTCACAAACAAGACAGAAGCACCTCAAGGTGATATACAAGGTCGGATAAATTACTTATCTAACAACTCCTGTAATTGATCCTTCAATCCTTTTGACTCTATTAGGGCAATCCTATAAGGAGGAATAGAAATAGACTTGGTGTCTGGCTCAATGTTAATAACAAAGTCAATATTACGATCTGGAGGCATACTAGGCAAATCTGTAGAGAAAGTATCCATGAACTCATAGACAATATAAACAGAATCTAAAGAAGGAGGTGAAGAATCACTAATATCACTAATAAGGGACCAAAAAAAACATCCCTTCTTAACCAAATGACGAGCCTAAAATAATGATATAACTCTCTTGGGACCTGAATGAAGTTCTGAGCTATCCTTGACACACACGGTGAAGCTAAGGTCACGATCTTAGCATAACAATCTAGGACAAAATGATAAGGAGCTAACCAATCCATACCCAGGATGACATCAAAATCTACCATATCAAAGACAATCAGATCTACCCAAGTCTCGTGTCCAGCAAAAGTCACAACACAAGATCTATGCACCTGATCCATTACTATAAAGTCTCTGAAAGGGGTAGATACATAGATAGGCATGGAAAGAGACTTACTAGCAGAATTATAACCTAAAGCAAAATATGCAGACACATAAAAAAATTTGATCATGAATCAAATACATAGATGTAGATTTGAAACAAATAGGGACGATACCTATGATGGAAGCCTATGCCTCTAGTCTGGTAGGTATAACATAGCAGTGTCCACGGCTACCACCTGACTGAGTAGCCCTGCAACCACCACCATGGGTAACACTAACTATGCCCCGTGCACCTCTAGTAGAACATCTACATCTCACAGCAGATATAAGAGTAGTCCTGAAAATATGGCAAGGATAGTCCTTAGCCAAATGGTCAACCTTATCACACATATAACAACCTCTATAGCTCAACTCAATAGGAGGGGGTATGGTTGAGATAAAACGACCACCCAAAGATGTTGACTAAGAATACCCACTACTTGAACCTTGCAAGGCTACCGGCACTAGTCTATCATGATACCCATAGAAATTTCTATAATCTCTACCTCAAGAAGTGTGACCTCTAAACTCGCCCTGAAGACACACCCTCTAAACATCTCCCTAAGATACTCGAAGAATAGACTCAATGATATTAGCATAATTTACTATACTCTAAAATGATGCCCCATACACTACCATCTGAGTTGTAGTTAGATAAAGAGAAACATCCAACCCCTACATGAACTTTTAAATCTTCCCAAACTCAATAGAAATACCAGTATAAGAATGCCTAGATAACGCATGAAAATGTGCCTCATACTCCACAACAGTCATGGAGCTCTAATCTAAGTGATCAAACTTATCTCTCATCTGATCCCTCAAACTGTAAGACACAAATATGTCCATAAAAACCTTAATAAACTGATCTCAAGTCATCTTTGGAGAATAGATAAGTTTAAAACTAACAAGTGACTTCACTAATCTCTAGTTGTTCTCTCAACTAATAAGTAGTATAAGCAACCCCATGCGACTCAAGCGAACCAAGGTTATGTAAGATAATCAATTAATAACTCACAGGAATCCTCGCCTACAGTACTACTGAACCTAAGAGGACCCAAATGAGTGCTCTCAAACCTCTTCTAATCCTCAAAATATATAACTGTACTCATAACAATAGGAGTCATAGTAAATCTGGCTAGCTGAGATCCCACCTAAAGAGGTAGCTTAGATGAAGGTTAAACTATTAACTCTTGGAATACCATACTCAAATGCAGGAACTAAAGGAGGAATAACACTCAAAGTCTATGAAGCACCATAAGTAGATCTCAGTACCACTAGAGGATCCACACTCAAAATCAGAGGAACACCATAGGCAGACTCTAGCACAGACAGAGGTATAATGCTCAGAGCTAGAGAAACATAAGATCCACTCAAAGGATCACCCTTCAAAGGGGTCAGCAAGCTAATCAACAACCCCTCCGAGACTGGGTAGAAGAACTTTGTGGAATCGGAGTAGGCCCTATATCTCTAGCATGCTTAACTCAAAGTTTAAGAGAGAGCCCCCTAGTACTATCTATGGATATGGAAAATCCTTGTGCTTGTCCACTACCTTGAGCCCGTCTACGGCTCTCAACTCGCCCTCAAGACTAAGCCCTCTCCTTAGATGATAGCTCTGCATCTCTAGCCTCATGAGATCTGGTCCTCAATATTTGCACAAAAAGAGTGAAATGATGTTTAGAACACAAAGTATGAAAGATCTGCATGATATAGAATAAAATAAGGAAAACCTTCAAAAGATATATTATAGCCTCTCGAAGATAGATATAGACGTTTATGTACCAATTTGTGAGAGTCGTGGAAATGCTTGTTTCTTTAATATTTTGGACTCTATTAGGCACCCTATTTTTACACTAATGAAACCAATGAATCTGGTTGCTCTAATAGTAATTTGTTATAACCCAAAACCAAGAGTCATGATTGCACTTGTCGCAGCAAGACTTGACAAATAAGTCTATCACCTAAATTGATATAAAATAAAAAGACAATACCAAAACCCAAGGCAAAACTCCTAGAATAGAGTCAAACCACACATCTAAAGTAATAGTGAAAGTACATGACCAAAAATACCATACAAAATCCCAAGACCTAGTGTCATAGTGTAAGACTACAAAATACATCTCGAATGTCAAAAGATACAATAGTAGTCTAAAACGATCAAAATCTAACTCAAAATACAAACTATGATATGAACTAGATAATAAAAAGTAGTAGGTCCACTCCAGAAGCATAGATCGACCTCTACTTCAAAGATACTCTAGATACCGCCTGAATCAGCGACTGCATGGCGCACTCATTCCTCGATCTGTACCAAAAAGGCGCAGTAGGGGTAAGTACATTCCACTTGTACTATGTAGGTATCATAGACCGACCGAGCAAAGCAGGAAATAAAGCATATAAAATGTACACTATGGTCACATCACCTACAATCATAAAATGTCCCAAATGATAGTCCACACCATCTCCACTAATAGTTTAATTGTAGAAATATATACCATACACAAATATGAGAAAGTAGAACAAATATTCACGTATGTCAAATACAAGTATATTAAAGAAGTACAAACAAATAGATATCACACCAAAAATAATAATACAACAAAGAATCGACACAATATATAAAATGCTATGAAGATGATGATGATGTGATAATAATGTGATGCTCGAGGTTGTCCCACAATCTCCGTATACACCTACTGAGTTATACCCCTGATGTATTACCCATAGGAGGTTCGTCAACCCATATACAATCTAATACCAATATTCATGACTCCTCTCCAGCACATCCCTCGATAGAGGGTCTATAACAATGACACAAGTCAGTGTTTCTAGAATTTCCACAATGATATCGAGGTTTCACAAGTGCATATAATATGAGGATGCAATGCTCACAACCAACCAAATTGAGAATTTACCAAACCAACTAATATACAAACCATGTGAGCCAAAATCCACCTAATATGCCATAAGCCATGAATCCAATGTAATGACATTCCAATAGAGCAGAATACACAACAATATGCCATTGATACCGCATAAATCACAATTTAGGATTTTCATCATAAAGATACCGCCAAATATACATACATAAGGCCAATAACATCATGCAAGACCCCACACTGTCACACATAATAGATAATCTCTCATTACCCACCTAGGCATAACACAGTATTAATAGCTATTTCCATGATTATTTCCCACACACATAACATGATTTTATACCAATATTAACTATCCAACCCAATCTGAAGAAAGTTAAGCCATAACCTACCTCAAAAGTTAAAAACTAATCTAAATATCCTTTACCATGGAGCTTTCTCCTCATGAATGGACGCTGAATCAAATAAAGCATATAAGTATGGAATCTACGCATTAAAAGGAATCAAAAAATACCTATATTACCTATTTTTGAGTCGGGATCAAAATGGACCTTCGAGATGAGTTTTTGCAAAAAAAAAGGGTAAAACTAAAATTTTAGTACAAAAATATATTTCCAATATTAAAGGAACTCATAGAATAAAACCAAGTGAAAATAAGTTGAAATTGGGGTTTAAATCAAGAAATTACGAAATTAGGCCTTTCGAATCAAAATCCCCAAATTCCTCTTTTGAATCCAAACTTTAAGAGGATTAAAATGATAAAACCCAAAGAAAAGTAATTAAAATAGAAGTTTGGCACTCACCCAAGCTTAAAAATGGAAGAAATTGCCCAAAAATGTAAAACCTCAAGCTCCAAGTCTCAAAAATTGTGAAAAATTATGAAAATAGAGGATATAATCCACCCAGAAGTCGCTTAAGTGACCACAAGTCACTTAAGTGGCCATCGCTTAAGCGATCGGGGATCGCTTAGGCAATGCCGCCTTGTCGAGTAAGCAATAATCGCTTAAGCGAGCCTGGTGTAGCTTAGGCGACTTTTTAGCTATCAAGCCAAGTCGTTTAAGTGACCTAAGAGTTGCTTTAACGGTGCACCGGATGGAGACATAGAGGATTCCAAGCCTCCAAGAACCCCTCGAGATTCATTCAAAATCCAAAGAATGCAAATAAACTATTTTACCCGATCAAAGTCGATGCTCCAGACTCAATGGCAATATCATATTTTCACAAAAATATTGCTTTCTCAAAGTTGACCCCAGAAATTTAATTTTACAGTTTTCTAAAACTGGGGTCAAAATGAGATATAAAAGTCGTAAAACTACACCAACTATGTTACCAACCTAAAATCAACGTTCTAAATCTAAGTTGCAGTTCATTTTGTCATCTGATGCACAGATCAATAATAATTGACCAAAGTCAACTAATGACTTTATAACCACCAAAAACAATAATCTCGCATAAATCACACTAAAAAATAGGTCATTACAACTCAATATCACGCTCAGGAGGAAGACCAGGTAGATCGGCAGGAAAAATATCAAGAAACTCATGGACTATAGAAACGGAGTCAACTAAAGGACTCTCCACACTAACATTGCAAATATAAGAGAGATAAGACTCGCAACCCCCGAATATAAGTCTCCTATCCAGAAAATAAAAAATAATCACTATGGCTCGCGGCTAATAGATCCTTGCCATATAATAGGGGGTATGTCAAGCATGGCATAAGTAAGAGTCTTGGCAAAATAATCTAAGTCCTCATGATAAGGCGATAACAAGTCCATGACAAAATTCATATCAAAATCCATCATGTCTAGTAGAATAAGATCAGCCTGAGTATCAAAATCTCGAATAGTCGTAGCATATGACCTATAAACTTGATCCACTACTAAAGAATCTTCCAACAACATAGATAAAGGATTACAAGATAACTTTAACAGTGGGGCATAGTAAGCAGATAAATAAGAATAAGTGGACCTAAATCAAATAAAGCAAAAGTTTGTTGATGGCATACTGAAATCATACCTAAAATTACCATATCTGAAGACTCTTCCTCGGGTCTACCAAGTATGACATACAACTAAACACGCTCACCAGTTGGCTGGACACCTGGCTGATTTCCTTTCCTGCCAGCCTGAGAAGCTCTATGGGTACCCTAGGGACCACCCCAATAGCCATACATACTAACATTAGCTAGGGGAGGTACTACACTAATTGGTGGAACACGCTAAGCTACAGTAACCACAACTCTTTGACTGGGGCACTCTTTCAAGAAATAGCCAAAGGCCCCACAACTATAACAAGCTCCAGGTACAGCACTGAACTTAGAAGATTCAGGTGACCCAAAATAACCACCTTGGTCAGAATAACCAGAAGTTGAACCTCTCGAAGGCTGACCACTATTCTAGCCAAAATAATCACTAAAGCTAGACTATCCTCCATCGATAATTTAAAGTGCAATAGGAACGGGCCTACTAAACTGACCCTGATACTGATAAGGCTGATGAAGAGGGTACCTACCCTAAGAACCACTGCCTCTAAACCATCAGCCACTCCAACTCTCATTGAAATTACCTTGGTATCATGGTCTCTTATCACTACCTCTTTGAGCCTTGTGATGTGTCTCCTTCATAACCTAAGTATGATCAAAAACCTCAACAAGAGATCTATCACCAACAACCATACTTTATGTAGCCAGTAGAGAGTAAGTCCCAATACCCAAACAAAGCATCAAACTCATTCATTATCAGATGATCAGATAGATATAACATGCCTAGACAACTCATAAAACTAAGCCTCATACGCTACAAAATCATTAAGCCTCGGTCTAACCTCGAGAACTAGTCCCTCAAATGATCTATAAGGATACAAGGAATATACTTCTTAAAAGGGGGAGATCCAGCTGGCTTGGAATCAAGATAACCTCACCACCAATGTTAAGCTGCCAAATCTAACTAAAAAGTTGTGTAGTTAATACAACGAGTCTTATTTAGGCCCAAATTGCGGAGCTTATACTCGTACACAACCAAGAACACATAAGCATCCACATCTAGTGCACCAAAATACCTAAGCAAAGTCTATCTCAAAATCTACCCAAAATCTTCTACTCCTCAACAGACATAGCAAGTAGGGTGACTACCGACTAAGCAACTACAGACGCTGAAGGAGTCTCAACTCTAGAACCCACAGCTACAAGCAGCACTCCTACCTAAGTACCACTCTAATTCGCAGAATCTGCAACAATAGATGGTGCACCACTAAATAATCCCAAGAGCTGAACCAATTTATCCCTAAGCAATGACAAAGAAATAAACCTCAATGTAGCCTAGGATGGTCCCTGACCAGCCACTGGTAGGGGTGAAGGAATCTTTGGTACAAGTGTAGGAATAGGGTCTGGTAAAGGCTTTATGGTATCTAGTGTGGTTGTGTCCTTAGATTTCCCTTGACCTTTAAGTTATCTACTATCTTTAGTAAGATCCCTTGTCTTGGACTCGGGGTCCTCATCTTATGTAGTGATATCTCGCATCCTATTCATATGTGAAAGAGTAAAACCAAATAAATTCTTAGAAACCAACTCAGAGTCTAAGCATAAAATGAGAGAAGGAAGTAAAGATCTCCTAAGAATGTCTTATAGCCTCCTAAAGATAAAATACAGATGTCATCATTTCGATCCATAAAATTCTACTAGACAGTTGCTCTTGTACCAACAATACTAATGAACCTGGTTTAGATACTAATTTATCATGACCCCTTTTCAACGTCATGATGGCACCTACTTTATCCCCGCTAGTAGGTAAGCCAAATCGTAGCCCAAAGCGATAAGCAATGGGCTAATTTGTCGAAAAATAGCATAAATGCTAGCAATATTAAAATAAAAGACTTACAAATAATAAATCATGGAATAATATTAGGATCAAAGATAAATAAATAAATAAACACTCCATGATCTAGTATTGTTGTTACAAGAGCCACTAATCCAACAAAATGAGAGTACTATCATAGTCAAATATATATTAGTCTCAAAAATGGAAAGACTAAGTAAAATACAAAAGAAAAAAAGGTCAATTTTGACTTCAAGAGCTCACCCGATCTTTGAACTCTAGCTCGTATGATTGCAGCGTCAACATCGGCAACTAGTACTTGGATTTTCATCCAAAATGTACAGAAGTATATCATGAGTACCAAATTCACGAGTACTGAGTAGGCATTATCGATCGGCTGAGCAAAATCATAATATAAGTACAATTAAAATGCGAGATAAATAAGCTAAGTCAATGTAAGAGGGGAAACTCGGAATAATGCTCCAAATACTATAAATATATGAATGACCGAAATAATAATATTAAGAAAACATAGCTATCACTGCAAAATTGGCCCTCACAAGCCAGAAAGTATGATAAGGTAAATAACCTAACGCGGGCTGCCATAAGACCGGAGGGTGCATTCCAAGAGAAGTAATAACCAAAATTATGATAATTAATCATATCTCAAAATAATAACCGTAGATCCTCCCATATCGTGAACACCAAACTCAAACTGATTCCATAATCATCATAAATAATCACTCAATCTCGAACTTAAACTAAAACTCATATCATTATTTGTCGGATTTTAACCAAAACTCATATCAATATTTGCTGAACTTGAACTAAAACTCATATCACAACTAATGTCAGAATCGAATCGGTTTAATATCATAAATCACAGACTTGAATCGAATCTAGCATCATCTCCCAAGTATCAATCTAGCATACAGAATCATGTATCTAACCTTATCAAGCTCTAAAATATACATTTAGATAGTGCAATAGGCTTATAAAGTTTACAAAGAGCTAACAGTAGTCTCAGCCTAAGGTGGACCGAAGGCCCCCCCTCCCCCCACCCCTTCCCTTCTAATTTGTGAAATCCATCCTAACGTAGATTCTATCCAAACTCGGCTAGGATATCTAATTTCACTACTAGATATTAAGTAAGCCACATTATAGTCCTAAGATAGCAATTCTATCTAAAGAAAGGGTAATTAAGTCAATTATGCCTATCTTACGGTCCCTTAATCGACTAAATAATTTAATTCATGCTAAATGTAACTCCAAGTCCTAATTTACAACTCATATCTAGCACATTATCATAAATATACTACAATTTATCCCAATCTATGAGAAATCTAGATGTTGAGGAAATAAAGCTTAGTGAAGTCTGCTAAATCAATGATTTCCCCTTTCGAGAAGCTTCTACATGATCCCACACTACCAAAATGACAATCTACTTATCAATAGGAGAACCACGATACCCATATTGCATTTTTATGCTTTAGGTCTAAAACCATATAAAAATCTCATATCGCACTTCTGAAACAGTCAATGCATCCCTCTATGCTCGAAGAACATTTACCCTCAAGAATGGGTAAATTCCAAGCTCAAATGATGCCTTAATCTACACAAAAAGAATCTAGGGATTTTAAACTAAATTGAGAAATTAACCATGAAATTAATTGAAATTTGCCATGATTTTGAGGGAGAAATAAGAAATATGCATTTACAATCTCCCCAAAATCCCCTTATAATGCTTATCCCAATTTTCGAAACTATTATGGGTTTTTACTCTTGAGGTTTGTGAGAAAAATAAGAGAAAATAGGGTTAGCCAAGGCATTTAACATCCTCCAGGACCACTTAATAGGACATTTAACTGCTTAAGCGGTCACCGCTAAAGCGGCCAAGTACCGCTTAAGTGGTACTTGCAGATCTGCACCCTCCATTTAAATGAACCAATAACCACTTAAGCAAATCAGGCACTGTTTTAGCAGCCCTCAACTGGATATCCTGGTCGCTTAAGAGGCCCTTGCTAAAGCGACCCAAAAGTTGCTTTAGCAGATGCACCAGCTAAGTAGTAAGGGACTTGGAAAATTCCAAGTCTTCACTAACCTCTGGGGATTCATCAGGGATCTCAAATATGCAAACAAACTATGTTACCCTACCAAATTAAACATTTTGGACTCAATAGCGCAATTTAAAATTTTCATCCGAGGTTGTTTCGATGAAAAGTGGGCACCACACCTAAGGGATTTTTTATCAATTTGTGGGCAATAGCCCAAAATGAGTCTGGATGCCTTGGGACCTGAACCAAAGATCCTCTTAGTCTAAAATCAATGTTCCAAAGCTGATAGAACTGTGAAAATTAGCAAACAAGGTTGTTTGATTAAAGTTTCTTCCCAATAGCTAATTCTTACCAATGAAGACTTCAAAATAGGGAATTAACTCTATAAACAAAACTAACTGCCCGATAACCAAACTGCCAACTCCAGCAAGTCATAAATGACTTATGAAAGCTATAGGAAAGATCTGAATGGCAAAAAATATGACAAAATATAGAAAATGACATGATGGGTCATTATAACACACAAATACGGGAGGTCCTAAGTGTTATAATGACCCTTCATATGTTGCCTGCCAGACATGATACTAAGTGTGGGGTGGCTCCTAATGGCTTCACCCTTAATTTTTATAGGTATAATGAACTTGAAATGATTTGGTTGTTTTGTAACATTTTGGATAGGTATCATGTCTGGCAGGAAACAAAAAGACAAGTAAATTGCTTTCCCAAGTGAGAGAAGAAAGAGCTTTAGAATCGGTGCTCATATTTTAAAGGCCCCAGTAGTTCCAAAAGGCCAGATGGGAAGGTTCAGGACTAGAGGGGTTTTAGATGAAGAAAAAATGGATAAATCAATCATCCAAAATCCAAATACTCACCAGATGAGATAACTGACAAGGTTTTCCTAACAAGGGAATTCCCACAAAATTATGCGACGAATAGAGCAATTGGGTACGAAATTTTTTATGATGAATCAAAAGAGTGCAACTTGTATCTGATCAAAGAATTTATATGAATTATGATTCTCAACATCTTGACATTGAAATGCATAGCAAGGGACAATCATGAAGTTTAAAGCACACAATCTAAATACTATCTTGCTCGCTCCGAAAGTAGATCCGTTTGATAAGATAGTTGAACATTGTAGCATAAAACCGATAAGGAAATATAGGACTCTGACTTAACCAACACTTTAGCAAGGTCACTAACTCACTTTAAGTCGAAGAACCTCTTATCAGAACCACGACATAAACTATAAAATTATCAAGCTAAAAACTGAGATCACAAAGCTCGATGTTGTCAAACTCATTCATATAATATTTAGCCAACTTTATTATTCTGCCTTTATCAAAACTACCAAATGAATTGACAAGATTTAAAGTAGTTATACCAAGAAGTAAGTCCATACTTACAGCATTGAAACGGTTATTAAGATCCTCAAGATACAAATCAATAACAACATAAAAAATTTAACCTGCAAATGATGAGAATAAGTAATATCAAGAGCTTTATGCTTCAACTTTATAGGAAAGTAGCTAGCATCCTTCTCCAGGATCATTATACCATACTTATCACAAAATAAAGAGACATCATCCATTAATGATTCGAATTCACTATCTCTCATATTTTGTAGTCTTTGTTTTGTAAGAGAAATCAATCCCATAACATTGACAATATCTTGATCCATCCTTTTTAAGGATGAGCTCAACTCATTTATCACCATTAGAACTTTCTACATCAAGTGCAACATAAAAACAAAGTCAAATTTCTTAATCTCACTCTCAAGGGTTTTAGCAAGAAGTCTATAAATATAATTTGGACACCCACGTCCAACAAATTTAAGCACATGAATAACTGATAGAAATAGGACAATGAGGTTATCGAAAGTTCTATAGTTCGAACCCCAATGAGTATCACCTGGTCTCTGAAGTCCTAATTCTTGATTTAATTCTCGCATTGTATGTACTTCACCTGGTATGACCAACTCCTCTAAATTTTTAGCATGATGTTCTCGAGCAAAATCCCTGCACTTAAAAGATGCTCCAACAATATTTAACACATTAGTAACTCAATAAAAAAAGTCATCTATATCTAAATTCTTTTTTGCAACAGCTACAAGTGTTAACTGCAATTGGTGAGCAAAATAATGAATATAATATGCTGATGAATTCTCATTCAAAATCAAAGTCTTAAGACCATTTAGCTCTCTCTGGACGTTGCTAGCTCCATCATAACTTTGCCCTCGTATTTGAGATGGACTTAATAAGTGATTTGACATAAAAGAGCAGACTGCCTCCTTTAATAAACAAGCAGATGTATCACTAACATGAACAATACCAATAAATCATTCTATTACTTCACCTTCTTTGTTAACATATCTTAGAACAAGTGTCATTTGCTCCTTGTGTGATACATTCTTTGATTCATCAACTAGTATTCAAAAATAATCTCCATACAAGTCTTCAATAATAGTTTTGATTGTTTCTTTAGCACAAGAATCAATAATATCTTTTTGAATACTTCGAGAACACATCATTTTATTATTTTGGAGTATTTTTTAAAATAATGCTTCCAACATCACGATCAATATCTCAATACCATTGAAAAATTTCATGAAAGATACCTCGATTTGAAAAAGATCAACTCTCATTATGTCCCCAAAATAATAACCACAATCTTAATAGAAATTTTGTCATATCAATCGAAGCACTCAAACGGCGTTGAGATTCATTTTTTTTCCTTCTTGGAATGCTTATCAAAGGATGTGACTATTGATGGTGATTGATTCATCATATCAAGCATTCTATTGAAAAACTTATTTTGAATACTGTTTACATATCCTATATGAGATCTATTTCAAGCTCTAAAGCTAGTCTTTATAAAAGTAGCATCACCTATATTTTCATGACTTTCACATTCATTTTTAAACAAATAGCAACACAAATATATGCAGCATCTTTTGTTATGTTGTACTCCAACCACTTGCAGCCCTGAAACTAACTAGGACAAAACTGATGCATTTCCTTTCCAAACTTAGTTTTAGGAAAAAGATTATCTGCAGGTTGACAAGGCTTCTTTAGAATATAATATCTTCTAAAATCATCACGTATATTAGGAAGGTATTTTGTGAAGGGCTTTCTAATTCCCGGATCATCTTCAAGAGATTCTAAATCAACATCTAAAATAAATTACTGTCTCAAAATTTCTAGAGCTACGAATGAACTGATAGAAAGACTAATAGAACTAGAACTTGGATTCCTAATTTTTTCTCTCATAACAAACTTATCTATTTCGAGCACAATCTGCATTTGTTCAAAATTAAATTTTCAAATTAAGTAGTTGAGCAATAAATAAAAATATTATGATGAGTATTGAAGTATCTAAAACAATATTTTTTTAATCACGAAAATATTATATTCTCTCATAGACTTTACATCAAGTAACAAAAAAAATATCTAAAATCTAATTTTTTGGATTACTAACAATAAGCATGAGAAATTCTCAATCCTAAAACCCAAAATTATTCTTTTCAATATATAACCTTAATAGAAAATCAAACTATCAAAAATGATTACCTTGCTTTTTGTTTTTTCTTTAGGTTAAAAGATTATTTTATTTATTTACTAATATGCATCTTAGGGGATTACAGAGTTCGCTGTCGGCAGTTCGTCAATACTATGGTATTACATGAGTTACTACTAGTAGTAATGGGCACAACAGGCCCAACAGGAACTATCGTTTTAGAGACATAGCTAATATTAGACAAGGGCACAACAGGCCTTATAAAAGATGTACTGGATGTATCGATTTCCAAAAACTTCTTAAGACTAGGCGGAGGGTTAATCTAGATAACAAAAAAATTATCGTCAGAGAGTTTAAGGCCTTCCTTAGCCATTCGATCAGCTACTCCATTTGCTTGACACTTCTTATGCCTCAGCTGTGGATTCCCCAGGATGCACAGAAGAGCCCTGCAAGATGTAAAAAGACTATTATTAGGAGGGTTATTAGATTAAAGTACATTTATTACCTCTAGTGAGTCCATCGCTATCTCCAGATAGGTAACATGTATGCTGTGAATGACTAAAAGACCATAAAATAAGCTAGAAAGTTCATCGTCAAAGGGGGAAGAAATATTGATCTTTGCACTAAATCCCCTCACCCGACACCCCGCACCGTCTCTAAGACATCCACCAACTCCTTCAATTTTTAAAAAATGGTTAAAAGCCCCATCTATATTAAGCTTAAAGCCTTTGTCAGGCGGAACCCAGGTTGTTCGAAGAATGTTAATAGTAATACAATCTTTTACAGTTAAGTAGTGGAATTCAATAGCTCATTCAAATGGGGTGTTGATGGGGATAAGAATTTTTTTCTCATTATGATGATTATGATTTTGAGTTAACTAAATATTCCAAAGGTAGAATGGGAACAAGTCACCCCAACTTAGCAAGAAGGTATTGAGATTTGGTTTTAGGTTTTACAGATTACCATCCAGTCAGTCCCTAAGGTGTGATCAAAAGAATTGATTTGGTGTTCTAGAATAATAGCTTTACAGAAAATCTTGATGTGGTAGCATTGAAGAAAGATGTGGTTAATAGTTTCTGGCCTACCACACATGGGGTAACTAGGGTCAATGTCGATCCCAATATGATTTAAGAAAATTTAGTAGGCAACCTTTCATGATAGCAAAGCCATAGAAAAAACTTGACTTTGTTAGGACATTTTTTAACTTCTAAATCCAATCAAAGGGTTTATTCTCTCTAATATTGTCATGCTTAGTTTGACTAACGAGCAAATTATTATAGACTTGGCCAGTAGAAAAGCAAGTACTAGAATTCATATTCCAAATATGGACGTCTGTTGTATTACTGGGCAGAGGAAATGGAATAGCTTTGATTTTCTGAAGTAGATCCTTAGGGAGATTAAAAGAGATATTGTTCAGATCCCAGCTATGGTCAACAATGATATCTTTTACCCTTAAGTTCAGATCATTAAGGTTCATGGGCCCAACAAGGATCGTAGAAAGTGGTTTTGTGTTTGGAATCCAAACATCACTCCAGAGAGATATTTTAGCCACATCACTAATATTCCATCTAATATGATCTATGCATATCCTCCAGCCATTCATAATATTCTTCCAAATTTGTCTAGTGTTTTTAAGATGATGGGAGTCATCATTCAGAGTGTGACCTTTGGTGTATTTATTGAAGAGGATAGAGGCCTAGAGTGAAGAAGGATTACTATGAAGTCTCCATGCCAATTTAACCAACATGGTTTAGTTTTTAATGCTACTTTTTTTCATACCTAGACCCCCCTTATGTTTAGGGAGAGATAGAGTATCCCAATTAACGAGGTAAATTTTCTTAACAGACTCAGTCGTTCTCCATACGAAATTCTACTGGATATGGTCTATATGTTTTGTGACGCTAGTAGGAATTTTCAGGTAATGCATTACATGCATCAGGATATGTGATGCTTGAGGTTGTCGCACAACCTCCGTATACACCTATTGAGTTGTACCCCTGAGGTATTACCCATAGGAGGTTCGTCAACCCATATACAATCTTATACCAATATTCATGACTCCTCTCCATCACATATCTCGATAGAGGGTCTATAACAATGACATAAGTCAGTGTTTCTAGTATTTCCACAATGGTATCAAGGTTTCACAAGTGCATATAATATGAGGATGCAATGCTCACAACCAACCAAATTGAGAATTTACCAAACCAACTAATATACAAACCATGTGAGCCAAAATCCACCCAATATGCCATAAGCCATGAATCTAATGTAATGACATGGCAATAGAGCAGAATACATAACAATATGCCATTCATACCTCATAAATCATAATTTAGGATTTTCATCATAAAGATACCGCCAAATATACATACATATGGCCAACAACATCATACATGATCCCACATTGTCACACATAATAGATAATATCTCAATACTCACCTGAGTATAACACAGTATTAATAGCTATTTCCATGATTATTTTCCACACACATAACATAATTTTATACCAATATTAACTACCCAGCCCAATTTGAAGAAAGTTAAGCCATAACCTACCTTAAAAGTTAAAAACCAGTCAAAAAATCCTCTACTATGGAACTTTCTCCTCACGAATGGACCCTGAATCAAATAAAGCATAAAAGTATGGAATCTACGAATTAAAAGGAATCCAACAATATCTATATTACCTATTTTTGAGTCGGGGTCAAAATGGACCTCCTAGATGAAGTTTTGCAAAAAAGGGTAAAACTAAAATTTTAGTACAAAAATATATTTCCAATATTAAAGGAACTCATAGAATAAAACCAAGTGAAAATAAGTTGAAATTGGGGTTTAAATCAAGAAATTATAAAATTACGCCTTTCGAATCAAAATCCCCAAATTCCACTTTTGAATCCAAATTTTAAGAGGATTAAAATGATAAAACTCAAAGAAAAGTAATTGAAATAGAAGTTTGGCGCTTACCCAAGCTTAAAATGGAAGAAATTACCCAAAAATGTAAAACCTCAAGCTCCAAGTCTCAAAAATAGTGAAAAATTGTGAAAATGGAGGATATAATCCACCCAGAAGTCGCTTAAGCGACCACAAGTCACTTGTGGCAATCGCTTAAGCGACCAGGCATCTCTTAGGCAATGTCGCCTTGTCGTGTAAGCAATAATCTCATAAGGGAGACTGGTGTAGCTTAGGTGACCTTTTAGCTATCAAGCCAAGTTGTTTAAATGACCAAAAAGTTGCTTTAACGGTGCCCGGCTGGAGACATAGAGGATTCCAAGCCTCCACGAACCCCTCGAGATTCATTCAAAATTCGAACAATGCAAATAAAAAATTTTAACCCATCAAATTCGATGCTCCAGACTCAATGGCAATATCATATTTTCACAAAAATATTGCTTTCTCAAAGTTGACCCCAGAAATTTAATTTTACAGTTTTCTAAAGTTAAAATGAGATTTAAAAGTCGTAAAACTACACCAACTATGTTACCAACCTAAAATCAATGTTCTAAATCTAAGTTGCAGTTCGTTTTGTTATCTGACGCATAAATCAATAATTATTGACCAAAGTCAACTAATGACTTTATAACCACCAAAAATAATAATCTCGCACAAATCACACCAAAAATTAGTTCATTACAACTCAATATCATGCTCAGGAGGAAGACCAGGCAGATCGATAGGAAAAATATCAAGAAACTCACGGACTATAGGAACGGATTCAAGTGAGGGACTTTCCACTCTAACATCGCAAATAGAAGAGTGATAAGACTATAATCGAGGGTATGTCGGGCATGGCATAGGTAAGAGTCTTGGAAAAATAATCTAAGACCTCATGATAAGGAGATAACAAGTCCATGACAAAATTCATATCAAAATCCATCATGTCTAGTAGAATAAGATCAACCTGAGTATCAAAATCTCGAATAGTCGTAGCATATGACAGATAAACTTTATCCACTACTAAGAATCATCCAACAACATAGATAAAGAATTACAAGATAACTTTAACAGCGGGGCATAGTAAGCAGATAAATAAGAATAAGTGGACCTAAATCAAATAAAGAAAAAGTTTGTTGATGGTATACTGAAATCATACCTAAAATTACCACATCTGAAGACTCTTACTCGAGTCTACCAAGTATGACATACAACTAAACAAGCTCACTAGTTGGCTGGACACCTGGCTGATCTTCTTTTCAGCCAGCCTGAGGAGCTCTACAGGCACCCTAGGGACCACCCCAACAACCATGCATACTACCATTAGTTAGGGGACGTACTACCCTAATCGGTGGAACACTCTAAGCTACAGTAACCACAACTCCCCGACTAGGGCACTCTCTCAAGAAATAGCCAAAGGCCCCACAACCATTACAAGCTCCAGGAACAGCACTGAACTTAGAAGATTCAGGTGACCCAAAATAACCACCTTGGTCAGAATAACCAGAAGTTGAACCTCTCAAAGGCTTACCATTATTCTAGCCAAAATAATCACTAAAGCTAGACTAGCCTCTAGATATAATTTAAAGTGCAATAAGAATAGGCCTACTAGACTGACCCTAATACTGATAAGGCTGACGAAGAGGGTACCTACCCTAAAAACCACTGCCTCTGAACCATCAGCCACTCTAACTCCCACTGAAATTACCTTGGTATCATGGTCTCTTATCACTACCTCTTTGAGCCTCATGATGTCTCTCCTTCATAACCTAAGTATGATCAAAAACCTCAACAAAATATCTACCAACAACAACCAAACTTTATTTAGCCAGCAGAGAGTAAGTCCCAATCCCCAAACAAAGCATCAAACCTGTTCATTATTAGATGATCAGATAGATATAACATGCCTAGACAACTCATGAAACCAAGCCTCATACTCCACAAAATCATTAAGCCTCGATCCAACCTTGAGAACTTATCCCTCAAATGATCTATAAGGATACAAGGCATATACTTTTTAAAACAAAAACCATAGAGAACTGAGTCCATGTCAAAAAGGGAGATCCAGCTGGCCTGGAATCAAGATAACCTCACCACCAATGTTAAGCTACCAAATCCAACTAAAAAGTAGTGTATTCAACACCACGAGTTTTATTTAGGCCCAAATTTTGGAGCCTATACTCGTAAGCAACTAAGAACTCATAAGAATCCACATCTGGTGCACCAAAATACCTAAGCAAAGTCAATCTCAAAATCTACCCAAAATCTTCTACTCCTTAACAGACATAGTAGGAAGGGCGACTACTACTGGAGAAGTCTCAACTCTAGGAGCCACAGCTACAAACAGCACTCCTACCTAAGTACCACTCTAATTCGTAGAATCTGCACCAATAGATGGTGCACCACCAACTAATCCCAAGAGGTGAACCAATTCATCCCTAAGTAATGACAAAGAAATATACCTCAATGGATCCTAGGCCGGTCCCTAGCCCACCACTAGTTAGGGTGGAGGAATCTCTGGTACAAGTATGGGAATAGGGTCTAGTGAAGGCTTTATGGTATCGAGTATGGTTGTGTTCTTCAATTTCCCTCGACCTATAAGTTATCTACTATCTTTAGTAGGATCCCTGGTTGTGGACTCGGGGTCCTCATCTTGTGTAGCGGTATCACGCATCCTATTCATTTGTGAAAGAGTAAAACCAAAGAAATGCTTAGAAACCAACTCAGAGTTTTAGCATGAAATGAGAAAAGAAAGTAAAAATCTCTGAAGAATGTCTTATAGCCTCCTAAACATAAAATACAGACGTCATCATTTTGATCCGTAAAATTCTACTAGACAGTTGCTCTTGTACCAACAATACTAGTGAACCTGGTTTAGATACTAATTTGTCACGACCCCTTTTCAATGTCATGATGGCACCTACTTTATCCTCGTCAATAGGTAAGCCAAATCGTAGCCCAAAGCGATAAGCAATGGGCTAATTTGTCGAAAAATGGCATAAATGCCAGAAATATTAAAATAAAAGACTTACAAATAATAAATCATGGAATAATATTAAGATCAGAGATAAATAAATAAATAAATAAACACTCCATGATCTAGTATTGTTGTTACAAGAGTCACTAATCCAACAAAATAAGAGTACTATCATAGTCAAATATATATTAGTCTCAAAAATGGAAAGACTAAGCAAAATACAGAAGAAGGAAAAAAGGTCAATTTTGACTTCAAGAGCTTACCCGATCTTTGAACTCTGGCTCACATGATCGTAGCATCAACATCGGCAACTAGTACTTGAATTTTCACTCAAAATGTACAGAAGTGTAGCATGAGTACTAAAGTCACGAGTACTTAGTAGGCATCATCGGCCGGCTGAGCAAAATCATAATATAAGTACAATTAAAATGCGAGATAAATAAGCTAAGTCAATGTAAGAGGGGAAACTTGGAATAATGCTCCAAATACTATAAATAAGTGAATAACAGAAATAATAATATTAAAGAAAACATAGCTATCACTACAAAATTGGCCCTCACAAGCCAAAAAGTATGATAAGATAAATAACCTAACGTGGGCCGCCATAAGCCCAGAGGGTGCATTCCAAGAGAAGTAATAACCAAAATTATGCTAATTAATCATATCTCAAAATAATAACCGTAGATCCTTCTATATCGTGACACCAAACTCAAACTGGTTCCATAATAGTCATAAATAATCACTCAATGTCGGACTTGAATCAAAACTCATACCATTATTTGTCGGACTTTAACCAAAACTCATATCAAAATTTTTTGGACTTGAACTAAGACTCATATCACAACTAATGTCGGAATTGAATCGATCATAATATCATAAATCACAAACTTGAATCGAATCTAGCATCATCTCCCAAGTATCAATCTAGCATACAGAATCATGTATCTAATCTTATCAAGCTCTAAAATATACATTTAGATAGTGCAACAGGCTTATAAAGTTTACAAAGAGCTAATAGTAGTCTCGTCCTAAGGTGGACCGAAGGCGCCCCCCTCTCCCCGCCCCTTCCCTTTTAATTTATGAAATCTATCCTAAGGAAGATTCTATATAAACTCGGATAAGATCAAATTTCACTACTAGATATTAAGTAAGCCACATTATAGTCCTAAGATAGCAATTCTATCTAAAGAACGGGTAATTAAGTCAATTATGCCTTTCTTACGGTTCCTTAATCGACTAAATAATTTAATTCATGCTAAATGTAACTCCAAGTCCTAATTTACAACTCATATCTAGCATATTACCATAAATATACTATAATTTAGCCCAATCTATGAGAAATCTAGACATTGAGGAAAGCTTAGTGAAGTCTGCTAAAACAGTGATTTTCCTTTTTGAGAAGCTTCTACATGATCCCACACTACCAAAATGAAAATCTACTTATCAATACGAGAACAATGGTACCCATATTGCATTTTTATGCTTCAGGTCTAAAACCACGTAAAAATCTCATATCGCACTTCTGAAATCGTCAACGCATCCCGCTATGCTCGAAGAATAATTACCCTCAAGAATGGGTAAATTCCAAGCTCAAATGATGCCTTAATATACACACAAGAATCTAGGGATTTTAAACTAAGTTGAGAAATTAACCATGAAATTAATTGAAATTTGCCATTATTTTGAGGGAGAAATAAGAAATATGCATTCACAATCTCCCCAAAATCCCCTAATAATGTTTATCCCAATTTCTAAAACTATCAAGCATTTTTACTCTTGAGATTTGTGAGAAAAATAAGAGACAATAGGGTTAATCAAGGCATTTAACGTCCTCCAGGTACCACTTAAGAGGACACTTAAATGCTTAAGCGGTCACTGCTAAAGCGGCCAAGTGCCGGTTAAGTGGTACTTGCTGACCTGCACCCTCCATTTAAGTGAACCAACAACCACTTAAGCAAATTGGGCACTGTTTTAGCAGCCCTCGACTGGCAATCTTTGTCGCTTAAGAGGCCCTTGCTAAAGTGACCCAAAAGTTGCTTTAGCAAATACACTAGCTAAGTAGTTGGGGACTTAGAAAATTCCAAGTCTTTACTGACCCCTCGGGATTCATCAGGGATCTCAAATATGCAAACAAACTATGTTACCCTACCAAATTAGACATTTTGGACTCAATAGCACAATTCAAAATTTTCATCCGAGGTTGTTTCGATGAAAAATGGGCCCTATACCTAAGGGCTTTTTTATCAATTTGTGGGAAATAGCCCAAAATGAGTCTGGATACCTTGGGACCTGAACCAAAGATCCTCTTAGTCTAAAATCAATGTTCCAAAGCTAATGGAACTTTCAAAATTATTAAACAAGGTTGTTTGATTGTAGTTTCTGCCCGATAGCTAATTCTTACCAATGAAGACTTCAAAATAGGGAATTAGCTCTATAAACCAAACTAACTGCCCGGTAATCAAACTGTCAGCTCCAGCAAGACATAAATTACTTACAGAAGCTATAGGAAAGATCTAAATAGCAAAAATATGTAGAAATATAGAAAATGATATGGAGGTTCATTATAACACATAAATAGGGGAGGTCTAAGTACCCTCATTTTGAAACTAGTGCATCCATGTTAGACACTAAGTGTCGGGTGGTTCCTAATGGCTTCACCCTTAATTTTTAAAGGTATAATGACCTTGAAATGACTTGGTTGTTTTGTAATATTTTGGGTAGGTATCATGTCTAGCAGGCAACAAAAAGACAAGTAAATTACTTTCTCAAGTGAGGGAAGGAAGAGCATTAGAATCGGTGCTCATGATTTAAAGGCCCCAGTAGTTCCAAGAGGCCAAATGAGAAGGTTCAGGACTAGATGGTTTTAGATAAAGGAAAAAAGGATAAAGCAAGCATCTAGAATCCAAATACTCACCAGATGAGATGATGACAAGGTTTTTCTGACAAGGGAATTCCCACAAAATTATGCAACAGATAGACCAATTGGGTATGAAATTTTTTTTGATAAGTCAAAAGAGTGCAACTTGTATCTGATCAAAGAATTTTATATGAATTATGATTCTCAACATCCTGACTTCGAAATGCAGAGCAGAGGACATATCATGAAGTTTGAAGCACACAACCTAAATACTATCTTGCTCGCTCCGAAAGTAGATCCGTTTGATAAGATAGTCGAACATTGTACCATAAAACCGATAAGGAAATATAGGACTCTGACTTAACCAACACTTTAGCAAGGTCACTAACTCCCTTTAAGTTGAAGAATCTCTTATCAGAACCATGACATAAACTATAAAATTATCAAGCTGACAACTGAGATCACAAAGCTCGATGTTGTCAAACTCATTCATATAATATTTAGCCAACTTCATTATCCTGCCTTTATCAAAACTACCAAATGAATTGACAAGATTTAAACTAGTCGTACCAAGAAGTAAGTCAATACTTACAGCATTGAAAGGGTTATTAAGATCCTTAAGATACAAATCAATAACAACATAAAAAAATTAACCCGCAAATAATGAGAATAAGTAATATCAAGAGCTCTATGCTTCAAATTTACAGGAAAGTAGCTAGCAACCTTCTCCAGGATCATTATACCATACTTATCACAAAATAAAGAGACATAATCCATTAATGATTCGAATTCACTATCTCTCATATTTTGTAGTCTTTGTTTTGTAAGAGCAATCAATCCCATAACATTGATAATATCTTGATCCATTCTTTGTAAGGATGAGCTCAACTCATTTTTCATTATTAGAACTTTCTACATCAAGTGCAACATAAAAACAAAGTCAAATTTCTTAATCTCACTCACAAGGGTTTTAGCAAGAAATCTATCAATATAATTTGGACACCCACGTCCAACAAATTTAAGCACATGAATAACTGATAGAAATAGGACAATAAGGTTATTGAAAGTTCTATAGTTCGAACCTCAATGAGTATCACCTGGTTTCTCAAGTCCTCGTTCTTGATTTAATTCTCACGTTGTATGTACTTCACCTGATATGAGCAACTCCTCTAAATTTTTAGCATGATGTTCTTGAGGAAAATCCCTGTACTTAAAAGATGCTCCAAAAATATTTAACACATTAGTAACCAAATAAAAAAAGTCATATACATCTGAATTCTTCTTTGCAAGAGCTTCAAGTGTTAACTGCAATTGGTGAGCAAAATAATGAATACAATATGCTGGTGAATTCTCATTCAAAATCAAAGTCTTAAGACTATTTAGCTCTCTTTGCACATTGCTAGCTCCATCATAACTTTGCCCACGTATTTGAGATGGACTTAATGAGTGATTTGACATAAAAGAGTAGATTGTCTTCTTTAATAAACGAGCAGATGTATCACTAACATGAACAATACAAATAAATCATTCTATCACTTTACCTTCTTTGTTAACATATCTTAGAACAAGTGTTATTTTTTCCTTGTGTGATACATTCTTTGATTCATCAACTAGTATTCTAAAATAATCTCCATACAAATGATTGTTTCATTAGCACAAGAATCAACAATATCTTTTTGAATACATCGAGAATACATTATTTTATTTTTTTGGAGTATTTTTTAAAATAATGCTTCCAACATCAAGATCAATATCTCCTTACCATTGAAAAATTTCATGAAAGATACCTCGATTTGAAGAAGATCGACTCTTATTATGTCCCCAAAATAATAACCACAATCTCAATAAAAATCTTGTCATATCAACTGAAGCACTCAAACGGCGTTGAGATTCACTTTTTTCCTTCTTGGAATGCTTATCAAAGGATGTGAGTATTGATTGTGATTGATTCATCAAATCAAGCATTCTATTGAAACACTTATTGTGAATATTGTTTATATCTCCAACATGAGATCTAAATCTTTCAATAGTCTTGTTTCAAGCTCTAAAGCCAGTCTTTATAAAAGCAGCATCACCTATATTTTCATGACTTTCACATTCATTTTTAAACAAATAGCAACACAAATATACGCAGAATCTTTTATTATGTTGTACTCCAACCACTTGCAGCCCTGAAACCAACTAGGACAAAACTGACGCATTTTCTTTCCAAACATAGTTTTAGGAAAAAGATTATCTGCAGGTTGACAAGGCTTCTTTAGAATATAATATCTTCTAACATCATCACGT
Source organism: Capsicum annuum (assembly GCF_002878395.1). Taxonomy (NCBI): domain Eukaryota; kingdom Viridiplantae; phylum Streptophyta; class Magnoliopsida; order Solanales; family Solanaceae; genus Capsicum; species Capsicum annuum. The sequence goes on from NC_061116.1 coordinate 49,851,479, forward strand.
ATATTAGGAAGGTATTTTGTGAAGGGATTTCTAAATCCCGGATCAGCTTCAAGAGATTCTAAATCAACATCTGAAATAAATAATTGTCTTAAAAATTCTAGAGCTACGAATTAACTGATAGAAGGACGAGTAGAACTAGAACTTGGGTTCCCAATTTTTCCTCTTGTAATAAACTTATTTATTTTAAGCACAATCTGCATTTGTTCAAAATTTAATTTTTAAATTAAGTAGTTGAGCAATAAATAAAAATGTTATGATGAGTATTGAAGTATCCAAAACAATATTTTATAATCACAAAAATATTATATTTTCTCATAGACTTTAAATCAAGTAACTAAAAAATATCTAAAATCTAATTTTTTGGATTACTAACAATAAGCGTGTGAAATTTTTAATCCTAAATCCTAAAATTATTCTTTTCAATATATAACCTTAATAAAAAATTAAAATATCAAAAATGATTACCTTGCTTTTTGTTTTTTTGGTTAAAAGATGATTTTATTTATTTACTAATGTGCATCATAGGGGATTACAGAGTTAGCTGTCGGCAGCTTATCCAATACTATGGTATTTCAAAAGTTACTACTAGTAATAATGGGCACAACTGGCCCAACAGGAACTATCATTTTAGAGATATAGCTAATATTAGACTAGGGCACAATAGGACTTACAAAAGATGTACTGGATGTATCGATTTCCAAAAACTTCTTAAGACTGGGTGGAGGGTTAATCTAGATAACAAAAAACTTTTCGTCAGAGAGTTTAAGGCCTTCCTTAGCCAGACGATCAGCTACTCCATTTGCTTGACGCTATTTATGCCTCAGTTGTGGGTTCCCCAGGCTGCGCAGAAGAGCCCTGCAAGATGTAACAAGACTATTATTAGGAGGGTTATTAGATTAAAGTACATTTATTACCTCTAGCAAGTCTATCGCTATCTCCAGATGGGTAACATAAATGATGCAAACAAGTAAAAGACCATAAAATAAGCTGGAAAGTTCAGCTTCAAAGGGGGAAGAAATATTGATCTTTGCACTGAATCCCCTCACCCAACACCCCGTACCATTTCTAAGACATCCACCAGCTCCTTCAGTTTTTACAAAATGGTTAAAAGCCCCATCTATATCAAGCTTAAGGCCTTTTCCAGGCAGAACCCAGGCTATTCGAGGAATATTAATAGTAATACAATCTTTTGCAGTTAAGTAGTGGAATTCAATAGGTCGTTTAAATGGGGTGTTGATAGGGATAAGAATTTTTTGCTCATTATAATGATTATGATTTTGAGTTAACCAAATATTCCAAAGGTAGAATGGGAACAAGTCACCCCAACTTAGCAAGGAGGTATTGAGATTTTATTTTAGGTTTTTACAGGTAACCATCCAATCAGTCCCTGAGGTATGATCCAAAGAATTGATTTGGTGTTCTAGATTAATAGCTTTACAAAAAATCTTGACATGGTAGCATTGAAGAAAGATGTGGTTAATGGTTTTTGTCTTACCACACATGGGGTAACTGGGGTCAATGTTGATCCCAATGTGATTTAAGAAAAATTTAGTAGGCAGCCTTTCATGATAGCAAATCCATTGAAAAAACTTAACTTTGTTAGGATATTTTAACTTCTAAATCCAATCAAAGGGTTTATTCTCTCCAATATTGTCATGCTTAGTTTGACTAAGGAGAAAATTATTATAGACTTGGCCAGTAGAAAAACAAGTACTAGAATTCATATTCTAAATTTGGACGTATGTTGTATTACTGGGCAGAGGTAATGGAATAGCTTTGATTTTCTGAAGTAGATCCTTAGGGAGATCAAAAGAGATATTACTCAGATCACAGATATGGTCAACAATAACATCCTTTACCCTTAAGTTCTGATCGTTAAGGTTCATGGGTCCAACAAGGATCGTAGAAAGCAGTTTTGTGTTTGAAATCCAAACATCACTCCAGAGATAGATTTTAGCCACATCACCAATATTCTATCTAGTATGATCTTTGCATATCCTCCAGTCATTCATAATATTCTTCCAAATTTGGCTAGCGTTTTTAAGATGATGGGAGTCATCATTCAGAGTATGACCTTTGCCGTATTTATTGATGAGGATAGAGGCCCAGAGTGAAGAAGGATTACTATGAAGTCTCCATACCAATTTAACCAACATGGTTTGGTTTTTAATGCTACTTTTTTGCATACCTAGACCCCCTTATGTTTAGGGAGAGATAGAGTATCCCAATTAATGGGTAAATTTTCTTAGCTGAGTCAGTCGTTCCCCATTCAAAATTCTGCTGGATATGGTCTATATGTTTTGTTATGCTAGCAGGAATTTTTAGGTAATGCTTACATGCGTCAGGATATTATTGAGGCAAGATTTTGCCAAAGTGGTATGGCCAGCTATGCTAAGAAATTAGTTTTCCAGCCCGACAGCCTTCTTTTCAGATTATCAATAATGTATAGGAAGTCGGCATTATTGTGAGGTTTATGGAATAAAGAAAATCCTAGGTATTTACTTAGAGAGGAACAACTCTTAATTTGAAAAAAGGAAGTGATGGTTTGCTAGGTCTTTTTAGTACAGTTATGGGAGAAGATTCTTTTTGATTTAGAGTTATAAATATTTTGGCTAGCCCAAGAGCAGAAGTTTAGTAGGGTGGTAGTAACAGTTTTTCAACTTTTTGTATTTGTAGAAGACATAAGGATTTTGTTGTCTGCTAAAAATAAATGGGACAGAGCTAGGCCTTTCCGAGAAAGATAGACAGGGTTTCAAGTTTTTGAATCAACAGCTTCAGTAATGTTAAGGGAAAGGACCTCCATACACATAATGAAAATATAGGGGGGAAATGGTATCACCTTGACATATACCTCTAGAAGGGTTGAAGAAATCTGTACGGGCACCATTTATAAGGACTGCAGATGATCTAGTACAGATATAAAACATAATAAGATTAATGATGCGAGAGCAAAAGTTGAAGTAAATAAGAGTGTTTCGAATAAAGGACCATTCCAATTTGTCAAAAGCCTTTTTGAGGTCAATTTTCATAAGAAAGAAACTCTCTTTACCTTTGATTTTGCGAAAGTGATTGATAATTTCGTGAATAATGATGCATTATCGCCATCTTGCCTATTTTGAATGAAACTAGTTTGATAGAGGCCTATGAGTTTAGTCATCAAGGGGTGCATCCTTCTCACAATAATTTTGGTAACTATTTTATAGGAAGTATTACATAGGCTAATAGGGAAAAGTTTTTTAGTGAGGTTGCATTGTTGCATTTAGAGATTAGGCAAATATGAGTTTTATTACATTTCTCAAGGATTCTGCCATTATTAAAAGCATCTTGACAGAATTTAGTGACAGAAGGGCCCACCGTATTCCAATACTTTTGATATAAAAAAAGGTGTAAACCATTAGGCCCAGGGGCTTTGTAAGGATGGAAAGAGTAGAGAGTACATACAATTTCTTCGTCAAAAGGAATTCTGTCCATGTCCTCATTCGCTTTTGTAGTTAAGGCAGTTTTACCAATTATTATGGGGGTATTAAAAGACTTATGATGATTGGAGCAGAAAAGATTTTTAAAGAAAGCCATAGTGTGGTTCAGGATATCTTGATAATTCATGATCCAGTTATTATGCTCGTCATGGAGAGAAATAATTCAATTTTTCCTTCTATGTATTAAGGTAGAAGGATGGAAGAATCGAGTATTGGCATCCCCGTGATGAAGCCAGTTAATTCTTGATTTTAGTTTCCAAAAGTCATCCTTCATTTTTAGGATTTGATTGAATTCATGGAAAATATGGTGTTCCAGATTCTGAAGGAAAGAGCTGAAGGGATAATTTGGAGAACTCCTAATACCCTTAAGCCTATTTAAGATAGTCCTTTTTTGGCAAATATATTTTCGAAAGAAGACTTGTTCCAAATGGAAGCTTCTTTTTCAAAATTCTTTACGACTTCTAGAAGAGGGGGATTGGAATCCCAGACGCTATTGACCAAATTTGGAAAGTTTTGTATGTGATGCCCACATAGTTTCAAAGCAGAATAATTTCTTATGATTTGTGGGGGCCTTTCTATCTAATTGTAGTAGTAGTGGACAGTGGTCGGAATGTGTCCTAGATAAATATATTACCTGAGCATTAGGATAATGAATGAGCCAATCATTATTAGCAAAGATGCGGTCAAAACATTCTAGAATTAAGGCACCTCTCTTTTTTAATCGTTTGTTAAGCCAAGTAAATTTACTACCAGGAAAACCCATGTCAATAAATTCACAGTAGTTAACAACATCAAGAAAATCATTAGTGTGGGACCCATTAATAGGGTTCCCACCTTTTTTATCAGTACTGTACAGGACTTCGTTGAAGTCACTGCCAATGATCCACTTACCAGTGTAGTAATCCTTGATTGATTTAAGATTATTCCATAGAATTCTCCTTTTTTTTTTCCTATAAGTATTGGCATAAACAGAGCTTAGAAGCCAAGGGTTGTCTTTAGAATTTACTTGATCATTGCATGAATTTCCTGATCAGTAGTAGAAATCTTATCCAATTCAAGTAAAGTATCAGCCCACAGAATAGCCAAGACACCAGAGTTTCCTACAACTGGAACATCTATCATTCTCGTAAATTGAAATTCATCAATCAAAACTTGATGATCCTGCATTTTTTTCTCCAACAAAGTCACCAAAGGTGGCTTATGTCAGTCCATCAAGGACCTGAAGTTCCTTTTGAATTCAGGATTATCCCCTCCCCTACAATTTCGTATTATGATGTTCATTGATCTATTTAGGCGAAGGGGGTTGATTAGTGGAGGGTCCACAGGGGTTGCTATCTTCAGTTCCAGATCCTAATCTGGAGCACTTATTATAGGGTTTAGAATCAGTACATAATTCCCTATTTGTGGGTTGAAAGGCCCTATTGAGCTTTTCGAGAGATTTGGAGGACAGATAAATATGAAATTCTTCTCGTATTTCTCATTGTAAATCATCCCTTTTAAGTCTTTTAGAATCATTATTTCTGTGCGAGTTTATCGCATTAGTTCTAAGGCCTCTTCCATTTCCTGAGCGCTTGGACGAATAGTTCTTAGAGGAGGGTTTGAATGAGTGAGTACCTGAGATGATGATGGTATGTTATTTGGGAGATGAGCGACAGTTTTCTCCAGGGATCCCATCATTCACATTGCATGATGGGGGAGGCGTTCCTTGGGTCAGTCCCTTTACTTTCCAAATCTAGTACTAGTGATTTTTCCAAATAATTATTCAAAATGTGGCTATTAACACTAAGATCTGCTGTGAAAGGCGGAGTTTTGTTTATTAGAGATGTGGAAGTAGAGGAAGCCACGTCATTTGTTATAAAAGTTGGCAGAGGTACTTGGGAAATTTGCTTCCTGCTAAGGTGATGTGTAAAATCAGGGTTGTCCTTCTTGGGAGTTGTGAGACCAGAAGAAGTACTGATATTGGCTTTAGCTGAGTTTTTAGGGGGCACAGAGGTAATTACGGTAGAGGGTAATTTAGGGGACAAGTAGACAAGTTGAGTAGGGGCCATTGAATTCGTAGTAGGGTCAAAATTAGCCGCTAAAAGGGAAAATGAATTGTTAGATGTAACGTCAGCACTTGGATGAACAGTAGCAGCGGAAGGTTTCTTTTGTGAAGAACCAAATTGTTGTTGTTCTTTGTGGGAAAAGTTGCAATCTATATCATTATCTTTTTGGAAATATTTAAAATATTGTTGGTCAAGAAACTTACCCGTATCCGCATGAAATAATTTAACATTAATACCGTTAACCTCCTTAGCCGATGAAGTTGGTGGAGATTTTGTTGTTTTGGAACTGCCCTCCTCCATTTGTTGTTTGGATATGGTGTTTGAGTGCTTTCTTCTACTGAAATTAATGGTTTCCCATTGCTCCTCAGTCTTTGTAGGTGTATTCATGTCTTTGGCAGTAGGTTGCTTAGTAGTATTGTGATGTCTATCCCTCGAGTACATATAATTAATAATAGTATGCCCAATACATCCACATGTCTTACATAGTAGATCCTCTCATTCGAATAATATTCTTTGTTTTGGATTCTCTATGTAGATGTGTGATCTGACGGGGACACCTAAAGGTACTTCAATACATATGCGAGCATATCGCCCTCTAAGAGTAGAGGAAGTACAGATGTCGGTTTTGACTAACTTTCCAAGTTTACTTCCAATTTTAGAAAGAATTGTGTGGTCATAGTATTCCTTAGGTAGCTCGGGTAAGCGCAACCAGATGGCTGTGATGGTTTCAGTAGCCTCAGAGGGGACAAAATTTGGGTGCCGCCTTTTAATGGATAGATAAAAGCCATTGATAAACCAAGGACCATTATGGATCACTGCATTTATGTTCTCCTCTTTGAGGAATTTAACAGTATAGTAATCATATCCTAAGTCAATGAGAGTTAAGGCTTCGAAAAGTTTCCAAAGGTTACTAAACTTCCTTCTTAGGTAATCATGGTTTATCCTTTTATCGTGAAGTTTAATGATAAGAGGGAAGGCCCAAGGTTTATATATTCTAGCTTTTTCTTCTTCAGAAATAGAAATAGATTGAAAGCTTTTGTTGAGATCTACAGGTTCTAACATTTCCAGGTCTTGCATAGGCGGAGAAAGGAAAAGCTGAGGCGGTGTATTTGCAATAGATGCACACGGCACCGTTTAACTAAGAACGGTAGCAAAAGTTTTTTGGTTAGTAGGATTATGTTTTGGTAGAGGGGCATTAATGGTTCCTGTAGTCTCTAAGATGGGATCTGTATCAATTTTCATATTATCTGGTGGATCAGGGAGCAGCGGTGGGCTTGGAGATGGTGTCGTCGTTGTGCTTTTCTAGTAAGAAGGGAGAGCTTCTCTCTCTATTATCTTTGAGCGAGTTTATTTACCTTGCTTTTAGTACTTGAATAAGAAAACTTGCTACAATTATTGATGATTTACACTTGATAGTTGATGGGACTGCTGATTCTTAAGAGAAAGAAGATAATTTTATGTTTTGAAAAATAAAAAAAAAGAAAAGAAACTCATAAACATGACAAAAAATATATATAATTTTATTAATTGATGTAAGATACACGTACAAAACATGTACTCTAAACTAGTATGTTAAAACACATGTCTACAAATTAAACATTCAGGGGCATATATCATAAAAGTAGAGAGAGGGCAAGACATATAATATTTATACATAAACAATCAAAAAATAAAAAATATTACCTTTCCATTGAAAAGTGCCTCTGAATAGCACACGTGGATAAACAAAGGAAGGGAAGCTAAAAGTTTTAATTTCTTTTACTAATAAAATAAAAAATTGTTTCATGGAGTAATCAATTTAAAATACACTTAAAAGTCAAACATTAAAAAGGTTGGAAAAAATGACAGTTGTGTCGGCCAGCAGTCGGCTAAAAAGTGCTCACTTAAATAAAAATTGAAAACAATTTTGTTGCCATCAGAGATCGATCTCACGCACTTCAGTCATTACGTGACTAATGGGTGCTTACTAGTACTCAATCCGTCTTAAATTATTTGTCCTAAATTGAGATGATATATTGATTAAGAGAAATAATTAATAATATAGTTAGTTTATCATAGTAAACCTATTAAAACATGTTTACATTTTAATTTGAAGAAAAAAATAATTAATGCAAAGGATAAAACATGAAAAAAAAATTATTTCTAATGAAAAAAAAAAAAGTAAAATGAGAAATAAAATTAGAAAATTTGAAACAATAATTTGAGACGGAGAAGTATATTATAACCAATATGTGGGTCCGCTCCTGGGAGGGCAGCTGCATGCCTCTTAGTCATTACCAAATCTCCAGGTCTAGCTTTCGCAATTGAGCATTTCATCATGCTCTCTTCTCCCCGCCTTATTCGAGAAAAGTTATTTACTGTTAACTATCGTGGAAAGAAATGTGACCTTTATAGCTTAGACGATAAAGGTCGGCTCTGGATCGACAAATTTGTTTTTGTATGCACGGAGAATCTCATTCCTGGTGATGACTTCCTGGGCATGAAACTGTAAGTGGCTTTCTCTTCTCTCGGCACTTTCTGATTTCTCGTTCCACTTCCATTCTCCTAATTTTTTCTCTTTTAGCCCAACCTCAAACTCCTTCGACTATCGAAGTTGACATCGAGTCCTCGGTAAAGACAATTTTTTATTTTGTGATCACTATACAGGATCAGCACATCTATAAACAACGTTATTTGAAAACAACCAAATAAGAATAAAAATCCTACTAAGGAAGGGGGAAAGAATATTTAATATGACATTATCTAATGGCTATTCATTTTTCAAGTTTAAATTAAAAAAGGAAATAAAAGAGAACTCAGGCTTTGCCGAGAATGGAGATTTCAATCTCTAAACTGATCTTTTTTCTCATAATTGGATTGAAATATTTATAGCGCTTCTTTAGAGAATATTTACGACAAAATCATAAGAGTTGTGATATACTACAACATGCTTCTTAAACCTGCAATCAAAATGATAATTTTAGACACATAAATTGAGGTATAACTATCGAATTTTTTAATGAATTCACAAAAAAAGTGAACGAATAAAGTACATAAAGAATGATAAATGATATTAGGGTTTCGATTGACTGACTATTCTTCTTGATATGCAATCTTTCAACTTTCTAGGATAGGGAAAAGGCACAAAATTTTCTTTGTTTGCTTAACTGATCAAAAGGGATATTTTCTTTTCTTTGTATATACATCCACCATAACACAATCTCTTTAATTTGATACTTATTATGTGAGTCCTTAAATGAGAGAATAGGAAAAGACATACAATCATATTACATTTTAATTTGGCATATTCATTAAAAAATAATTACTGACATGACTATTTTATTGTACTATTCATATTAATTGATGTTTAATATTATGTCTTGAAAATGATTTGAATAATAAGCAATTAATGTTAATGGTAAGACAAGAATTGTCCATCGGAAATAGTCTCTCTACTTATTCGGAGATAGTGGTATGGACTGTGTATATTCTACCCTCCCCAGATTCCACTATGTAGGAATATGTTAGGGTTTTTGTCCTGATTTTCTTATCAAATTTAAGTTTTATTTTTCTTATAAGAAAAATAAAAATAATACCACAATTACTTTTATTTTTCCTAAAAGAAAAATATAATTCTTTTCAATATTTGGCTTATCGCTATCTTAGAGGAAAGGTTTTAGACATCTATAAATAGAAGACCCCCTTCTCATACCACAACACAATAGCATCCATAATGTAGTCATCAAAGAGTATTGCTTAGGGGGAGATTTCTCCCAACATGTTTTATCCTTTTTCAATAGATTTTCAATTTTTTCAATATTATTTTTAATATGTAGGTCGTTTGACCAAATCATATTAATAGTATATTTTTAGTATTTGTTTTTCATTGTAATCTAAATTATCACCGTCTCAGTTTACAAACTTTAAGCTTCGGCATGATGCCCTCTCGATTTTGAACCCAACAAGTGGTATCAGAGCTCATAGTTCAATGGTCCAATAGTTTAGATTGATGACATGTTGAGATCAAAGTTGCAATCAATTTGATGATAATGAAGATATTTTGTCAAAATAAAACTACATGTGGAGATAATTGTCAATCATATTTTCAACAATCCTACTGTTACATATTTAAAAATAAAGCTTACTTTTAACCCTACAAAGGGCTCCAATATTTTTAACTCGAAAGGGCTAATATATTTTTAAACCCAAAAGCTTCATTTTTAAGCATGTCAAACAACAGTGATGAAGACTATGTGAAGAACAAACATCAAAGATGTGAAGAAGGCGGATCAAGTGAAGAAAATCAAGCCAAAGGGGGGAGATTTGTTAGGGTTTTTTGCCCTGATTTTCTTACCAAATTTAAATTTTATTTTTCTTATAAGAAAAATAAAAGTAATACCATAATTACTTTTATTTTTCATAAAAGAAAAATATAATTCTTTTTCATATTTGACTAACCTCTTTCATAGAGGAAAGATTTTGAACATCTATAAATAGAAGACCCCCTTCTCATACCACAACACAATAGCATCCACAATGTAGTCATCAAAGAGTATTGTTTAGGGGGGGATTTCTCCCAACATGTTTTATCCTTTTTCAATAGGTTTTAAGTTTTTTCAATATTATTTTTAATATGTAGGTCGTTTGACCAAACCATATTAATAATATATTTTTAGTATTTATTTTCATTGTCATCTGAATTATCACCATCTCAGTTTGCAAACTTTAAGCTTCCGCATGACGCCCTCTCGATTTCGAACTCAGCAGAATATACTGGGTTTGTTGTTGTTGTTGTAAGACTAGATTTTTTTTTATATATCAAAAATGACAAATAAAAATAAGTGACAGATAACTTTAAATGGAGAAATTAATAAAGAAACCATTGTATGAAGTTATAGGGGGGAATTTAATTAATGTAATTTAGAGATACTACAAGGAATGTGAAAGATTTGTGCAATGCTAATTGTGGCTAGTTAATTTTTTTACTCAGCTATACTACTTAATATATAGGAAAAATGACATGATACATAATTGGGTAGAGTTTGAATTTTTTGTAATTATTTTAATGGATTGAGATTTTAAATAATAATGGTAACTTAAGGTCTAATATTATGTAATTATTTCAATTTGTATTGCAGACAAATTTCAATCGTTAGTGGGCTGAGTAAGATCCAAACGATTACTTAGGTTCCATCGAAAAGGTTAATAGTTTTTTTTTAAAAAAAAGATAATTAAGGGTAGAGAAAGGGATTATAATATGGGGGATCAAATTCTCACCCGATGTAATACCCCGGAAAATTTTTCGTTGAAATTTTGTGTGTAAACGCGTTGGGTTCAATCTTATAGAATGAATTATAAATTTTTCGTACGGAATGTCTTAGATTATGACCCACCATTGCGTAGAGTATTGAATAATCTTTCCAAAGATATGTGAATCATCCAAAATGGATACCCGAGCGACGAGTTATGAACATTTCGATCGAACCGTGAATAGTAGTGAACAGTAAAACCTGCAGGAAAAAGAACTGAGGCCTGGCGTATTTTTGCTCCAACTTTAAATGATCATAACTCCTTTTACATAATGATCTGGGTGATTTACTATATATCAACGGAAAGATCTGTGAGTCTTCTTTCCAATGAAATTGGTTTCATCCAATTTATCTGTCGGAGCAAAAAGTTATGATCGATCTACTTCAGCCTATCAAAAGTGAATTTTTGGGTTAACTTCAAACAATCATAACTCCTTGTACATAATGATCTGGGTAAGATACTATATATCAATGGAAAGATATGAGAGTCCTCTTTCTAATGAAATTGGTTTCATCCAATTTGGATATTGGAGTAAAACGTTATGGTTGATCTACTTCAGACTATCAAAACAGTCCACCAAAGGACAGATTCAAGAATTATTTGATTTTTAGGGGCGTTTTGGTCATTCCCCCTCACCCAAAATCCATCCAAACCCTATATTAAAGCCTATTAGAAGCATTATATGTTATATTTCATCAAATTCCCTAAAAAAAAACCCTAAGCTCCTACATCCAACTTCAAGAACCTCCAAAGGTCACCATTAATTCTGCAAATTTATTCAAGATTCCAAGTTCTTAGTTAAAGAACTCCAAGAACCATCATTCAAAGGCACGATTAACATCTCAAAAATGAGTATCGATCTAAAGTTCATCATTCAAGGTATGTGGAGTTTTTCAACAAGAACTCTCTTTCGTTCTTGTGCCCAAAAGTAATTTTCTTTACAAAGGCATGATTTTTATTTGATTTTTACGAATTTGTAGCATGAACCCATATCTTTTGATGATTATTATGAAATCTTGATGTTTATGATTTTGAAAGATGAATTTACATGTGTGGAGATATAAAGCATGAATCTTGAACAATATTTATCATGATTTTGATATTTGGGTCGTGAATCCTCATTGGAAATTATGTTTTTCTAGAAAGTGTGTGTTATAAGCACGTTGATGGTGAATATTTGAGATATTTTGAATGATTTGACGTTTTGGTCTTAATGGAGTTGTTTTGAATTCGAGTGTGAAAGAAATCCACAATGTGGTTGATTTTGATAGATGAGAAGCATGATGGCTCCTGATGTATAATTATATATTACTGAAATTGTTTTGTTGTGGATTGTCTTTGAAATGATCTGAGCTAAGTCCAGGAGAAATCTTTAGCACCGAGTGGGAGGTATAAAGCGACCTTACTTCTCTAGAACTACGTGCCCCCGTAGGAGTAAGCTTGAGGCTGATTTATATAGTGATCACTAGTTTGTGTGGATTTGATATCAATAGTCCTACTCCGATGGCAAGGATAGGACGGCTCTCCCCAATGTGGGTTGTACGTTGGACTCCATGTAGCACACATGGTTTATGTCGGTCATAGGATCTCCCAATGTGTGTGTGTTTCTTTGTGTCTATGGTGAATGGTGAAGTGATTTGAATGTGGAATTGTGAAAGTTATTCTTTTGAAAGATTTAAATGATATTTACATTATGAGAATTGATATTCTTGATGAACTGAAAGTGATTGACAAATTATATGATGACTCACATGTGTTATTGTACTTATTTCATCCTCTTATGATTATGATGATTTTCTTCGGGCTATGTGAGTCTTTCATACATCCTGCATATTTCTTATAAATATGTATGATGATGATATTTATACAACTGCATACACCCCCATATACTCGATTTCTTTCCATGGTACTGACCCACATCTTCGGATGGGAGCTACATTTTCTCAAAATGCAGGTTCAGGTGCTCAGTTCTAGGTTCGATAGTGATTCTTCGGGAATGCTATTCTACATTCTCTATTGTGGTGAGTCCTCATGTTCCGAGGACGTGATGTCTGATGTTGGTTTCACGAAATTATTTGCATTTAATAACTGAGTATGAGTCAGTTGGGGCATGTCTCAATGGCTCGCTGGTTTTATTGATTTTTTTAGAGGCTTGTCAGACTAGTATAGATGTTGGGAGTTGACTAATAAGTCGTATTTTGTTATCTTTTTGAAATTCTTTTATTCTTGGATGATGATTACTCTGTTGATATTTGAGGGTTATTTATAGAAACCCCGTTGATTTGTGTTGAACTGAATGAAAATGGCTCAAAAGGTTAGCTTGGGGCTACTCGTAGCCTCAAGCACTGTGTCACGCTCCGGGTTTCATTTTCTGGGGCATTACAAACTTAGTATCAGAGCCTAAGGTTTTAAGGTGTCCTAGAGAGTCTGACAAGCCACGTTAAGTAGAGTCTTGACCATCAATGTGTAGCGCACCACATCTATGAGCAAGAGGCTACAAGATGTTTTAGGAAAAAGTGTGATTCTTTCTTTCAGAAGTCTATCATGCTTAAAGTGTCTCTCTCTGCTATTGATTCGTGCTCTTCTCTTTAGAAATATGCCTCCACGTCAAGCGATAAGAAATAATGATGGTCAGCAACCTCAACCCGCTGACCCATTGAATGAAAATGTGTCTCATGCTGAATTTTGGGCAGCCTTTCAGGAACTGGTCCAAGCTGTTACTGCAAATGTTCAGGCCAACCCAGCCCCAGCTCCACAGCAGTAGGGAGGTGATTCAGCTGCTTCCAGGATCTGTGACTTCATGTGGATGAATCTGCCGGAATTCTATGGGTCCAAGTCTAATAAGGATCCACGGTTATTTTTAGAGGAGGTGCGGAAGATTACTCAGGTGATGCATGTATCTGAGGAACATAGTATGGAGTTGGCTGCGTATAGGTTGAAAAACCTTGCTTATGACTGGGTTGTTGCTTGGAGAAAAGATAGAGATGACGGAGTTGTCCCTACAACTTGGAAAGAGTTCTAGGATGCATTCCTGGATAAGTTTTTCCCTTTGGAGATAAAGGAGGCGAAGGTGGAAGAGTTTATGAACCTGTGACAGGCTCTATGACTGTTAGGGAGTACTGTCTAAAGTTCAATCAGTTGGCCAAGTATGCTCAATCAGTTGGCCAAGTATGCTCCTGACTTAGTGGCTGATAATCGGGCTAGTATGAGTAAGTTTGTGACTGGAGTGTCTAGTTATGTGGTTAAGGAGTGTAGGTCTGCTATGCTGAATAGTGAGATGAATTTTTCTAGGCTGATGACTCATGCCCAACAGATTGAGGCAGATAAGATTAAGGAGAGAGATAAAATGAGAGGGAATAAAAGAGCTAGGTCCGAGCAGCCCAAACAGGGTCAGACTAGATCGTAGGGAGAGAGTCGCCCTCAGTATCAGGATCGTTCGTCTATGTCAGCACCATTATCTGCTAGTGCTCCTGTGCCTAGAGGTAGGCAGGAGCAAGGTAGCAGTTGTGTATCCAGGTCCCAGTACAGTACTGGCAGTAAGCTAAATCGTTCCCTGTGTCCTAAGTGTGGTAGGGCTCATTCGGGTGAGTGTTGGGGTGAGAAGAGCGGTTGTTTTTGGTATGGTGACGTGGGTCATAGAGTTAGAGATTGTCCATAGGATAGACAAGGGCGTCGTGACTATCGCCCTCAAACCAGACTTAGACTGTTAGTACTCCAGTTCCAGCAACTCGCCCAGCCCTAGCTTAGGGCGCCTCTTCTAGCAATGCTGGCAGGAAGCACCAGAATAAATTCTATGCTTTACCATCCCGCCAGGAATAAGAGGACTCTCCCGATGTTGTTACTGTATGCTTCGTATATTTCAGTTTGATGTGTATGCTTTGTTGGATCCTGGATCCAGTTCCTCATATGTTACACCTTTAATTGCTGTGAATTTTGAAATGAGTCCTGAGATTATTCCTAAGCCTATACTAGTTTCTACCCTAGTGGGTGATTCGATTGTTGCCCAGAAAGTGTATAAAAAGTGTCCTATTACCGTTCTTCATAGAGTCTTGTTGGCAGATCTAATTGAGTTAGACATGGTAGATTTTGATGTGATTCTAGGTATGGACTGTATTCTTCTTATGCCTCTATTGATTGTCGGACCTGAGTGGTCAAGTTTTAGTTTCTGGGTTAATTCGTGTTTGAGTGGTCTGGGAATTCTGTGTTACCTAAGAGTCATTTTATCTCTTACCTCAAAGCTAGAAAGCTTATTTCCAAGGGGTGTATTTACCATTTGGTTAGAGTCAAAGACACTAAGTCTGAGACTCCAACTCTTCAGTTTGTTAACGTCGTTAATGAGTTTTCTGATGTCTTTCTGGATGATCTCCCAGGGATACCTCCTGATAGACAGATAGAGTTCGGGATTGATCTTCTTCCCAATACTCAGCCCATTTCTAATCCTCCTTACCGTGTGGCCCTTGCAAAACTTAAGGAGTTGAAAGAGCAACTCAAAGATTTACTAGATAAGGGTTTCATAAGGCCCAGTGTTTCTCCTTGGGGTGCTCCTGTGTTGTTTGTAAGAAAGAAAGATAGCTCTTTGCATATGTGCATTGATTACTGCCAACTGAATAAAGTCACCATAAAAAATAAGTACCCCCTTCCGAGAATAGATGATTTGTTTGACCAATTTGAAGTTGCAAGTTATTTCTCAAAGATAGACCTTCGTTCCGGCTATCATCAACTCAAAGTTAGGGAGTGTGACATCCCGAAAACCACTTTCTAAACTCGTTATGGCCATTTTGAGTTTCTTGTTATGTCTTTCGGGTTAACTAATGACCCAACAGCTTTCATGGACCTCATGAATCGAGTGTTCAGACCATATCTAGATATGTTTGTCATAGTGTTCATCGATGATATACTGGTGTACTCCCGTAGTGAGGATGAACATTTTGATCATCTCCGAACTGTCTTGCAAACTCTTAGAGATCACAAGTTGTTTGCCAAGTTCAGTAAGTGTGAGTTTTGGCTAAGGTCAGTTGCTTTTCTGGGTCATATCATTTCTTTCGAGGGTATTAGAGTTGATCCCCAAAAGACCGAAGCTGTTAGAAATTAGCCTAGACCTATTTCTTCGACTGATATTTGAAGTTTCTTGGGTTTAGCTGGATATTATCGCCGTTTTGTTAAGGGTTTCTCCTCTATAGCATCTCCTATGACTCAGTTGACCCAAAAGAAAGTGAAGTTCTTGTGGTCCGAATCTTGTGAGAAGAGTTTTCAGGAGTTGAAGACTCGACTCACTTCAGCCCCTGTTTTGACTTTGTCTGATGGTGTTGATGGTTTTGTGGTGTACTGTGATGCTTCGAGAGTTGGGTTGGGTTGCGTATTGATGCAGAAGGGTAAGGTGACAGCTTATGCTTCTAGACAGTTAAAACCCCATGAGAAAAATTACCCCACCCATGACCTTGAGTTGGCTGCTGTTGTGTTTGCTTTGAAAATCTAAAGACACTATTTGTATGGTGTCCATGTTGATGTTTTCACTGATCATAAGAGTCTGCAGTATGTGTTTACCCAGAGAGAATTAAATCTTAGGCAGAGATGATGGTTAAAATTGTTAAAGGACTATGATATGAGTGTGTTGTACCATCCGAGCAAGGCCAATGTTGTGGCGGATGCCCTAAGTAGAGTGTCCATGGGCAGTGTTTCGCATGTGGTAGAAGGTAAGAAAGAGTTGGCTCGTGATGTACATCGTTTGGATAGATTGGGGGTTAGGTTGTTTGACTTTTGCTGAAGGTAGTATAGGGGTCCAAAGTAGTTTCGAATCCTCCTTGGTTTCGGAAGTGAAGGAAAAGAAATACTTAGATGCTAGTTTGGTCAGACTGAAGGAGTCAGTCAATGACCAAAAAGTAGAGGTTTTCTCCCAAGGGGGAGATGGTGTGTTGAGATTACAGGGTAGATTGTGTGTCCCAAATATTGATGATCTGAGACAAACGATTATGGCTGAAGCGCACGGGGCACAATATTCTATTCATCCTGGTGCCACCGAAATGTACCAAGACTTGCGGGAAATTTATTGGTGGAGTGGCATGAAGAAAGATATAGCAGCGTTTGTATCTAAGTGTGCAACATGCCAACAGGTTAAGGTTGAACACCAAAGACCTGGTGGTATGATGCAAGAGTTTAGTATTCCCACCTAGAAGTGGGAAGAGATAAATTTAGACTTCGTGATTGGTTTACCTCCTTCCCGACGCCATCATGATTCCATTTGGGTTGTAGTTGATAGGTTGACTAAGTCTGCTCATTTCTTTCCTGTTCATACTTCATATACTACTGAGAATTACGCTAGATTGTATATCTGAGAGCTAGTCAGACTGCATGGAGTTCCCTTGTTTATCATTTTGGATAGGGGTACTCAGTTCACTTCGCAATTTTGGAAAGCTTTTCA
This sequence comes from Capsicum annuum, assembly GCF_002878395.1. Taxonomy (NCBI): domain Eukaryota; kingdom Viridiplantae; phylum Streptophyta; class Magnoliopsida; order Solanales; family Solanaceae; genus Capsicum; species Capsicum annuum. The sequence goes on from NC_061116.1 coordinate 49,868,707, forward strand.
GAAGGGTCTTGGTACTCAAGTGCTTTTGAGTTCTACTTTTCATCCACAAACCGATGGTCAGGCTGAGCGGACCATCCAGACCTTAAAGGATATGTTGAGAGCTTGTGCACTTGACTTTAAGGAAAGTTGGGATGATCACTTACCGTTGATAGAGTTTGTCTTATAATAACAGTTTCCACTCTAGTATTGGCATTGCTTCGTTTGAAGCCATATATGGGAGGAAGTGTAGATCACCCATAGGTTGGTTCGAGGTTGGTGAAGTGGCTGTGAGTGGTCCTGATTCGATATTTGAGGTTATGGAAAAAGTTAAGTTCATTAGGGAAAGGTTGAAAACTGTGTAGAGTCGTCAGAAGTCATATGCGGATGTTAGAAGGAGAGACCTTGAGTTTGAAGTTTGTGACCTAGTGTATCTGAAAATTTCACCCGTGAGGGGGGTGAAGAGATTCGGAAAGAAGGAGAAGCTTAGTCCCCGTTATGTTAGTCCTTACAAAATTCTTAGCCGTGTTGGTAAGGTAGCTTATGAGGTCGAGTTGCCTTCCGAGTTGTCCTCTGTTCATCCAATATTCCATGTCTCCATGCTTAGAAAGCATATTAGCGATGTTATGGTAGTGAATTCCTCTATGAGTGCTTACATTCAAGAAAATCTTTCTTTTGATGAGATTTCTGTTGAGATTCTTGATTTCAGTGTCCGAAGACTAAGGCACAAAGAAGTTCCCTTGGTCAAGGTGTTGTGGCGAAACCAATCCGTTGAGGGTGCACCTTAGGAAGCTGAGGCGGATATGCGATCCAAGTACCCGCACCTGTTTTCTGCGAACTCCGATCAAGCCGAAGGTACCATTCTTTCCTAAATCATAAACTTTTGATAAAAGTTGCAGCAGTTCAGCTGTCATTTATTATGTGTTCAGCTGTAGTTTCTTGAATTTATCCATTCTATGTTGCATTCGGAGTGAGAAACGATGTGGTGATGATTTTAACAAATGGTTTCAGTTGTATGCTCTATTCCCTATCTAATCTTGTCATGTCTAGCGTCATCCGAGGATGAATGTTTCCAAAGGGGAGATAATGTAATACCTCGGGAAATTTTTCGTTGAAATTTTGTGCGTAAACATGTTGGGTTCTATCTTCTAGAATGAATTATAAATTTTTCATGTGGAATGTCTTAGATTATAACCCACCATTGCATAGATTATCGAATAAGCTTTCCAACGATATGTGGATCATCCAAAACGGACACCCGAGCGACAAGTTATGAACATTCCGATTGAACCATGAATAGTAGTGAATAGTAAAACGTGCAGGAAAAAGTACTGAGGCCTGGTGTATTTTTTCTCCAACTTTAAATGATCATAACTCCTTGTACATAATGACCAAGGTGATCTACTATATATCAACGAAAATCTCTGTGAGTCCTTTTTCCAATGAAATTGGTTTCATCCAATTTGTCTATCGGAGCAAAAAGTTATGGTCGATCTACTTCAGCCTATCAAAAGTGAAATTTTGGGTCAACTTCAAACGATCATAACTCCTCGTACACAACAATCTGGGTGAGATACTATATATCAACGGAAAGATATGAGAGTCCTCTTTCTAATGAAATTGGTTTCATCCATTTTGGATATTGGAGTAAAACGTTATGGTTGATCTACTTCAGACTATCAAAACAGTCCACCAAAGGACAGATTCGAGAATTATTTAATTTTTAGGGGCGTTTTGGTCATTCTCCTTCACCCAAAATCCGTCCAAACCCTATATTAAAGCCTATTAGAAGCATTATATGTTATATTTCATCAAATTCCCTCAACAAGAAAACCCTAAGCTCCTACATCCAACTTCAAGAACCTTCAAAGTTCACCATTAATTCTGCAAATTTATTCAAGATTCCACGCTCCTAGTTCAAGAACTCCAAGAACCATCATTCAAAGGCACGATTAACATCTCAAAAATGAGTATCGATCTAAAGTTCATCATTCAAGGTATGTGGGGGTTTTCAACAAGAACTCTCTTTCGTTCTTGTGCCCAAAAGTAATTTTCTTTACAAAGGCATGATTTTTATTTGATTTTTATGAATTTGAAACATAAACCCATATCTTATAATGATTGTTATGAAATCTTGATGTTTACGATTTTGAAAGATGAATTTACATGTGTGGAGATATAAAGCATGAATCTTGAACAATATTTATCATGATTTTGATATTTGGATCGTGAATCCCCATTGGAAATGTTTTTTTGAGAACATTGATGTTGAATATTTGAGATATTTTGAACAATTTGACGTTTTGGTCTGAATGGAGTTGTTTTGAACTCGAGTGTGAAATAAATCCACAACGTGGTTGATTTTGATAGATGGGAAGCATGATGGCTCCCGATGTATATTTATATATTGCTGAAATTGTTTTGTTGTGGATTGTCTTTGAAATGATCTAAGCTAAGTCCGAGAGAAATCTTTAGCACCGAGTGAGAGGTATAAAGCGACCTTACTTCCCTAGAACTACGTGCCCCCGTAGGAGTGAGCCTGAGGCTGATTTATATAGTGATCACTAGTTTGTGTGGATTTGATATTAATAGTCCTACTCCGATGGCAAGGATAGGATGGTTCTTCCTAACGTGGGTTGTACGTTGGACTCCATGTAGCTCACATGGCTTATGTCGGTCATAGGATCTCCCAATGTGTGTGTGTTTCCTTGTGTGTATGGTGAATGGTGAAGTGATTTGAAAGTGGAATTATGAAAGTTATTCTTTCGAAAGATTTAAATGATATTTACATAATGAGAATTGATATTCTTGATGAACTGAAAGTGACTGATAAATTATATGATGACTCACATGTGTTATTGTACTTATTTCATCCTCTCATGATTATGATGATTTTCTTTGGGCTATGTGAGTCTTTCATACATCCTGCATATTTCTTATAAATATTTATGATGATAATGTTTATACAACTGCATACACCCCCATATACTCGGTTTCTTTCCATAGTACTGACCCACATCTTCGGATGTGGGCTGCATTTTCTCGGAATGTAGATTCAGGTGCTCAGTTCTAGGTTCGACAGTGATTCTTTGGGCACGCTGTTCTACATCCTCTGTTGTGGTGAGTCCTCATATTTCGAGGACGTGATGTTTGATGTTGGTTTCAAGAAATTGCTTACATTTGATAACTGAATATGAGTCAGTTGGGGCATATCTCAATGGCTCGCTGTTTTTATTGATTTTCTTAGAGGCTTGACAGACTAGTATAGATGTTGGGAGTTGACTAATAAGTCACATTTTGTTATCTTTCTGAAATTCTTTTATTCTTGGATAATGATTACTCTGTTGATATTTGAGGGTTATATATGGAAACCCCGTTGATTTGTATTGAACTGAATGAAAATGGCTCAAAGGGTTAGCTTGGGGCTACTCGTAGCCTCAAACACCGTGTGACGCTCCGGGACCTGTTTTTCGGGGCGTTACACCCAACAATATGGATGTTCAAGTAGTCAATCAACTCAGCTACTATGATTCCTTTTATTAGTCTTGAATGCTACAACTATTGTATAAGTCTTTAATTAATTCATAGTTAGTAGTAGAAATTAATAAAAATACAATAAAATTGAGAAAAATGTCAAAAAAAAAGAAATATAAATATAAATATTGGTCATAAAGAGGTGTCACACTGCCTCTTCTATATCCAACTTTATTATTACATATAGATAGTGGAAGAATCTAACATTTGAATAAAAATGGGAGAGATTGGCTCCTCTCCAGTACCCAATCAGTCCAGTTCATCCAGTGGGGTATTAACTTCTTTACACGTGTCATTCAAAGTAATATATGGTTATGATTTATTTACTAAAACTAGCTATTTTAACTTTGGTCAACAATTGTATTTTTTTCCATCGCAATTCGCTTTCTTTTGTATTGAGCAATTTCTTATCAGAGAAGATCTGAAGAAGATTGATGATAACTGTGTCCGCACTAAACCTAAAAACTTTGCAAATTTATGTGAAGGAAAATGCAGAAAAACTGTCCCCATTATATTTTTTCTATTTTGACTTAAACGAAAGGAGAAGAGGACCGTTATGATTGTCGTAGAAAATGAAGAGTTCTGAAGTTTTTACCAATATTCCTTCATTGATGAATATCAATTGAAGTATCACCCCTACCACTTTTTAATCATTATTTTAACTCTGTATACTTAAAAACATATCAAACTCAATTAATATGCCATTGAAAATTTTCAATAAACCTAAATTTCTGCACCTACAATCCAGGTTAAAACTAATATTTTTAGCTTTATAAATTAAAGGCTACAGATTCTCCTTGGTTGCAACTGATGAGACAAAGGACCATTCTTCAGAAGCAACTTTGATATAAAATTTATCCAAACATGAAAAATTCTTCACCTTATAGGCCATAGGAGAACCTACTAATTTTTATTTTAGCTTTGACTTGGTATTGAAATTTTTTAGTGAGCAATCATATATATATATATATATATATATATAAAGGAGAATAAGTAAACCGCTGATGTGGCACCTCTCATAAGTCAGAAAAGGCAATTATCTTTTTTCTCAAATTTTGATAATTTCTGCCTTTTTTCTCATTATTTGTGCTGAAAAAATAAATTAATTGTCCTATTAATAAGCCACAATTTAATACAATTAAGCATTAATGATTGCCATATTTTTTTTTTTAAATATAATCATTCCTTCTTTTATAGTTGTACGTTTACTTTCCCTTAATCTCATCATTAATGGCATTTATATTATTTTCTTAAATGATTTCTTTTTTTTTTCCTTTTATTTCCTCTTATTTATTAAAAAATTCAAGGAATCATACTAAATATACAATTTTAAAAAAGTAAAAGGTATTTTCTTAATTATTTTAAGAACGATAAAAATTTAAAAACTCAAAAGATACTAATTAAATGCTTTTAATTACCACTTTCCTCCTTCATCTTCTTTATTTGATTTATATTTCACACGTGAATGTGATTTCTTTCCTCAAAATTCTGATATGTCTAAAAAAATTATTTTGCTATTATAAATATAGTGACAATATTATGGTAGAATCTCGAGTATCTATTTTGATATGTTCTTTAATTTTATATTTTTCTGTATTGAAGTTGTTCGTCATTCTTTATTCATATTTTATGTTCTGACAATTTATATTTTAAATTTTTTATTTTATAACTGATTGAATGTGTTATATTTGTTTAGTTAAATTTTCTCACATACTGGTTAGTTGTTTTTATGGATGAAATATTTGAAATTATGATTCTTTGATGTTGAACATATTTGAAAAATTACTTATTAGTACATCTTTGATTTTTGTAATGATCTTACTCTAGAATAATCTAATTCATCGAAAAAAATTTCTTCTTTTGATAGAGATCTGATTTTTACATTCAGTGATAGAATGGGTGATGATGACTGTAGCAATACTTTTTGGGGGATAAAAAATGCATTTTTTATAGATCTGTTTAATTAAAAGCATGCATCTTCTAATGACGGACTAATTTTAATTTATTAGGCTAATGACCATGAATCATGATGGTTAGTTGGTTACGTTATATTATTTTTCTCTAAAAACCTTAAAGAGGAATTTTAAAGTGTTAATAAATGAAATTTCAATTGACTTTGAATATAGATTTTTTCAATCTCTCTCAATATAAAAATAAAACATGAAAGGTTGTTGATGTGGCATGTCTCTAAAGGCTATCATTAGATTTTATTTTTTTTTGAGTTTTCAACTTTTTTCATAATATTTTGGCTAAATCTTAATAAGTGTCATATTAATCATATTCTTTTTCCCTTCATTCTTCATATTAATCAATTTATTTATTTAATAATATTATTATATTTATTTACTTTTCATAACCTCCAAATCTTTCATATTCATAACTTAAATTAATCAATATGAGCAATTTTTATGTCATATAACCAACCAAAAAAAATATTGATAAATTCGCACCATTCTGCATTGATTGTAGAGGTAAAATTTTGGACTTCTTCTATTTTTTTAATTAATGTCAAAACATTATTATTTCATATTAGAAGTTACAAATCTTTACGGGTTGTAATTAAATTTAAAATGCATGACTTGTCATTAAACATTTAAGTTTTAAAATGTTTATGAATATTTTGACTCCTGTAATTCCTCTTCTGATCCTATAAATTTCTATTTATGTGCCACTATTTTTTTTATTGATAGTACAACAACAACAACAAACCCAGTGTATTCCCACAAAGTGGGGTCTGAGGGGGTTAAAATGTACGCAGACCATACCGCTACCTCCGAAGAAGTAGAGAGGTTGTTTCCGATAGACCCCCGGCTCAAGCTAAAGGATAGTAACAAGTGGATGGATGGCATAATAATATCAGGAATAAGAAATAGTACATTGAAAATCAGAGAAATACGAAATACGCTAAAATAAAAACGACACGAAAAAAAGTAGGGACTAAGACATAAGACATAGGGCCCCCACCTAGTCGTACCATACACACACAAAGCAAGGACACCTATGTACAAGCCTCGGATTACTAACCCGACTACACCATAACTCCCCGGACTGCAAGCTAAACCCACACACTCTCATTAGCCTTCTACCCTTATTCATGACCTTCACACCTTCCTATCTAGGGTCATGTACTCAGTCAGCTGGAGTTGCTCCATATCGTGTCTAATCATCTCTCTCCAGTATTTCTTCGGCCTACCTCTACTCCTCCCGAAACCATCCATAGCTAGCCTCTCACACCTTCATACTGGGGCATCCGCGCCCCTCCTCGTCACATGCTCGAACCATTTCAGTCTTCTTTCCCGCATCTTATCATCTACCAAGATATCCCTACCTTCTCCCGGATAATCTCATTTCTAACTCTGTCCCCTCTAGTAAGCCCACACATCCAATGCAACATTCTCATTTCTGCCACCTTTAATTTTTGGATGTGAGAGTGCTTAAGTGGCCAACACTCCGCCCCATACAAAATGGCCGGCCGGACTGCTACTTTATAAAATCTACCTTTAAGCTTAAGGGGCACAATCTTATCACACAACACTCCTGAGGCGAGCCTCCACTTCATCCAACCTGCTCTAATACTTTTAGAGACATCTTCACCGATTTCACCATTCACCTGAATTGTAGACCCAAGATACTTAAAACTGACTATCTCACAGACATCTTGGGAGTCCAACCTCACCATTACTTCATCCTCCTACCTCAAGTCACAAAACTTTCATTCTAAATACTCCATCTTGGACCTACTCAACCTGAACCCTTTGGACTCAAGGGTTTGCCTCCAAACCTCTAACTTGTCATTTACACCCCCCTCCCGCATCTCATCAATTAGCACTACATCATCCGCAAATAACATACACCAAGGCACCTCGCCTTGAATGCTCCACGTCAACACGTCCATCACCAACGCAAATAAGAACAGACTAAGCTTGGTGAAACCCTGTCTCCACCAAAAAATACTCTGAGTCTCCTCCCGCCGTCCTCACATGGGTCTTTCCTCCATCGTATATGTCCTTAATAGCTCTGATGTACTCCACTGGAACCCCTCTCACCTCCAATCATCTCCAAAGAACCTCCCTCGAGACTTTATCATACGTCTTTTCCAGGTCGATGAACACCATATACAAATTCCTCTTTCTTTCTCTATACTGCTCCACCAATCTCCTCACCACGTGGATTGCCTCTGTCATCGAACGACCAGGCATAAATCCAAACTGATTATCTAAAATGGACACGACCCTCCCCAACCTCCGCTCAACCACTCTCTCCCAAATCTTCATAGTGTGACTCAACAGCTTAATACCCCTATAGTTGTTGCAACTCTAAATGTCACCTTTAATTTTATACAGAGGAATCAACGTACTTCATCTCAAGCCTTAGGCATTTTTGCAGTCTTGAAAATACCGTTAAACAAAATAGTCAACCACCTTAAAGCTACCTCACCATCATACTTCCAAAAATCTACCGAGATCTCGTCAGGCCCCATCGCTCCACCCCTCCATATCCTACGAATAGTCTCTCTGACCTTCTCAACCTTAAAATGCTGACAGTAACTGAAATTACGGCTCTTCTCTGAGTACGTCAGCTCCCCTAACTCAATGCCTCTGTCCCCCTCTTCGTCCAAAAATTTATGAAAGTATTCTTGCCATCTCTTCTTAATATGAATATCCTCCACCAGAACACTGCCATCCTGCCCCTTGATACACTTCACTTGATCGAGGTCACGACCCTTCCTCTCCCTAGCCTTAGCAAGCCTATACAACCTCGTTTCCCCGTCTTTCTTGTATAACCTTGCATATAAGCTCTCGAATGCTGCCGACTTAGCAGTCGTAACTGCTAACTTAGCCTCTTTCCTTGCTACTTTGTAGACCTCCCTATTCACCCTCTTCTCTTCTTTATCTTTACTCTCAATCAACTTTACATACGCCTCGTTCTTAAACTCTACTTTCTTCTTAACTTCTTCAATCCACCACCAGTCTCCCTTATGACGTCCTGCCTAACCCCTAGAAATACCCAACACTTCTCTAGCAGTCTCCGTGATACAGCTGATAGCCTTATCCCTCATAGTATCCATGTCCCCCCTACACACCCATGCCCCCAATCCCGCCACCTTTTCCCCTATCTCCAAAGCACTAACCGGTGTCAAGACCCCCACTTAATTCTAGGACGACACTCCCTGGCCCTTCTCTTTTTGCACTTCTTGATAGATAAGTTCATCACTAGAAGCCTGTGTTGGGTCGAAAGATATTCAGTCGGAATGACTTTACAGTCTTTACATACCCCCCTATCCCCCTTCCTAAGCAACAGAAAGTTAATTTGGGCCTTGGCTATTGCGCTTTGGAAGGTAATTAAGTGATCCTCCTCCTTCGAAAAACTCAAATTCACTACCACCAGCCCAAAGGCCCTTGCAAAATCCAACATAGCATCTCCCTCACCGTTTCTTTCACCAAAACCATAACCTCCATGCACATCGTCATAAACTTCCGGTGAGACCCAATGTGGCCATTGAAGTCCCCTACTATGTCAATCTTCTCCGAGCTAGGCACACTTCTCACTACCTCGTCCAAGTCCTCCCAAAAATTCATTTTTGCTTCCTCATCCAAGCCTACCTGCGGCGCATACACACTACACACATGCAACGAAAAACCCCCAAAGACCAACTTAATCTTCGTCAGCCTATCACTGACCCTCTTAACCTCCACCACCTGCCCTCTAAGCTCCTCATCCACTAAGATGCTCACTCCTTTTCGACGCCTATCACTCCCTGAGTACCACAGCTTATACCCATCCACATCCCTAGCCTTAGATCACACCCACCTAGTCTCTTGCACACACACAATATTAATCCTTTTTTTCTTAAGAATTTTCACCAGCTCTACGGACTTACCCTGAAGGTTCCCAATATTCCAAGACCCTACCCTCAACCTATCTTTTCTCGCCTCTCGCCCACCTCTAACACCTTTCACCGAACCCACCCTAACGCCTGACCTATACCTCACACCCACCCCAGCTCTTCTTTTCTCACTCTCTCCTAAAATAGCCCCCACCCCAGCCACTACTCGGACATGACCCTAATCCACCATCCACCCCTTCAGCCACCTATACCTCCTCGGACATGACCCTAATCCACCATACATCCCTTCAGCCACTACTCAAAGCCCAAACAAAGCCCCAAACCGACGCACAAAATAAATAAAGTAACGGTACAAAAATAGTAAAGGAAGGCACACATAAAGTGCACTGATCCTCCTAGCAGCTAGAACAAACACACAACAAACAGAAAATAAGAAACAGAAACAAGAAACAAAAATAAAAGCAAGGAACAGAAACAGAAAACAAATAGCAGAAATAAAATAATATAGAAAACCAAACTATACATAATGACTAATTATTAAAGTTAAGATGTGAGAATTTAGATGTCACCGATGCTTCTGCGTGCTGCTGTTTATGATAATTATGATGTCAAAACTGGTAGCCAAAATAAAGTCACCTAAAAGAACGTCGTTGGTGCGTCGCTGAAGTGTCGCTGGAGTATCGCAAACGAGTCTTCTAGGTACTTCCGGGATTTGGGCGCCAGCTTATGTCGTACCAAGCTGCTTTACCACTGATGGACACCTACACTGTCATCGGAGTCGAGCCGACGGTACCTAATTCCGCCGGCGATCCCGTGATGAGATAGAGAATGGGAACAAAGAGGGAAAAAAATAGAGAGAACTGGAGGGGAAGAACTAGGGGGAGAGAAAGATAGAGAGAGAGTAAACCTTACCTGCTTCCGACGCGTCTACGCCGTCACCGACGTCGGAGTCTACAGGTCCGACGAAGAGTATGTTAAGGGTGAGAGTTAAAATGGAACGTTAGGGTTTTAACGTTAGAAAGGAGAGAGAGTTCTTCAACGTTAGTGGAAAAAGTGCATGTATTAGATAGAAATAGAGGGGAAATATGGGAGAAGAAGAATCTTTTTATTGATAGTGAAAGTTCAATTTATTTTTTGCTAGAATCCATAAGTTCACTTACTCTTTTTTATTATATTTTTTATTGCAAGATAATTCATAACTTAAGAGTTATATTATCACTATTTCATGAATTTTTTAAATCTTTTTATAAATGTCTCATTCATTATTAATGGTGTTAAGAAATTTAAAATTTGTGATTTATTTTCAACTTGAATTTTATTTGACTAATATTTTTTCTGATGCATCTTGTTTCGTCGATATATCAGAATGTCTTAAGATAAGAGAACTTCAATAATACATACATTCAAGCAATGATGTGGCCAGAATTCTTAAGTAAAACTATTTATATTGACAAAGAAAAATATAGATTGATTAACTAAGAATTTAATTCCTTTGTTTTAATTTGTATTCTGACGATTCCAAGTTATATTTTTTTTACTCTCATCCTCATGTTAATTAAATAGAAGAAATTATAAAGAAACAAAAATTTCATTGTCTAACAGAATACTTAAACACAAATAAAGATTTTGTAATGTAATCAAATATTTACAATTAATCATCATATGCATATAATTAAACAAAATATTTCTCTTTCTAATAATTTGCAATAATATCTATTAATATAATTTTTTAAAATCTTATTTTTAACCGCACGAAGCATGGCTTTTATTACTAGTTTATGATAAATCTGAAAAGTAAAGGAGGATGTTGGAGAGATAAGGAAGATGGGGTTTAAAATATTGACCATGGTTAAATTAATTGGTAGAAAAAATAAATCAAAACCATCTAGTATTTTATAGGACACGTGTAAGAAAGTTAGTGCCCCACTGGAGGAACTAGATGGATTGACCACTGGAGAGGAGCCAATCCCAAAAAACAAGGAGTGAGTATACTTATCCCCTTAATTATGAGTTTCATAGCAATAGTTTCATAATTACTTAATATAACAAGTTGTATTTTGTATTTTTGCAAACTGTTGCTACAAAAATACAAATACATATAAATATATGTGCTACAAAATATAATTTGATAAAAGTGTTGTTATTTTTTATAATTTAATACTTAAGTATGTTATTTTATATATTTTTTCCTTCAAAAATAGTCAATTTCTCATATTGTCACTTAACTTAAGAAAGTGTCTCATCAAAGTCATTTGTTTTTTCTTTCAATAATTTCATTTAAGTTTGTGCATTTTTCTTACAAATTAATAATTATTAAAAAATGACTTAAAAAATGAGAGAAAAATAACAAAAATAGACCATTCAATTTGAACTTAGAATTTAAATAGTCCTTATTTTTTAACAATATAAAATTCTAATAACCTTTCAACTATAAAAAGTAGTGAGTAAATTTTTAGTTCTACTTTTAACTATGATATGAAAATATAATGGAGTCCACCAAAATTATGATTGTTATTGTTTAAAATAAATTTATATGTATTCTATTTATTTGAAACTTTAGGAATTCAATAATAAAATAATATTTTATATTTTTACTTTATGATTAGTCTTTAATTTTTGATAAAATAGTTCAAATATAGTAATTAGTTTTTTCTGCTCAAAAATTATTATCCAAAAATTAATAATTCATAAAGAAGATGATGAATTTCTTCAAATAAAAAAAAAACCCTAGGACCTCTAACTAGTAGAAAATAAATCCCATATAAATATTATAAAGGATTTTCATGAAGAAATAGATATTGATGCATATCAAACGATATCATAGTAATAGCATAATTCATTTAACATCAAATAAAACTAGGAGATTTCATATAACCATTGTGTAATTAAAAATGTTAAAGTTTTTAAATATTATTTTTGTCATCTTGTGATAATGTTTAGGAAAAAATTACATTATCTCTCCAACATGACTTTAAAAACTAAATACATCTCCCAGTTTTGAACAATATATGTTCTTCTTCATTGTTTCATTTAAACATATACCTACCTATTTTGCGCTATAAATTAACATCCTTTATCCTTTTTGTTTTTTAATATTATGTGTGTCTTTTTAAATTATATTATGTACTTATCTATAAAATATATAAAAAAATTTAATTTATGAAGTAAAATAATGAAAGATAGTTGGAGGCCTATTAATATATCATGTCAAAGAATAAGACTAAATTCAAAGTTCAAACTTAAGGGGCTACTTTGGCCATTTTCTTTCATCTTTTAAGTCTCTTTTAACAATTATTAATTTGTAAAAAAATAATGCAAAACTCAAAAGGCTGTTATTTTTTTTTTTTAAAAGATAAATAACTTTAATAAGATATTTTTTACTAAGTTGAGTGACAATATGAGGAATTAATATTGGGACCTTAAATTATTTGGAACCTTACTTTAGGCTTGAACATTGATTTCATAGCCAAACCTCTATATAATAATAGTGTTTGTCCAGAAACTTCATGAATGTTATAGAGATGTGTTGTTATATATGTATATCGACATTTGACATTCAAACCATATTTAGCTGTTATAAATAAAAGTATGCAAAATTCGAAAAAACATGAATGTAGAAGAAAAAAACAATTATTAGTAATCTTTTCCTTGTGAAGTTATAAAATAACCGATATGACACCATTTAAATATAATTTTTCTTTTAAATAAGATATTCGTACTTAAAATTTACTTTGTGGATGCCATGAATGATGATTACCATAAATATTTTGATATTTTATTCTTTACATACTATATTTTTTTTAAAATATTATATAATAATATATGAGTATATTGTTAATTTAAAGAGCAATTCTACAATTGAACTAAGAAAAATTAAGTACACACTTATGGAAAAAAGAAACAAAAACAAAAGATAAAGTCCTCTTTCCTAAAGTTTAAGTTTATTTAATTTTTGTAAATAATTTATAGAAAAAAATTAAAATCTATCATCTTTAGATTTTTTTTCTTTTGGAGGAAAAGTTTTAGAGTTTCATAAAAAAAAGATTTAAAATATTAGATAATTTCCCACTTTTTTAATCCTTCATAACCATTAATTGCTCCATAACAAGGTTAGGTTTTCAAGTTATTATTCCGTAGCATGTAATACATAATCTTTTCTTTAATTTGTTTAGTTCACCATTTTTTTGTTTTAAATTTTTTAATATGATTTTTAAAGAATTTCATATTGATCAACCAATTCAATTTCTTTTAGAAATAAGAGATTGTGATTATTACTGTTTTAAGTTATCACGTATGTTTTCAACAAGAATTTATACGAACTTGATATTTTTCACTTAAGAATCATACTTACATTAAATTTCTGTTAAAATTTAAAAAGATACAAGGAACAAGATGCTTGATTTTTATGGCTTAGTAAATCATAGATTTGAAAGATAATAGTTTTGTCAAAAACCAAAGTTTTAGTATAATCACACCGTTTGTCAACTTAAATTTTGTTATAATTTCATTCAATATCATATAATCTTTGCCTAAGAAATAATTTAATTTTATAGGGTACAAATTTAATCTATTATTTTCTTACTATTTAACGTTTTGAAATTAATTGAAATAAATTATTAAATTTTGATTTTAAATAAACAAAGGCTCCACATGTAATTAAACTAGTTTCTTAAAAAATATTATGTAATAAGATTTGAGTATATTGATAATTTTTCAAAGAATATACCTCTTTAATAAACAGTATTGTTGTTATAGGTACAATGTCATTATAGAGAAGTAAAATATAATATGAGAAATCGATTTCGAAGAAAATCAGGCTGCTATAGTAAAATTTCATTATAACGATGTGACATTTTAGAGAGATCTGGTTGCACTCCCTCTAAATTACTTGTTATTTGTTATTTTTTAAAAAATAAAATGATCTAAAATAATTGTTATTTTAAAATTTTTTAAGATAATTAAATATATTATTTTTATTTTGCCTTTTATAATAATTATTTTTGAAAATAATAAATATTAACTAATTAGCAACATAGAAAATCTAAGTGAAGACTCAAGAGTATATACGTATAATTAGAGAAAATATTTATTGAAGAGAGGTTAACATTTTAAATAATTAAATATTAATAAACTTATATAAATTCTTAAAGAGAGTGTAAAAATAATATAAAAGGATAGTGGTGTGGGATTATAGAAAAGGTATCGTATGTATGTTTTACTCACCGACTCAGCTGTACCTTTTATTTCCAGCTGTACATCGACTTTTCCAATTCACACCTTTTCCTTTCCTTTATATTCCCACGATCTTGCTACTAGGCTTCTAATATTTTATACTAAATCTCCAAGAAATTATTAAAAAAGAGATGCAGCAATACACACATGGAAAAAATGTACAGATCAAAGAGACAACACATCATACACATTGGCAAGTCAAAGGCACACAACAGATACTCCATGATCATCTGCAAGAAACATCCAAAGCATCGACAGTCTACAGGAGTTTGTTCTGTTTGCTTAACAGAAAAACTCACTCAACTTCCAAGAAGTAATAGTACATCATTAACTCTTACTTCTTCTTCTTCTCCAATTCATCATAAAATGGCTTCTGTTTTGAAGAGTAGTAGTAATGTGCTTATAAAACACAGGTTCTTGTCTTTTATTGTGAGGCAAACAAGAGGATATAAAGGAGGGTTTTGGTATAAATTGCCGCATCCAACAAGAAACAAGAAAGATGTTGAGGGTTTGGTTCATTCAAGGACTATGAAAGAAAGGGTGTCAACAATATTCGGAATCAGAAATTCTCTTTTCCATTTTTCAATCTCATCATAGATTTAGAATTACTGTTGATTGTGATATGAAATTCCATTTTGTATTTCCTTTTCAGTTTCAACCTAGATTTAGAGTTGCTGTATTCGTTTGTTTGATTGTTTAGTGTTTTGCTTATAAAGATTGGGTCTTTTTTTTTTTTGCAACTTGAAAAGGGAATAAAGCGTGATTGTGATCACTGCAGGTAAACTCGACAATGAGAGGAGGACGAATATATGTACCTATGCAAAAAAAGTGTGTGAAAAGATTTTAGTTTTGTACAAATTAGACGATAAAGTATATATTAATCCATCTCTAAATATTTATAAATTTTTTTAAATGTATTTAAAAGGGTACCTTTAACTCAAAATCCAAGATCCGTATTTGGTGGGTGTGATTGTGTGAATGTGAATGACAATAAAACACCGATGGAGAGGGGTGAAAGGGAATAGGAAAATAGGAAGACATAACAGCACGTGGAACAGTAAGGGAATATTCGTCCAGGACATTAGCAATGACACTCTTTGAGTCTTGACTATACTACTCCGCTAACCTCTAATAACCATATACAGGAACTCAGAGCAAACAAATCATAACAGTGGTTGTACTACTTGCACATCATTACATTGTCACTATCAATTTGTCAATCATCAAAAAACAATATGATGACGAATAACAATTTTTGTACTCGATGAGGAGTAGATAGATTGTATTTGTTTGGCGATATTTTGGAATCTCGGTTGCCTGTTTTCTCTCCCTCTGGTTAGTCCTTTCCTTTACTCTCTGTAATTATATCCTTGCATGCTATCGTATTTAATTAAGACTTGCATAGTTGCATATGCATTGATTTACTTTTTATTTCCTAGCTCCAAGATGTAGTTGCCTTGAATTTTATTCTTTTCTAATGCTTCAGAATGTTGTGGTTTGCTGTAGTTTATGCTGTTTCTTGATTGGATGTTGGATTGTATTCTTCTTGGTTGAATTTCTTTTATTCTATATATATCGATAGTGAAGGAACTAGAATTTTCACCTAGGGAAGTTGAACTATAAAAAAATAAAACACAGAAATGAAAAGGGGATCCAACATATACTCCATATATATTAAAAAGTTATTTATTTTTCCTATTGACATAGTGTAATTCCGGCAAAGACCCCGTTGGACAAGAGTGTCTCCTCCACTATATGCCAGGTACCTTATGATCATGGTTTAGTCATGGGTCAATACATCCATAAAGCCTGTAAACTATTTAAACACTGATTTAACTTATATACACCAGCGGTATAATTAGCGAATTTATACACCATAAGTTCATGTTATAACCAACTGTAGCAGATCAGTTACCTCATTTTATTTTATTTTCTTAATCAAAAAATGAACATTACATTTCAAGGCACAGGCAGACCCTTCCCTCTCAACTAGATACTAATGAGCCTATCTACAGGATAAAATAACATTCTATTACAGCTCTACTCAATTTTCAGAATCCTAAGAGCACTAGCTAGGGAAAACAATTTAATCTCTGAAGTCTTGATTGCCACTTGATCACCCCTCTTCCTCGTATATGTATGTGTAATGCAATTGCTCGACAAACTGTGTCAACACGGAAGCGACCACCTTGGAACCTAGCAGAGGTCCTTTCACGCCAAATGCAGCACACCACCATGGTTGCAGCTTCCCCAGTTCTCTGTTTTTCCATTTGATTTATCCATTGCATTTCTGAATACCAGGTGCCAACAGGTCTACCATAGCCCATCCAATGTAATAATCTACTCCATAATCTTTTGGTGTGAAGACAATCAAAATATAGATGTGTAAAGCTCTCAATATCATCACCACAGAAAATATAATCCATTGGTACCTGAAAACCAAATTTCTGGAGCCTATCCACAGTTGCAAGTCTCTGCTGTACTGCAAGCCACAAGTTAAAATGACGCCTTGGATGGATGGACCTGTGATTGCAGGACAATGCTCTTCCATGGTGCTCTAGGCAGCTGAGGGAGAAGCAAACAATAAGCCTTCTTGATCTGGTACATATCTCCTTTCTGCAGCTCAGCTATCCTGTGTGTGAATTAGCCTTGAATTGAGCTCCGTTGCAGCATAATGTCTCTGCATCCCAATATTTTCCTAACCATGCAAGATGCATTCTTGGGTAGCTCCATATCTGTCAGGTCCCTTTGCTTGATATAGTAGTAGTGTACCCATTTGATCCACAGTGAATCTTTCATTAGAAAGATTGCCCATAATTGTTTCATAACTGCTGCCTTGTTCCATAACTTTAAGTTTATCACATTCAATCCCTCATCAGCTCTTGTGTAACATATCTTTTCCCATGACACTAAAGCTTTCTTGGAAATTTGCCTAGCACCTGTCCAAGGGAATGATCTACAGACAACCTCAATCATCTTCATTATCTTCTTAGGGAGCACAAAAATTTGGGCCCAATATAGCTGCATCCCAAAGAGGACAGCCTTAATAAGGTGCACTTTTCCAACATATGAGAACATCCTTGCAGACCAATAGGTGATTTTAGCAGTAATTTTCTCATCAAGAGGCAAGCACTGACTAATATTCAGCTTCTTTGTAGCGAGTGGTACTCCCAAATATTTAAAAGGGAGTGTTCCTTCTGCATAGCCAAGTAAATGTAGGATCTCTGATTTCACTTCTTGTGACACTCCAGCCACATAAAGGGGGCTTTTGTCCAAGTTTGCTTGTAATCCAGGTGCATCAGAGAACTTTTGGAATGTGTGTTGTAAAAGTGTAATAGATTCAATGTCTACCCTGCAAAACATAAGTAAATCATCAGCAAAACACGTGTATCACTTTGAATTTCTTGCATCTTGGATGAAAGTTGAAATTCTGATTCAATGCCAGGTGGTTCATTTCTCTTTGCGAGTGTCAAGATACTATCAAATAGTATATGAATGTCAAGAAGAGTAATCTATTTTCAGATTATGTGTCAGATACATAGTCAATTATTGTAGGTAGAAGGCATGATCTCGGGGATTTGCTCTTGACATTTTGTGTCCAACTTTGTGTATATATTGTTGCCGTAATCTATCATTTTAAGCATGAAGTGAGATACACTTGCATCATTAACATGGTATCAGAGCCTCTGCTATTTTTGTAGAAATTCAATTTGCCTTTTCCGGTGACTGTTCTGATAGATTTTTCGATAACTATTCCGGCATCTTCCTTTAATAGCAGCCACTTCTGACAGTTTTTTTTCCATCCATATCAAACTTTTATTCTGAGTTGGTGAGGGTCAATTATTCATTCTAGTCTTACCCATTACTCCCATAATTTTCAGTAACCAGAAAAAAAGCAGTCATCTTCATCGGTTGTTTCTTCCTTTTTTCTTGTGAAGTTCTTGTTCAGTACAAATCTGAAATAGTTTCTACCAGATCTGCAGTCATCAAGAGGAGCCTTGATCTTCTCTTTCCTCTGTTTCGAGTTCTTTTAACCAGTGGCGGATCCAGGAATTTTCTTCAGGGGGTTCGAAAAATAAAAATATAAATGTGTGAATAAGCCAACAAAATATAATTTCAAGGGACGTAATAATATATAGTCTATAAATATAGAATACTTAAACTTATATTTTAACTTATTTTAAAGTTTTTTTTTTATATAGCTGGAGGTTTGTAGTCTTTTTTTAATAGTTGTAGGCTTCTTGTTTTTTGTTCTGTAGGCGTCCAGCTATTGGTTTCAGTCTACTTTAAAAAAAAAAAAAAAGCAGCCTGATGTGGATCGAACCCGCGACCAAGCCTGAAGTAGCGCCCCAAGAAGTGGAGATTGTACCACTGAGCTATCCAACAATCTTGTGTCAAGTGGTTCAAAATTAATATATGTACATAAATATAGATTTTCTACCTTACATATACAACATAATTTTTTGCCCAGGGGGTTCGGGTGAACCCTCTCGCCTCTACGTAGGTCCGTCCCTGCTTTTAACCAAATTTTTTTTCTAGCTCACTTCTTGTATTTGTCCTCATTTTGTTCTTTGGTAAAAAAAAAAATACTTTTTTTCCTGGTGTTTCATTAGCAATCGTAGCCATAATGGCAGAGAAAGGTGAATTTCTAGTAACTGATGTCTCAGAGAAAATTGAATCTTCAAGTGATGTCAAATCGATGTTTTCCTCTATTTCAAGTTCTACTGTTATTACTACCATGAATTAGAAGGTAGTAATAATTACACACCATGGTTTTTATCTGTTGAGATGTGGTTTATGGGACAAGGATATGAGGATCATTTAGTTAAAAATACTAGTGATATTTTTGCTAGTGAAAGGACTAAGTGGACTCGAATTGATGCTCAATTATGCAATCTCTTATGGAACTCTTTGGATCCTAAATTACTCAAACTATTTCAATCTTGTAAAACCTGCTATAAAGTTTGGACTAAAGCTAAGACTTTTTATATGAATGCCATACAACATATATACAAGGTTGTCTCAGACTTAGTCCAACTTCAACAGAATATATGGCGAGTTATTTTAGACACATAGAAACCTTGAAAGATCATTTTGACTCTTTCATGCCACTTTCTGAAATTGTCACCACACAGGAGCAACAAAGAGATAAGGTTTTTATGATTCTAACACTGAATGAACTTCGATCTGATCTGAGTCCTATAAGGGATCAAATCTTGGCAAGTTCATCAATTCCTTCCTTAATCGACATTTCAGCTCGATTATTGCATATTGGTTTAGAAACAAATGATACCACAAACGTCGAGACATCTGTATTAGCTGTGAAAAATGCAAATCCACAGGAACAAAATGTCCAGCAAAGGGGGAACAACAAAAAATCTAGACCCTATTGCAAGTATTGCAACAAGCCAGGACATACTCAACAAACTTGTTGGAAATTGCACGGTCGACCACCACGTACTAACAATTATAGTACAGCTGATGCGGTTCAGACCCGTAAAGACACAGATGGTCAACTGTCCAATTCTATTACTTTTTCTGGAGCAGAGTATAGTGATTACTTACACTATAAAATAGCTACATGATAGTCACCTTTATCGATACCTCACAAACTGGTAATTTCTTTATTAGTCTTACGAGGTTTTCACCCTCTTGCCAATGGATATTGGATTCTGGTGCATCTGACCATATCTCTAGTAATTAGAATCTTTTCTCAAATCTTATTCATTCCACAATCCTTACCGCAGTTACCCTTGCTAATGGATTATGAACTGCCCTAAAAGGAATAGGCGACGTGTAACTTCTTTCCTTTATTTCCTTAAACTCAGTTTTATTTGCTCCTAAATGTCCATTTAATTTGATTTCTGTTAGCAAATTAACCAAACACTTGAATTGTGGTGTCATTTTTTTGGCTGACTCTGTTGTTGTACAGGACCGGAGAACGGGGAAGACGATTGGAACAGGATATGAGTCAATGGGACTCTATCACATGTCAAAATCACCACCACCAGTTGCCTTCACTTTCGCTGCCTCAAATGATCTTCTCCACAGCCGTTTTGGTCACCTGAGTCTAGCAAAGCTTCAGAAATTAATTCCTAGTCTTTCCACTTTGTCTTCTTCAGTCTTGTCGACTTGGGAAAAATAGTCACACTTCGTTTCCTAAAAGAGTTAATAACAGGGTTATATATATGTTTGTCATTATTCACTCAGATGTATTAGGTCCTAGTCATGTTGTTTCCAGTTTAGGATTTCAGTATTTTGTTACCTTTATTGATGATTTTTCTCGTTGCACATGGGTATTTTTAATGAAAAATCATTTTGAAGTATTCTCTATTTTTCAAAAATTCTGTGCTGAGATAAATAATCAATTTGGCATTTCAATTAAGGTATTACGTAGTGATAATGCCAAGGAGTACTTATCTTCTCCCTTTGCTGGTTTCTTATCATCTCAGGGAATCACTCATCAGACTTCTTATGCATCTACTGCTCAACAAAATGGAGTCGCCAAACCTAAAAATAGGCATCTTATCGAGACTACTCGAACTTTGCTTATACACCATCACACTCCTCTTTGTTTTTAGGGGATACTATTCTCACTACTTGATATTTAATAAATAGAATGCCCTCCACTGTGTTGCAACAATAAAGTCCTTACTCAATTCTCTTTCCAGGTCAAAATCCTTATCATTTACCTTTGAGAGTGTTTGGGTGTACTTGCTTTGTCCATGATCAAAGTACTAGAAATGACAAACTCCAATCGAAATGAATCAAGTGTGTCTTTCTAGGATACTCTCATCACCAAAAAGGTTACAAATGCTATGATCCGAAATCGAATAAATATTTTATCAGTACAAATGTGACATTTTTTGAAACATCCCCCTATTTTACACCCAACACTACAAGCAGGGGTTTAATTCCTCAAATTTTGCCAGTACTCATACTTTCTCTACAATAAATCAATCTTTCAAACAACCCACAAACCGCTCATCCTCCTCTTCAAGCATACACCCGACGTGCTCGTCCTCTTAACAATAATAATGATAGTACTACTCCTAGTCCAGATACACTGGTAGCTCCTGATGACTCATCTCATACTCCTTCGTCACCTTCTCCAGTCATGCCTTCATTAGATGCAGTGACCCCACCAATTTCCATACGCAAAGATATATGCACTACTTGAAATCAACAACCAGAGAGATATTTAAGTTATCATTGGTTTGCCCCATTATATTATACCTTTGTATTTACCCTATCTAATGTACCTACACCAAAGACTATTAGCGAAGTATTGGAACATCTAGTGTGGAGAGAAGCTATGATTGATGGAATGAATGCTTTACAGACCAATAATACTTGGGCATTGGTCCAGTTACCGAAGGAGAAATCTACTGGTGGAAGTCAATGGATCTACACAATAAAAGTAGGTTCGAATGGAACAGTTGACCGATTGAAATCTCACCTTGTTGCCAAAAGATACACCCAGATTTATTGTCTTGACTATGGTGAAACGCTCTCTCCAGTTGCTAAAATTGCATTTGTCCGACTGCTTATATCCTTGACAGCAATGCATTATTGGTCACTTCATCAACTAGACATGAAGAATGCCTTTTTGCATGACGAACTTGCTGGGGAAGTTTATATGGAACAACTTCCTGGATTTATTGCTTAGGGGAGGTCAGAGTTAGTATACCGTCTCAAACGCTCTCTATATGGCCTCGAGCAATCTCCGAGAGCATGGTTGGGCAGATTTAGTTTTGTTGTCTAACAGTTTGGGATGTCTCGAAGTAAAGCAGATTACTCTAACAGTTTGGGATGTCTCGAAATAAAGTAGATAACTCTATTTTCTGTCGACATAATGGTCCAAAAAAGAACATTTTTCTTGTTGTTTATGTTGACGACATTGTCATAATTGGGAATGATCCGAAAGAAATATCTCAGCTAAAACAATATTTGTTCAGTCACATTCAAACCAAAGATTTAGGGAAGTTAAAGTATTTTTTGGGAATTGAGGTAGCACAATCCAAAGACAAGTATTGCTATCTCACAAAGAAAATATGCTTTGGACATATTAGAGGAGACATGTATGTTAAATTGCAAACCAATTGACACTCCTATGGATCCAAATATCAAACTCGTCCCTGGACAAGGGAATCCATTAAAAGATCCTGGTAGATATAGAAGACTAGTCGGTAAATTAAATTATATCACTATCACACGCCTGGATATTTCATTTGCGGTAAGCGTGGTTAGTTAGTTTCTCCAAGCTCCATGTAAAGATCATTAGGACGCAGTGATTCGCATCCTTAGGTACATCAAAAGAGCTCTAGGACAAGGATTGTTATATGAAGACAAAGGTCACACAGACATTGTTGGATATTTTGATGCAGATTGGAAAGGTTCTCTGTGTGATAGACGCTCCACTTCTGGGTATTGCATCATGATTGGAGGAAATTTAATTTCTTGAAAAAGTAAGAACCAAGATGTTGCCAGATCTAGTGCAGAAGTTAAATATCGAGCTATGGTCGTTGCTACATGTGAGCTTATTTGGCTGAAACAACTTCTCTAAGTGTTAAAATGTGTTGAATTCAATCAAATAAAGCTTATGTGTGACAATCAGGCTGCCCTACATATTGCCTCAAATCCAGTTTTCCATGAAAGAATAAAACATATAGAGATGGATTGTCATTTTATTAGGCAGAAAATTTAGTCCGGATGCATTGCCACCAGCTTCGTCGGTTCAAATGACTAATTGGCAGATATTCTTACTAAGTCCCTTAGAGGAGCTCGGATTTAATACATTTGCGGCAAGCTTGGAGCATATGACATGTATGCTCCAGCTTGAGGAGGAGTGTCAAGATACTGTCAGATAGTATATAAATGTCAAGATATAGTCAGAGAGTAATCTATTTTCAGATTGTGTGTCAGATACATAGTTAATATTTGTTGGTAGAAGACATGATCTCAGGGATTTGCTCTTGGCCTTTGTGTCTAGCTTTGTGTATATATTATTGTTGTAATCTATCATTTTAAGCATGAAGTAAAATACACTTGCATCATTAACAACGAGTACTCCATAGCTAACAGGCAAAGGTAAGGGGACATAGGATCGCTCTGCCTGGTATCTCTCTTGTCTCTAAATGTCTTAGTCAACCCTCCATTTACCACAAGTGAATAGGAAATTGTTGTCACACATTCTATTATCCAATGTAGCCAAGGTCAACCAGCATAGTCTTCAGGAAATGCCAGTCAAGAGTATCATATGCTTTCTTTAGATCCACCTTAAAGACACATCTTGGAGACATACCCTTCCTTGTATACCCCTCGAAGAACTCATGACTGAACAGGATGTTGTCAATGATGCTTCTTCCATAACCTTATTTTTCAGGTAATACAGGGATCAGTTACCTTTAATTATCTCTAATATGACTTGACAGTGCAACGTGTATCAATCAGTGTATAGGAAGTTAAACTCATTAAACAATCCCCATGAATTTTTCTTGTCTTTCTCATACTTACCTTAAGCTTAAAGTAGCAGCGCCAGAGGTAGTGTGGTCCACTTTCACAGTGATGAGCTTTATCCACTCATATAAAAGATAGAACAAGGTCATGGTAACAACATTCTTTCTTGTTATTATTACAGTAATCTTTATTTATATGTTACTGGTTATTGTGTTATACTAGAGTGTCTTTTCATTAGTATATATGATCTTGGTAGACATACTTGGCATCATGAATGAATTTCCTATTCACTTGAATCAATACAAATGAAAGTAAAATTTATAGGGAGAAAGAACTGGATGAGGAAATGAAGGACCTATGGACTGTGTTTTATGGGGCATAGAGTTGCTCGGTCGATAATGGAGAGCTTTGCCATGCTGATTTTGGGTCAATGGAAGATCCTTTCTCCTGTATCAATCAGGTATTGATAATTTGTTTTGATGTTATACTTCTGCTCATCTTAATTTGTTTTCTAAGGCATCCTTAGGAGATACCAGTATTCCTGCTCACTTTCATGGGTTTTCGTGTTTGCAGTTGATTTCTGTAATTTTTAATGGCTTCCTAGGATTGGTATATTTCGCATTTGGATTTAGAAGATAAGGAGATGAAAACCAACAGTTCATTACCTCTTTTTTTTTTCATTGCAGTATTTTTTGTAGCAACTTACAGCTGCATTATTTTCACTATTTCAACTTGTTTTCAATCCTTCTTTCCCTTCTTTTGACATGGTATCAGAGCCCATTTCTTACGGGATCTAAATCTATTTTTTTGTTGATTGGCTCATCTTATTTTTAGCTTCTTTTTTTGGATCTCTTTGCTGAAAACATGGCACCAGAAAATCAACTAACAATGGGTCCTTCAATTTTCTCGGGAGAGAATTACCATATTTGGGCCATTAAAATGAAGGCTTATTTGAAGGCTCTCAACTTGTAGGATGTTGTTGAGAGAGGAGAACCTGTTGTCCAGCCATTGAGAGACAACCCAACTCTCAATGATATCAAAAATCATGATGAGTTGGTGACTAGATCTCCAAGAGCTCTCACTTGCATACATTCAAGCCTTAAGGAAGTGATGTTTACAAGGATTATGGCTTGTGAGACAGCCAAAGAAGCCTGGGATAAGATAAAGGAGGAGTTTGAAGGCAAAAACAAAGTTAAGTCTGTTAAGGTCTTAGCTTTGAAGAGGGAATTTGAGCTCTTGAAGATGAAGGATTCGGATAGTGTGAAAGAATACTCTTCCAAGCTGATGGATATTGTGAACCAAATAAGGATACTTGGTGAAAACTTTTCAAATCAGAAGGTTGTTGAGAAGATCATGGTCAACCTTCCGGACAAGTTTGAATAAAAAATCTCAGCTATTGAAGAGTCTTGTGACTTGACTACTCTTTCAATAGCTGAGCTGATCTCTAATTTGCAAATCCAAGAGCAAGGGTAACTATGAGAAGTGAAGGGACAGTTGAAGATACCTTTCAAGTAAGGCATAAATTCGAGCAAGGTAAAATTTGGTGGATACCAAGGTGAATCGTCGAGGAAAGGAAAATTTCCACCTTGTGGTATTTGTAAGCTACGTTGCTCGGACTTGGCTGTATTGCCGCCGAATCCATCTCAACACGAGACTGAGGCGGGGATGGGTGCTTTCGCCGTCTCCGATTTGATCAACCTATTTCGGAGACGTTGACCAAACTAAAGAAGAAATTGAGGGAAAACATCGAATAATTAACCGGCAACTTACCTGAAAAAATTTCGACCATCCACCACCGAAAAAGAGACAGCGTTGTCGATGTGCCGTCGCTGTCACCGGAAATCATCATCGCTATCGCTGGAAATCATCGTTGTAGTCGTCGTACCACCTCATTCATCGTCGGTCATCCGTTTCTCCCACCCCAGTCGTCGTCGGCGTTGGTCGTTGGACACAATGACTTTTTTTTTGTCAAAGTGACCGTCTTTATTTGTTTGTATTGTTAATAACTTATATTAACACGTGTACATTAACAGATATATGTTTTAATAAAAAGTAAAAACTAAAAAACGTGTATACTTTGACAATACTATGTCGATCAGTTTACTCTTACTTTGACAACATTAGTTTAAATTCTTAATTATAATTTTTTATTTTTTGGTAAATATCTTTATAACTCTGTAATATTTAATTTTTTTAGCCGCATCCCCGCACCCGTATCCACACACAGATTCGCACCCTCGAATCTTAAAATTTATATTTTGATGAATCCGACTCTCGGATCTGCACCCGTCTCAGATACCCGTATCCGAATTTGAGCAACTTAATTTGTAAGAAGACAAACCACTTGGAGAAGAATTGTTGGCAGAAGTCCAAGAGGTCTCTTATTCAATGCAGATACTGCAAGAAGTATAGGCACATTGAGAAGTATTGCAGGCAAAAGCAAACTTAAAGTGGTCAGTCTTCCCAACGAGTAAATTTTGCGAAAGATCACCAAGTTGAAAAAACAGAGGAAGATGTATTCATGACTTCGCACACATCATATGTTGATCGATATAATTGGTATGTCGATAGTGCGTGCACAAGGCACATGGCGATTGATGAAAATCTGTTTCTTAGCCTGCACAGGTCTGATAGGACCAAAGTGAAGCTTGGAGATGGTGCACTGGTGCAAGCTCAAAGAAGAGGATCAGTGAAATTCCATACAGACGAAGGTATGAAAATCATAAACGATGTTCTTTATGTGCCAAGCCTAACTCAAAACTTGTTGTGTTGCTCAGTTGCTTCACAATAATTATTCACTTACTTTTAAGGATAAAAAATGTGTCATTTATGATCCTAAAGATTGTGAAGTAGCTACAATTAGCATGATTGGTAATTCCTTTCCAATTTTATGCTATTCTGCTGAAAGTTGCTCTTTTAATATTGAAATGCGTGATACTTGGCTTTGGCATAAAAGAATTCGGTCATTACTACCTTAGTTCATTGATGTATATGCAATCCAAGGGTATGGTGCTTGATGTACCCAAAATTGACATGTGCCGAGATGTTTGTGAGTCATGTTAATTTGGTAAACTGCATAGACGATCCTTTCCTAAAGGAAGTCTTTGGAGAGCGAAGGAAAATCTAGAGTTGGTTCATACAGATATATATGGACCAATGAGGACGGTTTCTTTGAGTGGAAATAAATATTTTATTCTGTTTATAGATGATCTAACTCGAATGACATGGGTCTATTTTATAAGTAGCAAAGTTCAGGTGTTCTCTGTTTTCAAAGAATTCAAGGCTATGGTAGAAAGGGAGAGTGGCTGCCGGTTGAAGTATATCAGGTCAGATAATGGAACTGAATATACTTTACATCAGTTCAGTAAGTATTGTAAAGATGTGGGTATTCAACAACAATTCACTGTTAGCTACACTCCAGAATAGAACGGGGTTTCTGAGAGGAAGAACAGAACCGTGATGGAGATGGCGAGATGTATGTTGGCAGAAAAAAAGATGCCTAAATATTTTTGGGCTGAGGCAGTCAATACTGTCGTCTATTTGCTGAACAGATTACCAACTAGATCACTCCAAGACATGACGCCATTTGAAGCATGGAAAGGTATAAGGCATCTGCGAGACATTTAAAAGTCTTTGGTTCAGTCTGTTATGCACATGTTCCAGATGCTAAAAGAGGCAAATTGGATAACAAGGAAAAACTCTGTATTTTGTTAGGCTATAACACAGCTGCAAAAGGGTACAAAGTGTATAATATTCGTACGAAGAAGGTGCTTATCAGTAGAGATCTTGCAGTGGACGAGTCTAGACACTATGATTGGGATTGAGATATTATTGTAAAGAACCAAGATGGGAGTACTTCAGTTGCAGCTCAAAATCCATAGACAAGTGATATTTCTTCCAGTCCTATTGCTGGAATAGGACACCTTTCAAATGTTGAATTGACAACTGATTCTCTAGTTTTGAAGACCAGATCACTAACTGAAGTTTCTGAGCAATACAATTTTGCTCTCGTCGAACCATCTTCCTTTGAAGAAGCAACGGGTCATAAAGTTTGGATTTCTGCAATGGAAGAGGAGCTTACCATGATTAATAAAAATGATACTTGGGAGCTGGTTGATAGGCCCGATAAAAAAACATCATTGGTGTCAAATGGGTCTATAGAACAAAGTTCAATCCAGATGGCTCCATCTTCAAACATAAAGTCAGACTCGTACTTAAAGGTTATTCCCAACAGCCTCGAGTGGACTTTGGAGATACGTTTGCTCCTGTCACGAGGCATGAAACAGTAAGATTTCTAGTCTCTCTTGAAGCACAATACAAGTGGAAAATTTACCATTTAGATGTCAAATCTGCATTTGTAAATGGATTTCTTGAAGAAGATATTTATGTTGAACAACCTGAAGGTTTTATAGTTGCAGGTGAAGAAGACAAGGTGTATAAGCTTAAAAAGGCTCTCTATGGCCTTAAACAAGCTTCAAGAGCTTGGTATAGTAGGCTGGATACTCATTTGCTATCTCAAGGCTTCAACCAAAGCCTAAATGAGCCTACTTTATACTTCAAAAGGCAAGCTGATGGGAAGTTAATTGTGATATCTGTTTATGTTGATGAATTGATGATCAAAGGTGAAGATTCTCTTGCAATTCAAGAATTCAAAAATGCGATGCTAAAAGCTTTTGAAATGTCTTATCTAGGGGAGATGAAGTTCTTCCTAGGAATGGAAATTTCTCAATCTTTTGAAGAAATTTTCTTGTCCTAAAAGAGATATGCCCTGAATCTCTTAAAAAGGTTCAAGCTTGATAAGTGCAAACCTGTTTCAACTCCACTTGTTGTGAATGAAAAGTTAATGAAGGATGATGGAGAAGAGCGGGCAGATTCAAAACTTTATAGGAGCCTTATTGGAAGCTTGTTGTATCTGACTGCTACAGATGTGATGTTTGCATCTAGTCTACTGTCTCGATATATGCAATGTCCCAGCATCAAGCATCTTGGAGCTGCTAAAAGGATGTTGAGGTATATTAAAGGGACAACTGATTATGGCATTTGGTACAAAAGTGTGGAGAATGGAGTTCTTATTGGCTATTCAGATAGTGATTGGGGTGGATGTTTGGACGATTATAAAAACACATCTGGTTATTCTTTTTTATTTGGTTCAGGCATATTTTCTTAGAGCACAAAGAAGCAGGATATCGTAGCTCAATCTTCTGCTGAATCCGAGTATGTGACTGCTGCATCTGCTACAAATCAAGGAATTTGGTTGAGGAAAATCTTGTTTGAATTGGATCTTTTGCCAGAAGAACCAACAATGATCTATGTGGACAATAAATTAGCCATTGCTATGGCTGAAAATCCAGTGCAACATGGATGGACGAAGCATATCAACATCAAATTTCATTTGCGAGATGCCGAGAAGAATGGCGAAGTTAAGCTGGTGCATTGCAGAAGTGAAGAACAACAAGCTGATATTCTAACCAAGGCTCTTCCCACAAACAAGTTTGAGTTTCAAAGGCCGTTGCAGGGAGTTTCAATGAAAAATCTTAAGGAGGAGTGTTAGGAAATTAAGATTTATCTAGAAACTCCTAGTTAGAAGATATTTTTTGTGGTAGAAACTCCTAGATATTAGATATTTTTTGGAATAGGTTCTTCTAGAATATCCTAGTGTAGTATCTTGAATAAATATCTTGTAGAATTATCTAGATATTCTAGAGTAGTAGAAGATAAGGATCACTAGATTTTTCTTGTAGATGTATCTAGAAGGATATCTAGAATCATCTATACACTAGTATAAATAGGAGGCACATTGTGCATTTGTAACCATCCAAAAAAATTGAAAACACTCAATAAAAGTTTCAGCTTCTCCTTTTTTTTCACTGCAGTCTTTTTTGTAGCAACTTACAGCTGCATCATTTTCACTGTTTCAACTTGTTTTTCAATCCTTCTTTCCCTTCTTTTGACAAGGACATACCTGGACTGAGTGAGGCAGATCGGGAAGAATCATGTTACTTAATATTTGAGGAGCTATTGAACAAGCAGAAACAAGTTAATGCCTCTTCCCAGCCATCAGTTTTGAAGACAATTCTCATATGTCACTGGAAAGAGATTATTGTTTCAGGATTCTTTGCACTGCTGAAAGTAGTCACTGTTTCAGCAGGACCTTTGCTACTTAATGCCTTTATTAAAGTTGCTGAAGGAAATGCAAGTTTCAGAAATGAGGGACTTTTCTTGGGTCATTCCGCTTTTTACTTCAAAGAGCTTGGAGTCCTTATCACAAAGATGGTGGTTTTTCAGGAGCAGACTAATTGGCCTAAAAGTGAGGTCTTTACTTACAGCAGCTATTTATAGGAAGCAAATTAGATTATCTAATGCCGCCAAGGTGATGCATTCCAGTGGTGAGATAATGAACTATGTTACTTTGGATCAACTATGTTACTGGGGATGCTTATCGGATTGGAGAGTTTCCTTTTTGGCTGCATCAAACCTGGAAAACTGTCCAGCTCCACCTCGTGCTTATAATTCTCTTCCTCACTGTTGGTCTTGCAACTATTGCATCCTTGGTAGTGATTATACTCACTGTGCTGTGCAGTAGTCCCCTTGCAAAGTTACAGCATAAGTTCCAGTCCAAGTTGATGATTGCACAAGATGATAGGCTAAAAGCTATTTTGGAGGCTCTTGTGAATATGAAGGTTCTAAGATTATATGCATGGGAAAGCCATTTCAAAAATGTTATCCAGATTTTGAGGCAAGTAGAAGAAAAGTGGTTATCAGCTGTTCAGTTGCGTAGATCATATTGTAGTTTCCTTGTCTGCTCATCTCCTGTTTTGGTCTCTGCTGCTACTTTTGGGACTTGCTATTTCCTTGGTATTCCACTAAACGCGAGCATCTTTTTCACCTTGGTTGCAACTTTACGCCTGGTCCAGGATCCTGTTAGATCAATTCCGGACATTATTGGTGTGGTAATTCAAGCAAAGGGGTCTCCTTCAAGAGGATTGTCAAGTTCCTCGAGGCATCTGAGCTGGAAATGACAAATTTGAGAGGGGAACACGTCAGAAGCACAGATCTCGCTGTACTCATCAAATCAGATACTCTCTCATGGGAAGAGAATCCATCACGACCAACACTCAGAAACATTAATCTGGAGGTTAAACCTTGTGAGAAGGTTGCTATATGGGGGGAAGTTGGCTCAGGAAAGTCAACTCTCTTGTCAACAATTCTGGGAGGTTCCAAGTATACATGGAACAGTAAGTTGTAGTGGCTGTTCCCTTCTTTCCTAGTGGGTTAGGTAATAAGAAGCAGGATTAAAGTTTTCATAGCAATCATAATAATATGGTGTACTAAAGTTTGAGAAAAAAATCAATATCTGTGACTGATCCTTGATATTATATGTTTTCTGCAGGTTCAAATAGATGGAACAACTGCCTACGTCTCTCAATCCGCATGGATTCAGACAGGGACAATACGAGAGAATATTTTGTTCGGTTCTCCATTGGATAACCAGAGATACCAGCAAACCTTGGAGAAGTGTTCACTGTTAAAAGATCTCAAATTACTACCTTATGGTGATCTCACAGAAATAGGAGAAAGAGGAGTCAATCTTAGTGGTGGACAAAAGCAGAGAATTCAACTTGCCCGTGCACTGTATCATGATGCTGATGTATATCTCTTAGATGATCCTTTCAGTGCTGTAGATGCCCATACCTCGACGAGCCTATTCAACGTGGCATTTCTTCAGTGATGTGATTCTTCTCCATTTCTTGCCATTTGTAAGCTCAATTGATCCTATGCAGGAATACATTATGGGAGCTCTTTCTGGGAAGCCTATCTTACTGGTAACCCATCAAGTTGATTTTCTTCCTGCATCCGATATGGTTCTGGTTAGTTTTCACGGAATTGTCTACTTTGATTTGCAGTTAATGTCAGATGGAGAAATTTTACGCTCAGCTTCATATGATCAGTTGTTGGCCTCGAGCAAAGAATTTCAAGACTTGGTTAATGCACACAAAAAGACTGCTGGTTCAGAAAGGGTTACAGAGGCTCTTTTTACGCCATGAAGTGATACTTGTTCAAGAGAAATTCAAAAGAAGGATAGCGGTAAACAATCCAAAACCTCTGGAGGAGATCAGTTGATCAAGCAAAAGGATAGGGAAGTTGGAGACACTGGATTTAAGCCCTATGTCCAGTATTTAAATCAAAATAAAGGATACTTGTTCTTTGCCATAGCTGTTCTCTCGCAACTTGCATTTGTGGTCGGTCAGATATTACAGAACTCCTGGATGGCTACAAATATTGAAAATCCGGAAGTTAGCACGTTGAGACTGATTTCAGTTTACTTGCTAATTGGATTTGTATCCACACTGTTTTTGCTCTCTAGATTTCTATCAACTGTTCTTTTGTGTTTGCACTCTTCAAAGTCCTTGTTCTCACAGCTGCTACATTCTCTCTTCCGTGCACCTATGTCATTTTATGACTCCACGTCTTTGGGAAGGTTACTGAGCAGGGTAATTATCTCAAACATGACAATTGAGAGAAAAATGATACTTATTAATAATTTTCATGTACCTAACAATTTTTTCTACCTTCTCACTTTCCCATTCCATTATTGCAGGTCTCATCAGATTTGAGTATAGTTGACCTTGACGTCCCATTCTACTTGTTTTTTGCTGTTGCAGCTACCACAAACTTCTATTCTAAACTTACAGTGCTAGGTGTTGTTACTTGGCAAGTGTTGTTTGTCTCCATCCCAATGGTTTATGTGGCCATTTTCTTACAGGTACTGGTCATATTACAGGGAATAAGAAAGTTTGATGTTGTGCTTCCAGCAGACGAACATATATTATTTTTTCGTACCTTATTCTTTTCAACAGAGATACTACTTTGCATCTGCCAAAGAATTGATGCGGATCAATGGAACTACCAAATCATTTGTGGCCAACCATCTTGCTGAATCCATTGCTGGAGCTGTGACTATAAGAGTATTCAAAGAGGAAGAGAGATTTTTCATGATAACTTTTGAACTAATTGATGTAAATGCCAGTCCTTTCTTCCACAATTTTGCAGCAAATGAGTGGCTGATTCAACTGCCGGAAATTATTAGTGCAACTGTTCTTGCTTCTTCAGCACTTTGCATGGTTTTACTTCCTCCTGGGACTTTTAGCTCTGGCACGTTATCAACTCATAATATTCTTGGAATTGGATAGAAAAGCGCGTATTTCTGGTTTTTCTTTATCATTGATCTTTATGTAAAACACAATTAATTTCCTAATACCTGTTAATGTTATTGCAGGTTTTTTTGGGATGGCTTTATCTTATGATCTTTCTCTAAACATAACTCTTGTTTCTTCCATTCAATAACAGTTCACTTTGGTGAACTATATCATTTCTGTGGAAAGACTTAACCAGTATATGCAAATACCAAGTGAAGCTCCTGAAATTTTAAAGAGAACCGTACCCCAGTCAATTGGCCTTCAAGGGGTGAAGTCGAAATGCAAGATTTTCAGGTAAACCTCATCTGCGCTAGTTTTCAATCTTTTGGGATGTCACTAATGAGCGTGCCTCAAAACAGATAAAGATATAGGAAGGATTCCACACTTGTTCTTAGAGGGACCAGCTGTACATTTGAAGGAGGTCATAAAGTTGGTATTGTTGGACGGACTGCCAGTGGAAAGAGTACACTCATTAGTGAATTATTTCGACTAGTAGAGCCTGCAGGTGGAAGGATTGTGGTTGATGGAGTAGACATTTTTAAAATTGGTCCTCATGATTTGAGGTCTTTCGGGGTAATACCTCAGGATCCTACTCTGTTCAATGGAACAGTACTGATCAAGAAATTTGGGAGGTAATATACTTAAACTATTCTATATCAAGCCATTATTTTTAGCATTTGATCGATAAATAGCATAGTTTTTTTCTGATTACTTATTATCATTTTATCTTCATTGGAAAAAGGTTTTTGGGAAATGTCAGCTACGCGAGGCAGTTAAGGAAAAAGAGAATGGGCTTGATTCCTTGGGTAATATTCTGAACATATCAGGTTTTTTTATACTAGTGGCTTCTTATTGACCATGTATTCATTTCAGTTGTGGAAGACGAGTCAAACTGGAGCATGGGGCAATGGCAATTGTTTTGTTTGGAGCATGCTCTTTTGAGGAAAAGCAAGATTTTGGTGCTTGATGAAGCGACAGCATCAATTGACAATGCCACTGACATGATATTGCAGAAAACTATCAGGACGGAATTTGCTAATTGTACTGTAATTACAGTTGCCCATAGAATACCCAGAGTCATGGATTGTACAATGGTTCTGGCCATTAGTGACTGTAGGGTCTATCTGTTTACCCATGCTTAGTAGTTCAGAGAAATGTTAATCTTATCCCCATGATTTCAGAGAAATGTTAATATTATCCCCATGACTTGTTTTGGTTGCTGTAATACAGGAAAATTAGTGGAGTATGATGAATTTATGAAGCTGATGAAGAATAAAGATTCGCTCTTTGGGCAGCTTGTTAAGGAGTACTGGTCCCATTATCACTCAGCGAAATCACATTGAAGCAAGGTGCAGATCTGTAATACATTTTGTAGCACATCAAACTTCACATATGTTGCCTAATCACGGCCCCAATTATCCCATTGAAAGAAGCACTAAACTCAGTGTTGGTCTATTTATGGCATGGGAATATGATGTAGATGAAGATTAGGAATCAGGATTAACAACTCTATGGGACACCTTTTCATTTGATAGCAGCGGTGCTTGGGCAAGGTTGCTTGCACCTCAACTGTTCCACTGGGTAGGTGAAAGAGCTTGTGCATAACTTGGTGTAGGCTCTTGACACGGGGAAGGTTCAGTATGCACTGAGCCAAACCAACTGCAGCTTACTAGCTTAGCTTACCAATTTTCTTGATTTTGTGAACATTTTTAATTAGGCATGCTAGCAAAGTCTTCTTTCTGGGCCACAAATGTAAAATCTTCTTGTGGTATGAACGAAATTCTTTTCACCTTTCAATCTTCACTTTACCTGTAAAAACTCAAAAAGCCACCTCTAATCTCTTATTTTACATTGCTCTCCAAACACACTCACTTTTCTAAGCGTCCATAATACGCTATCAAAGCTTTAACACCAAGTCAAATGTAATTTTTCCCCTGAATTTGATTAGGATTCTGTTGGTATTTCGAATCAAGATCCTACTATAATCTTGTAGTAATTTCTTTAAGAAAACTAATACTAGTATGCTTGTTGCATCTTAGAAGAGCATTGCCTGCTATCCCCAAAAGTCAGGCTATCAGCCTATCACCTCAAGCCTTCTTGAATTATCGTTCTCTATCAAATTTTCTAACATATCGTTGTAGACTTCAATACGTAGAACATGAAGAATCACAAAATTACTAGTTTATTTTTTGGCTTTCCATTCAATGTGCGGTACCACATTGGGGCCCAACCAAATCCGTATTCTCACGGGGAAATCCCACATTAGGGTTTGGGGGGGGGAGGGGGGAGGATGTGAGCCGTCCCTAACGAAGGCGGCTCCGTGTTCAATCAGGTTCGAATCTGAGATCTCTGGTTAAATATAATCACTACTTACTAGCTGCTATTGGATAGTTGGTTACTGGTCTAGTGTATCTGATCTTATTACGGTTATTTTCATATACTATAGTAAAAGAAACCGAAAAAGGATAGAAAGGATTTATACAGAGGAAATATTGGACATATCTGAGAGACCAGAGGAATTGAGTGAAATAATAAAATAGTACAGTGAGTTCTTGCAATGTGTGTGGTGTTGTAGCAACACATGATACAAAAGTGGTTGTGTTCCTTTTTTTGGGTGGACTTCTTTTGGGAGAGGGGGAATGAATAATCAATGACGATACAAGTGCGTATCCTAAGAAATGTGTTCCTCTCACCTAGAGCTATCTAGGAGACATAGTGGAGTGACTGCATGTAGCATAAGATGATGGATGGGTAGCAATAGAGAAGGAACTGAACTGATTAAGTTCCTTCTTCATTGCCTTGTATACTTGATCTAAGCCTTCCTCTATTAACTCCAAAACTGTCTGTGGCATTGGTGGCATATTCACGTCAAGTGATCCTTCCAACATTTTCACAACTTCCCCCATGGAAGGCCTGTTTGATACCTCATCCTGAATACACCAGAACGCAACCATCAATGCTCGCATTACTTCTTTTTCTTCTACAGCTCCTCTAAGTCGCCTGTCAACAACTTTTACAGGTGTTCCACTAGTAACCTCCTGGAAAAAAGAAGAAGAGAAAAATAGTAAATACTACATGAAACCAGAAAGGATAGAACACTATGAATCAAAGTAGAGAATTGTGCTCTTTTGTATGTCAAAATCAAGTGCATACCTTGTATGCCCATCCTGGATAAAAGAAGTCTTCTGCATCACAAGTCATATCAAGATTTCTCCGACCACCAATGATCTCTAGAAGAAGCATTCCATAGCTGTAAACATCAGCTTTTACAGTGATAGGTCGATTGCTGACCCACTCGGGGGCTAAATAACCTCTGGTTCCTCGGATCATAGTGACAACGTGGGAGTGCTCCCTCCCCATTAACTTAGCTAGTCCAAAATCAGATACTTTAGGGTAGAAATTCTCATCCAGAAGTATGTTTTCTGGCTTGATGTCACAGTGAATAATTCTGTTCCTACATTGTTCATGAAAATATGCTATCCCTTGTGCAGTGCCAATTGCTATGCGAAAACGTGATGCCCAATCCAGTAGTCTATTTCTTGTACTAAATGAATGAAATATCCATTTGTCTAATGAACCATTTTTCATGTACTCATAAACTAGTAGCCTGCCAAAGAATGAAAATTTTAGTGAAAGGTGTGTTAATCCCTGACTATGATGCTACACTTCTACAGATTTCTCATTCTATAACATCGCAAATTATAATGGAAAATAATTTACTTACCGTTGGGTTCCCTCTGAACAGTATCCGCATAGACGAACCAAGTTCAGATGATGCATAGAGCCAATGGTTTTGACCTCGGTTATAAATTCCTTCTCCCCATGAGGTGAAACTTTATCAAGTTTCTTTACTGCAATCAATGTTGCATCCTTTAAGCTTCCCTTGTATACGCTGCCAAATCCACCTGTCAAAGCGGCAATGTTGCTGATCATATTCTTACCTTATTTGAAAGAGGCCAGTTTTCTGTGCTTTGATTTCTATAGTTGAGAGGTTAGTGGCATAAAAGTAATAAAAAGTTTATATCTATACCTGTTCCAAGTAACTCAGAAAAATTATTAGTCCAACATTGCAGGTCACGGTAGCTGAAACTAATCGGAGCTCCTGACAAGAGCAAAGAGCCCTCAAGTGCCCTCTTTAAGGATCTTCTTCTATGGATATTGATATATAATAAACAACAGAGCAGCCCAATGAGAACAGTCATGCTCAAGACTATAGGAAGTATCAAAACTTTCTTGCGCCCACTCTCTGACTCATGTGATGAATTCCCAGATGCTGAGGCATTGGCATCAACCTTCACAAATAAGGTTGAAACAGGATCCTCAAATCCACCAAATTCCAAGCTCCTGAGTAACCAACAATAAGCCTTTTCCTCATGGAGGCCATAAACAGAAGCAACACAATCACAGTTTGATAAGCAAGCATCGCCACATTTGGACACCGTCCCTTTATCACTATAATTTCCTATTACAGATGATTCCGAAAAATAATAATTGGTTTTCTGAACCGTAGAAATCTTGAACTGGGACATCAAGTTTTCTTGCCGAAGTCCACATTTCCCGGTCACTGAAGTAGTTCCTGAACATGAGACATCATTTCCCACCTTAGAAGTACCTGGAAAACATGTGCAAGAAGCATTTGTTTTGCTTCTGTCTAAATTACATATCCCATTGCCACAAATTCCAGAAATACCACAGGGATTGGACACAGCTGCCCATTCTGGAACCCATTGCCTTGATCCATTCACATCATTATCCCATCGATACAAATGTAAATTTCCATTAACTTCGAGGGTTAATCTACGAAGAACGGATGCCACATTGGAATTAGTTTGATTTACAGCCGATGATAGTCCTCCATAATCGTCATCATTTTTATATACATAAACTGCACCATCAGAAGATGAGCCATAAACAATACCAAAGCTTCCAGCTTTATCCAATACCGCAATAACATTTCCAGTCGCATTTGATATTTCAGGTCCTGACCAATAAGAAAAATTGCTGTAAAATTCAGGCGACGAATCATAGGAGTTGGGCACATTATAGGTCAATGCAAGGCTTAGTGAAGTAGGCTGCTGCAACATTTTTAACGTGTAGTAACCACCATGAGAAGGTGATTTTGATGATGTTAATTCTAGTGATACTGTTAAGGATTGACCAGGCAAGAGAGTATCAGATGGATGTGAAAAACTTTGCCATGCAATACTTCGGTTGGTGCTGTAGAGAATGAAGTTGCCATTTTCAGACATGACTGCAAACTTGACGCCTGCTTCCGAGGTGTTTGAGGCCCACACTGTGCTGTCTCCATCCATCAACAAGAGATTTCCTGTGGTGGCAAACTCCAATATTGCATCTTTGCTGACTGGGGAATTTCTATTTAGAGGATTGACAAAATGGCCAAAAAGTTATATTACCTGCAAAAGCTTTATTAAAAACTAGAGGTGGAGGTGTATATATTTTCTGTTTTTTCCTAGTTTTAAACCAGAGTGACATTTCTATTCTGTAACTTCGAACTTACATATATGTGCTGAGTATTTCCAAGACCTTGTTACTCACCATAAATTACCAAATCTTGCACTTAGAAAGAAAAAGCAAACCCTAAAGCTGGAATGGAGTTTGTGTGTATCAAAAAGTTAATGAACAGAAGCTACAGTTTGATCATGCAACTTTTCGTCGTACTAACGTAGGCAGATCTAGTTTTCCACGTATATATCTATGTTCTGTGTCGAAAAGATTGGATTCAATTGTACCTATTGATTATAAGCTGCATCTGCATCTGCCTACTAATAAGTAATGGTTTTTAGTCATATACTTCACCCTAATAGTGTAAAAACTACCATGATACTGTAATAAGAACCATTTTTATGACGTTACCTGTTAAAGTTTTATTAATAAAGATTACCTATTAAAACGGTATAAGCAAGCGCAGGTCTAGGAGGACACAAGGATGTTCATGCAAACCGCCTCGCTGGTAAATTCTACTACATATACAAGGTCAAAATTATTTTTGAGAAAATTACAGCACAATACCATTGAGCCATCCAGTATAAAAAATATGTACACAGTGTGTAGGTAGTGTATACTTTATACTAATATACATGCATATACACCGAAAGTTCTGCAAGACTTGACGTTCACTAACGTTTTCACTGCAACTGACTTCGATGCCGACTCCGGCGTCGGCAACAGGTAAGGTACTCCCTCTCCCTCGTTCTCTCTCTCTCCTGTTCTCTCAATCCCCTTCTCTCTCCCTTCCCTTGTGTCCCTCTCGTCACTTATGGCCGGCGGAATTAGGGTTTTCGCCGGCTCGACTCCGGCAACGGAGTAAGTGTGCAGCACCGGTCAAAATAGGTTGGTACGAAGTCAGCCGGCGTCCAGATTTCGGCAATACCCAGAAGAAGCTCCAACGACATTCTGGTGACGCACCGGCGGCCTCTTTCCGGCGACTCTATTCCGGCAACCAATTTCGACATCAAAATTGCCGGAACCAGCAACAAGCAGGAGTACCCCAGTGACATCTAAACCTTGATATTTAGTTACTTCTTACAGATTAGTTTTTTTGTATTATTCTATTTCTTGTGATTATTATTTGTGACTGGCTGCTTTAGCCTATTGGTGGAGATTGTTGTGTTGTTCTAGCTGCTAGGCCGAATAGTGTATTTTGTTCGTGCCTTCTGTTTTCCTACTGTTTCCTTGTTTGTGTGTTTCTCGGTTTGGGGCTTTGTTTCGGTTTTTGAGTTGTGGCTTTGGGGGTTCATAGTAGAATAGGGTCATGTCCGAGGAGGTTGTGGCTGGGGAAGGTTTTGGGATGGGATGTAGAGGGGAGGGCGGGGGTGGATTTGGGGTTTAGGTCAGGTGTTAAGGCTGGTTCGATGAGGGGTGGTAGAGGTAGGCAAGAGGCGAGAGAATATAGGTTGAGGGTAGGATCTTGGAACATAGAGACCCTTCAGGGTAAGTCCGTAGAGCTGGTGAAGATTCATAAGAAGAGGAGGATTAATATTACGTGTGTTTAGGAGACTAAGTGGATAGGGTCTAAGGTTAGAGATGTGGATGGGTACAAGCTGCGGTACTCAGGGAGTAAGAGACATCGGAATAGAGTGGGCATCTTAGTGGATGGGCAGCTTAGAAAGCAGGTGGTAGAGGTTAAGAGGGTCAGTGATAGGCTGATGACGATTAAGTTGGTCATTGGGGGGTTTACGCTGCATGTGTGTAGTGTTTATGAACCGCAGGTGGGTTTGGAAGAGGAAGTGAAAACGATATTTTGGGAAGCTTTGTACGAGGTGGTGAGAAGCGTGCCTAGCTCGAAGAAGATTGTCATAGCAGGGGACTTCAATGGAAACATTGGGGTGTTACCGGGAGGCTATGACGATGCGCATGGAAGTTTTGGTTTCGGTGATAGAAATGGTGAGGGAGCTGCTCTGCTGGAATTTGAGAGGGCCTTTGGGCTGGTGGTAGTGAATTCGAGCTTTCTGAAGAAGGAGGATCACCTGATTACCTTCCGAAGCGCGGTAACCAAGACTCAGATTGACTTTCAGCTGCTGAGGAAGGGGGATAGGGTTTTATGTAAGGACTGTAAAGTCATTCCGAGTGAGCATCTTTCGATCCAGCATAGGCTTCTGGTGATTGACTAGATTATCAAGAGAAGCAAGAAGAGAAAGGCCGGGAAAGGTCGACCTATAATTAAGGGGGTGGGTTGACGCTAGTTAGTGCGCTGGAGATAGGGGAGAAGGTAGCGGGAATAAGGGTGTGGGAGAGTAGAGGGGACGTGGATGTTATGTGGGATAGGGCTGTCAGCTGCATCACGAAGACTGCTAGAGAAGTGTTGGGTGTTTCGACGGGTCAGGCAGGATGGTATAAGGGGGACTGGTGGTGGAATGATGAAGTAAAGAAGAAAGCGGAGATTAAGAAGGGGGCATATGTTAAGTTGATTGAGAGTAAAGATGAAGAGGAGAAGAGGGTGAATAAGGAAGTTTACAAAGTAGCATTAAAGGAGGCTAAGTTAGCAGTTACGACTGCTAAGACAGCAGCGTTTGAAAGCTTGTATGCAGGGTTAGAGGAGAAAGGCGGGGAAAAGAGGTTGTATAGGCTTGCTAAGGCTAGGGAGAGGAAGGGTCGGGACCTCGATCAAGTGAAGTGAATTAAGAAAGAGGATGATAGAGTTTTGGTGGAGGATGTTTACATTAAGAAGAGATGGCAGGAGTATTTTCATAGATTTTTGAACGAGGAGGGGGCAGAGGCAT
The DNA here is from genome assembly GCF_002878395.1 of Capsicum annuum. NCBI lineage: Eukaryota > Viridiplantae > Streptophyta > Magnoliopsida > Solanales > Solanaceae > Capsicum > Capsicum annuum. The sequence continues at coordinate 49,910,193 of NC_061116.1, forward strand.
TGAGTTAGGAGAGCTGGAGTACTCAGAGGAGACGTGATTTTAGTTACTGTAGACATTTTACAGTTGAGGAGATCAGAGAGGCTATTCGTAGAATGTGAAGAGGTAGGGTGACGGGACCTGACGAAATTCTGGTGAATTTTTTAGAAATATACTGGTGGGGCAGGTTTAAGGTGGTTGACTGATTGTTTAACGGCATTTTCAAGACTGCGAGAATGCCTGAGGCTTATAGATGGAGTACGATGATTTCGTTACATAAAAACAAGGGTAACATTCAGAGTTGCAACAACTATAGGGGTATTAAGTTGTTGAGTCACACTATGAAGATTTGGGAGAGGGTGGTTGAGCGGAGATTGAGGAAGGTCGTGTTCATTTTGGAGAATCAGTTTGGATTTATGCCCGATCGCTCGATGACAGAGGCAATCCACCTGATGAGGAGATTGGTGGAGCAGTACAGGGAAAAGAAGAGGAATTTGCACATGGTGTTCATCGATCTGGAAAAGACGTATGACAAAGTCTCTAAGGAGGTTCTTTGGAGATGCTTGGAGGTGAGATGGGTTCCTATGGCATACATCAGAGCTATTAAGGACATATACGATGGAGGAAAGACTCGAGAGAGAATTCGAGACAGGGTTGCATCAGGAATCGACTCTTAGTCCGTACTTGTTTGCGTTGGTGATGAACGTGTTGACGCGGAATATTCAAGTTGAGTTGCCTTAGTGTATGTCATTTGCGGATGATGTAGTGCTGATTGATAAAACACGGGGGTGTGAATGAGAAATTGGAGGTTTGGAGGCAAAGCCTTGAATCTAAGCCTTTGTTTGGATAGTGGTTTGTCATGGTTTCATAATGTATGGTATAGTATAGTCTGATACGGTACAGTATAATATGGTACAATACAATATTTGGATGGACTCACTGTGGTTTAATTAGTTTTTTTTGTGTGATTTAATTAGTTTTTTTGTTTGGTTTGATGGTATGGTACTGTATGGTAACAGGTAAATTTACTAAAATATCCCTAATTATTAAAAATTTTAAATTTATTTGAAATTATTGAACCGTGTACTTTACAGACAACACAAACTTATCAATTTTCTTGCAATTTTCTTTTAGCTGAGTGTTTCTACCCAAACTATCTATAAATGTAAAATTGCAGTGATGAGATAGTAGCACCATTTCCTAAATAGAAAATAGGCTGATGTGGTTCTCTTTTTTTTTTTTTTTGAACCGTGTAAACAACACAAACTCATCAATTCACAAGCAACAAATCTGCTAGTCTCTTTTTAATAAAACCCATTTTCTGATTTCGAATTTGACTTTCAGCACCACCAAAAACAGAGAAAAAGCTAGCAGAACCAGCAGCAATAAAGGAGAAAGAAGCTGAAAAGCACCTGCAGAGAAGAAGCCAAAGGTAGGGTAGAAGTTACGAAAGGAGAAGAAGACGGAAGAACGTAGAAGAGAAGAGAGATTGTGAGCAAAAAAGCATGAAAATAAATATATAATAGAGTTAAAAGTAGTATAGGGGAAAAGGGTAAAAAAACGATTAAATAATATTATATGAGGATATAACTAGAAGAAAAATAATTAAATCATGGGATACACTAAATTGGTGGTTCAAAAAAGTGAGGGTTTTCATGGTACCTTAACCATAGAATTAAACCATACCGTATCATATATTTTAATAAACAACCAAAACAAATATGGTACTGTTGCTAACCACACCATACCATGACAAACCACAATCCAAACATATTGTAAGGGGTTCAGATTGAGTAGGTTTAAGACGGAGTATATGAAATGCAAGTTTAGTGACTTGAGGTATGAGGACAAAGTGGTGGTGGGTTGGATTCCAGGATGTTTGTATGAGGGATAGTTTTAAGTATCTTGGGTCTATGATTTAGGGGAATGACGAGATTGATGAGGATGTTTCTAAACGTATTAGAGCGAGTTGGATGAAGTGAAGGTTCGCCTCGAGGGTGCTGTGTAATAAGAAGGTGCCCTTTAAGCTTAAAGGCAAATTCTACAGAGTGACAGTCTGTTCGATCATACTATATGGTGTGGAGTGTTGGCCAGTCAAGAACTCCTACATTAAAAAATTAAAGGTGACGGAAATAAGGATGTTGTATTGGATGTGTGGGCTTATTAGAGGGGATAGAGTTAGGAATCAGATTATCCAGAGAAGGTGGGAGTGGCTTCGGTGGAGGAGAAGATACGTTAAGGAAGATTGGGATGGTTTGAGCATGTGATGAGGAGGAGCATGGATGCCCCAGTTCTTAGAAGTGAGAGGCTAGTGTTGGATGACTTCAGAAGGGGTAGAGGTAGGCCGAAAACATATTAGAGGGAGGTGATTAGATGTGACATGGAGCAGCTACGGCTTACTGAGGATATGATCCTAGATAGGAAGGTGTGGAGGTCGCGGATAAGGGTAGAAGGCTAGTTTGAGTGTGTGGGTTGTAGCAAGTAGTTAGGAGAGGTCTTGTGTAGCCGGATTAGTAATCCTATGACAGTGTCCTTGGGTTGTGTGTGTATGTTAATACTAGGTGGGTGTCCTATTTCATATTTCTTATTTCATATTGCTTTTATTTCTCTTATTTCGTATTTCTTTGATTTCTATTTTATTATTTCTTGTTCTAATTTCTGTTATGTCATCCATCCTGCTTCATGTTTCTTTACGACCTTATTTACTATTCTTTATCTTAAGCCGGGGGTCTATTGGAAACAACCTCTCCACTTCTTCGGAGGTAGCGATACGGACTGCGTACATTTTATACTCCCCAGATCCCACATTGTGGGAATACACTGGGTTTGTTGTTTCTGTTGTTGTACATATAATATACATATCTATACTTGCCTATACATATGAAATACATATCTATACATACCTATACATATAATATGCATTACGTATACAAAACATATACACACCACAAACAACATAGTGTATATGTAGTGTATACATCGGCATATTTTGATAAACTAGATGGCAAAATGATATATATTGGTAACTATCCCATTATTTTTTAGGTAAATATAATATATATTGGATCTCTTTGGTTTTTTCGTGTGTTTATTTCTTTATATTTGGAATCTCCTTGGAGAAAATTCAGACTCCACCGCTACTTATAAGGAATCTGAATATGTAATTACTTTTTAGTGTCAGTGCATAGAACTTAAACTCGGAGTAATAAGCTAAGCAAATATGAACAGTTGTTTTTATTGAGAAGGGCTTTTACACTCACATATTAGGAGACCATACCAACGTTCTGTCTCCTGGAAGTTCTGAAAACCAAATTGCCAACTGATATTGATCATCAGACTCCACTGCTGGGGTGAAGCCAAAAGCAAAAGTTCCATTGTCAGAAAACCATGCTTGGCTTTCCTTAGCTAACAATCTTGAACCGAAAATAACACGACCAGACACTACAGAGCCATGCAGCTCTGCTCGGAACAGTAACAGCAAAGCCAAAGCAGAGGAAAGAAAACAGAAAGCCATATGTGCAAGCAACTTAGAAATGGGATTCTGTTTCAAGAAAATCAATTTGGCAATTTAATAGTCTTTGGGATCCTTATTAAAGAAGAAAAAAGTTTAGGAGGATTTTCAAAATTTTGAAATTGTGTGTTGGGAAGTAAAGAGGGGATCACAATTGAGAACAAGTGTACAAAGGTGGTTGGTGGGTGAACTACAACGTTGACAAATGACCAAATAATTGAAATGGCCGGTACTGGCATTGGGCGGCATGTGTCTAATCAATTTCTTTGTTGCTTTCAAACAATAAAAGGATTGAAATCACTGAACTTGTCAAGCTGGACTGCAGTTATTCTTGATTTCACACTTTACCATCAGCAACAGATTGGTTTTCTGAGGAAACTTTATGCTGCCAAACAAAAAGAGTTCTCCTTAAGGTAGTGATTGGCTTTGAAATCTGCATACAGAAATGGTTCTTTGGTGTTCTTTTTATATAATAATTAAATTTAAACGTTTCTTATTTGCTTCTCCACATGACCAAAGACCCTAGAGGATGGGACAAAAGGATTTAGTTACATTTCTCTTGCTGAATAACACGTACAGCAGTTGGGAGTTGAAGCTTTCGTTTCTAGACTCTTGACAGCACACAAAATCAACGCTGAGAGCACTAGCGGACTAATTTTAGCCTGTGCCAACCACGATACTCTTTTCAATTTTTGACTATACGTGCCAACCGCACGTACTGACAGTACGTGCCAACCGCACGTACTGTGTGCCACCGATTTTGGGGATTATTTTAGATTTTGACTATAGAAGTTAGTTGTGCAATTTACATTATTTTCACATTATTTAAATTGTTAAATGGTTAATCAAGACATACTCAATAAAGAAAAAATTACAGAAACTAGCAATCTTAAGACTATAATTACAATAAATAGCAATATTTTTTCAAAATTACAACTTATAACAAAAGTAGTAATATTTTACCCACTTCATAGTAATAGAAGAATATGTATTTTTCAGTTGTGCATATGCATTTATGAGTAATACATATATATTTGTATATATATTTATATAGCAACATTTTACTTAAATACAAATACAATTTACTATTTTTCGTAATTATGAAACTGTTGCTATAAAAGTTATAATTAAAGCTATAGAGTTGTTATTTCTGAAATTTTCCCTACTCTTTTCGATCAATTAAATTGAAATGTCACGGTAATATTTTGGATAGTGACAAGTAGTAATAAAGACATTCTTTTCGATCAATTAGATTAAACTGTCACAATAATATTTGATTTTACTTGGCAGGTTATATAAAATGATATAGGTAACGATTCTATTGCTTCGGGCATTTAATTTGGTGTGCCATGTGATTTAATATGTAGCACCACATTGAGAATTTATAATAAGATGACATCTTGCTAGCCCAATAATATTCAATTTTAATTAAATTTCTATTTATTAAACTTAAATAATTAATTCAATTATATTAGTTCACCATATTTATTTAAATTAATATATCTATATAAGGCCACTTACAGAAAATAACATATGTTTTAGCAAAACATGGGCTCCCTTATCTCAACTTTCAAAATTACAATTCATATAGTCTCCCTTATTTTTCTCTGTTTCTTTTTCCAGTTTTTATTTTTCTTTTCTTTTTTTAATTTTTTTTCTTTTTGTTTTTTTCTTCTTTTTGATTTTTTTCTACTTTATTTTTTTCTATTCTCGTTTTTTCTGTTTCGTTTCTTTCTTTTCAATTTTTTTTATTTCATCTATCTCTAGCTTTTATTTATCTTTTTTTTCTTTTTTATTTATTTCCTTTTTTACTTTTTCTCTTTTATTTTTTGTATTTTTTCTCAATTTTTTTGGTTCTATTTTATATTTTGTTTTGTATTTTTTAAAAATATGACTACGTCGAATACAAGCCATGAATGATAATGAACTATTATAAGCATACTGTGTATTTGTATCACCATTATTTATATTTTTGTATTTATAAACATAATTGTATTTTTTGATACAAATTGAACCATCTAAATAAAAATGATATGTTTTTATACAATTTTATTTTCATTGATGTATTTGTATTTTTAAAAAAGTGTTTTGTATTTATATTTTATAGATGACTACATATTGTAATTGTATTTTTTTTTGTTTCATTTTGTTTAAATTTGTATTTGTATTCTATGTTCGTCGATAGGTTCATTTGTTTCATTTTATTTATATTTATATTTGTAATCTATTTTCGTCGATGCACTTATAGTTTAAAGAACTATTTTATATTTGTATTCACAAGTTGACCGTGTATTATATTTGTATTTGTAATTTCATTTGTTTTTTTGAATTTGTAATTTCATTTCTTTTATTTGTATTTGTAGTTGTAGTTGACTGCATCATTTGTATTTTTAAATAATTGAAGATGAACTGTTATTTTTCTTTCTTTAAACACTTGCATTTGTATTTATTGATACAAATTGAAAAATATAAATATAAATGGTGAATTACACAAATACAAATTTTACACTTACATTAAATGATACATGTTTACACAGCTTGAACTATACACATACAAATGATACTTGTTTATATACAAAATCGAATGATAAATTTGACATATAAATACTAGTGATACATTTGTGTTAAATGATACACTACATATTTGTATATTTTAGATTCAAGTAAATACAATTAATTCATATACTTGTTTGTATACAAATATAAATGATAAATAGTACATATTAACGGCTAAACTATCAAAATACAATGATAAATTTATTTTTAAAAACAAAAAGAGAATGGGAAAGCGACGTAAAAAATAAAAGAAATGAAAAAGAAAAAAAATAAATGAGAAACGAGAAAGAAAAATATTGTATTTGTGTTCATAGTTCGCATTTGTATTTTATAGTTCGCACCATTATTTATGTTTTATACAATTTGCACTTGCATTTTAAAGAAGTGTTTTGTATTTGTATTTTATAGTTGCCTTCATATTGTATTTGTATTTTGTGATTTCATTTTGTTTGTATTTGGAATTTGACGGCACATTGTAATTGTACTTTTAGTTTCATTTATTTGTATTTGAATTTGTAGTTGACAACATCATATGTATTTTTAAATAAAATTGAATAAGAATTGTCATTTTTGTTTCTATAAACATTTGTATTTTTATTCGCTTATACTAATTGTATTTTATTGATATAAAGTGAACAGTGCAAATATAAATGATAACTTATATAAAAAAAATGCTAAATTATATAAATACATATGCTATATTTGTATCAAATGATATATGTTTATACAGCTTGAACCATACGCATACAAATAATACTTGTTTATACACAACTATAAATTATAAATTTAACATAAAAATACTAACGATACATTTGTATTAAATGATACATTGCATATTTGTATATTTTCGACTCAAGCAAATATAATTAATTCACATACTTGTTTGTATACAAATTAATTATACAGATTCTCAATCAATATGCATTGAATGATGGCCCATTCCCTGAAAAATTAGGGTAAGCCAAAAGTTTCATTCACGGATAAAGTAATTTAATATATGATCTTTTTTAGACTCCCGAGAAATTTGATCTAGTAGACTCCCTCTTTCTTCTTTAAGTATACTAATTTAGTCTAATTCTCTAAAGTCAGATTCACCTTATCTAGGACTTGGTCTACCGTAAAAAGCCCAATAAGTCCTGTTGTGGACAAGCCGAGCCCTACCTCTAGTGAAATATAAATGATAAATTATACATATTTACGATTAAACTATTCAAATACAAATAATAAATTTATTTAAAATATAAAGTATGATACAAATAAATATAAAATATAAATAAATTTTAAAATAAAAAATACAACAACAAAAAATAAGAGAAAAAATAGAAAAAGTAAAAAAATGACAAAAAAAAGAAAAAAAAAACTAAATAAGAATGAAAAATTTTAAAAATCCAAAAAAAAAATGCACAAAAAAAGAAATAAAAATGAAAAAAATAAAAAAAGATGAAAAATCGAAAAAGAAAAAAAGAAAACATAAAAAATGAGAAAAAATAAACGAAGAAGAAAAAAGAACTAAAAAGGGAATTAGAAAAACAAGAAAAATGAAAAAGAAGAAAGAAAAATAGAAGATAAAGAAATATAGCAAATTAATGGAGAAAATAAAGAAGAAAGACTATGGATTGTATTTACCTGGAAAGAGAGACTATGAATTGTATTAATTGAAACTTATGATAAATAAGGTAATTAGAAGTTTATGTTTGGTAAGCCTTTCGATTTATATATATTTAATTTAATATAATTTGACTTTCTTATGAATTTAAATTTAATATAATTTTATTGTCCCAAAATGTTCCTTACTTCAAGATTTGTCAGAGATGTTTGTGTTAGCTAAGTCATGCAATTTTTTCATTTATATATCTTTAATTTAATACAATTTGACTTTCTTATGGATTTAAATTCAATAAAATTTTACTATCCACAAAATGTCCCTTGCTTTAAAACTTATCGGGAGATTTAATTTATAGAAAGCTAGACTTGAAGTATTAACTTGATACTTAAATTGCAATGATATTCACGTACAAAAACCATCATAGAATAATGCATACCACATCAAGTAGAAAATATTAGAATTTAAATTATGGAAAATGACCTAAACTGTCCTTCAACTATGTGAAATGGTACAAAAAGATCCCTCGTCTATCTATTGGGCCTAAAATACCCTTTTCGTCTATCTATTGGGCCTAAAATACCCTTCCTATCTACCTATTGGGGCTATTTTGCCCTTTTATTTAATAGATCAATTTATAATGACAAAAAATTGATATTGTGCACTATTTATTTAGTTAATATAGTCTTCCAAAAAGGAGAAAGGAAAGCCTCAAGTTTATCTGAATCTGGGCTCAATACCATTTGTCTAATTATAGTGTAAAATTTTATTACTGCGGAACTGTTGCAGGGGGTCTCATGCTACTATACCATGGTGGTTTTCATTACTTGCACGTTAATAAATATTAGTTAGATAAAACAGTAAGTCATAATCTCACTACAAGCTTGTGAGGCATAATTTGAGAATACTGTGAGCTAAGCTTAATTATTAGGTTGATAGTATTATCAGTGGCTGAAAGTATGCTATACTTGCTAAACCATTTTCACAGAAACATATGACAATAAGCAAAACTAAGGTTGAGATGTATACATAGGAAAACTCTCTTGTTCACATCCTGATGTGGCTTACAAACAGAATTAAAATAATCAAACACAGAGACTTATCTCAATCATTCAAAACCTTACATCTAAAAATACAAAGAAATGATGAGCAAAAGACTACAAATGTCATTATATGTTTTACCTCAAAGGTGAGGTCGTTTAGTAGGAGGGATAAGAATAATTAATCTCGAGATTAATTTAGAAGATGAGCTTATCCCATGTTTGGTTGAGACAAACTGAATGAAATAACTCATCTCGGGATTATAGTATTTATTTTATCCCTCCTTGAGGGTGAGATTAATAATTCTGAAATATTAGCGGATCAGATTATTAGATTTGCATGGGTTGGAATTTTATGGAAAAATTAATTATTAGTTGGTCAGTAAAAAAAACCATGTTCTTGATGAATTAGGGCTAAATTGATCTGTTAAATAAAAGAAAGGTGAAAATAGCCTCAATCGATAGACAAAAAGGGCATTTTAGGCCCAATAGGTAGACGAAAAAGATATTTTAGGCTCAATAGGTAGACGACAGATATTTTTGCACCATTTCACACTGTTGAGGGACATTTTAGGCCCTTTTCTTGTTTAAATTAAGTATTGACTTGATACCTATTATGAAAAAAATCCAATCCATGTTGGATTTGTAGACTGTTTAGAGAAGTTCACTTTATGTCTATCCATATTAATCTCTTCTGGATAACCGCATGACCTTTTTCAATTTGTATATGATTAAGACAATTTGTAGTTTGTAAATTTTTCTTTTCTTTTCTAGTTTGTCTTGAACAATTATTGTCCCATATAGATTAAACCCTTTCATCAGTCGCCTTTGGATTTCTATAAGCAGGGATATATTCTTTATTATTTTGCATTAGTTACAATGTTGTAAGTCATGATGAGGGAGCACAATGTCCGATAATTTTCTTTTTTTCTTTTGATTTTTGTCATTTTTTTCAGTTTAGCACGTTAGTGGTAGAATATTCATATCTTATCATAGACATTGAAATCATCAATGATTTGATTTTCAAACTAGACTTCACGATCTACAACATATCAAAAATTCAAAATTAAGCTCCTTTAATATAGTTCTAGATAATTTTTTGAAGTCGCGTTAAATTTCACCATGCTAAAAGTTTTAGATTTGCACGACTTTGCTAAATATTTTATAGTTTGACGTAGGGATGTTGAAATCACAAAACACTTAATTTTGTCAAAACTAAACATAGAGATTTACAAGTTAGCCAAAATCTAGAATTGAATGTTTTTGGGTTCATTTCAAATAATATTACAAAGTCAGCTTTAGATTTTAATGCATCAAAAGTGTTAGATCTGCACGATGATAACAAAAAATTTGTAGCTTAATGTAGAAGTTTGAAATCACAATTCAATAGATTATCTAAAAACTAGATACAAAGGGGTACAACATATTCAAAATTAAGAGTTGGATCCCAGCATGATGGTTTCAGACCATTTTGTAAAGTTATGATTAGATTCTATAATATAGATAGTTTAACATTTCTCCAACCTGACCAAATAATTTATATTTTGATGTTGAAATGTAGGAACCAAAATACGTTTGATTACTAAAAATCAGATGTCAAGGATTGCATCTATACTAAAAATTTTGACTCAAGTCTAATCGAGTTGGTACAGACTAATCTTTGAACTTGACTTCTGAATTTGAAGGATTGCATCTATATATTTGAGTTCTTGACCGTCACCTTATTCAACTGCCTGTAGTCAATGCACATACTAAGGGAACCATCATTCTTGCTCACAAAAAACACTGGTGCAACCCATGGAGAAACACTAAGATGAATAAACCCCTTATCCAGAAGATCCTTAAGTTGCTCCTTGAGTTTTCTCAACTCAGCCGGAGCCATTTTATACGGAGGAATAGATATTAGACGAGTGTCCAAAAGCAAATCAATAACAAACTCTATTTCTCTAGTCGGAGAAAAACCAGGAAGATCATTCGAAAAGACCTTTAGAAACTTATTAACCACAGGGACCGAAGACAAAGAAGGACCTTCTGAATTAGAATATTTAACCTGGACCAAGTGATAAAGATAACCCTTAGAGGTTAACCTCCAAGCTCTGAGATAAGAAATAAACCTCCCCCTAGGAGATAAGGAACTACCTTCCCATTCTATAACTGGTTCACCAGGGAACTTAAAGATAACCTTACGGTTCGACAATCCAAAGACACATAACAAGAATGCAATCAATCCATACCCAAAATTACATCAAAATCCACCATATCCAACTCAAATAGATCCACCAAGGTCTCCTTTCTACCAACAGCTACCACACCCCCTATAGACTCTCTTAGCAATAACTGAGCTACCTACCAGGGTTGAAATAGATGAAGGATCCAAAATAACTTTTGGATCGAAGCCAAAAGACACAACCACATATGGAGTCACATAAGAAAGAGTGGATCCTGGATCAAGCAAACAATATACGTCACGAGAAAAAAGTTGTAAAGTACCGGTAATGACATCAGGTGATGCCTTAGATTCTTGTTGGGACACCAAAGCGTACAACCTATTTCGACCAACACTAGAACCTGGAGCAGTCACAGAAGAAGATGCCACACTACCCGGTGCAGGAGCAGAAGATGAAGTCATAGAAATCTTATTCGCCCCTATAGCAACTTTGTTAACCGGACAACCTTGAGTTGATGGCGCTGTCCCTTAATTACTGGCAATATCCCCAATGAAGAGGACCATATAATTGATAAGAAGGACACAAAGAAATTGACTGACCTCCGCTTGCCTGAGATTAGAAAACCTGTGCCCGAGAATTATCACCACCTTGATTACACCTGTCTCCCGACTGGTAAGGAACACTAGCAGAAAAGAAGTTAGAACTCCTCCACTTTTTTTTGCCACTTTCCACCATCTCTACCACCCTGAGACTGAACACCTCCCTGATCATAAAACCTGCTTCTCTTTCCCTACCCATCCCCAAACTCTGCCTTCTTTCTCTTCTCATCCTCAACCTACTGTATATAAATAGTCTACCAAGAAATGTCCATATCTTTAATGAGAAAAGCAGTCTTGCTATCCAGAATCGAACTTCCTCATTATCGACCTCATATTTGCTACCAAGTTAGGAGCATACCTTGATAGCTGATGGAACTTTAAAGCATATTCCTTTAGTAACATCCTCCCCTGCCTGAGATTCACAAGCTCTTCCATCTTAGCTTCTCTCAACTCTTGAGGAAAGAACCCATCTAAGAAGGCATTATAAAAGGCCTCGCACAACCCTTCCTCTTTCATATCACCTCTATCTCTATCCCACTACTCATAACACTGATAAGCAACATCCTTGAGCAGATAAGCTGTAAAGTTAACCCCTTTGCATTAGTAGCCTGCATCACCCAAAAGATTTTTTCTATCTCATCCAGGATACCATATAGATCCTCTACCACCTTTACTCCGAAAAAATTTAGAGGACCTATTTTTATAAATTGACCAACCCTTGTGGAATTAATAGATAAAGAACTAGCCATACCCTGCTCATCCTGAGAAATAATCAGTTGGGCAATAACATGAATAGACCAACAAAATTTTATGTTTGTTACGTTGCCCTAAGGGACCTGAGAAGAACTAGCCAGAATAGGAGGAACTCCAGCACTATCAGGAATGGGACCATGAGATCGAAGATGTACTCCAGATGTAGGACATACCCCTTTAGCATTATCCCCAAATGGGACGAATGAATTTCTTTGTGTTCCAGATCTAGGAGGCTTGATCTGAAAGATGAACAAATAAGAATTAGAGAAGATTCGAGGATTGAGAACTCAATCTTGAAGATAGATTACCAAGAAAGTGAAACATTCCTAAATGCCTTGTAGCCTGTCTCTTATGAGTGTGGCGCACTTTATACCCCTAAAAGAGACTCTACTTAACACGACTTTATGTACTTCCAAGTGAATACGAACCTAGGATATGATACTAACTTGGCACGACCTAACCCCGAGCATTGTTGTAATAGGTATCCCAACTCCAACCAGGATCGAGGACTTCCTATTATTAGCCAAACTAACCACCTATATCCAACCTTAGGTGGGATGAATTTTAAATATTTTACAAGATAGCATAAATGTTCTTATTAAGACTCTGGAAGAGGGTCAAAACCATGATCAACCCAACCGAATCCAACCATACCAGTCCAACCGCCCAACCATACCAAACTAAACCATAGGTCATAACCAAAGAGAATATCAAAACATAATATGATAATCAATCCCAAAATGTAATAGGATGGAACAACCAACAATATCATCCAAGGATGTAAGCTCCTACACTAATACTGATTCTAAGGTAGACACCAATATCGATCCCGTCAATAACAATCCCCAGAAGTACCACAAAGCTCTATCCAAAAGAGTAAATAAATTTGGTTAGGACATTCCCCCAATCATGGTAAAAACCAATATCCAAAATAAAAGATAAGTGTATAAGGAAATCCATAACATGAAATGATACCTTTCAAAAGGATAAAAGCTCACCACTTCAGTCCAAATGCTAATACCGAATCTGTATGCTAAACCAGAGGATTAGAATGGCCAGTTCCTGTACAGCATGGGTATACAACTGCTGGTAGATGAGGTTAGCGAGTGACCTCTAGCATAAATATCAAGATAAGGATAAAATAATAAAATTACAAAACCAAATAAAACCATCCATAATGCATACAACAATACATATATAAGTGCAAGGAAAGCGAACCAAGTTTAGCATGCATTTAAAATCTTCACTTGGGCTATGTAGCTTGACCATCCAAAACCATTCACTGGTTATATGAGTTCAGCTTCCCCTACTGAAAGGGACCCAGTGCGTGTAGCTAAATGACCAGGAAGTATTTTATGGGATGACTAGTACATCCCCTAATAGTGTGACATTATGCACACGGTCCACTAAGACCAATCCACATATCGGCAAATATAAGTTTCTAGTTTTGGTCCCCCTGGGACCGCTACCTTTCACGACTTTGTTACATACCTTGCCATTAATGCCTAATTAAAACCCATTTCCAAATAACCAAATCATTATCCATTTATTAACCAAGGCCAATATTAGTGGTATCATCATACCACCCCATTACTTGCAAATAATATCTATAGCCAAACCATTTAGATTAAGGGGACTTTCAAGTGCCTTTCCATATTCCATATCAAACTACTTGGGGGAATCCATGTTCTCCTCAAGTATAACCATTTAGACTTTAGCCTTTAGCCTTTTCAAACCATTTAAACCATGTATAATTCCTTTACCAAGTTTAAAACATACAAGAGTTCTATTAAAAGAAGTCAATGCAATGAACATATTTTATAAGCATTTCATCAAACAACTTGGGGGCATAATATAACCAAAACTAATTCCAAAGACCGTTAAACCATTACCATGCAATTCAATTGTCCAAAACCACCATTAATGCATATAAAAACATAATTAAAACCATAGAAAACCATAACCAAGCATTGAATATCAAAACCCCCAAATAATAGTTGAAAGCTATAATAATAAAATAGTAAAACCATGAAATCAATCATATAAACCATGCCTTTAGTTAAAATTACAATGAGGGAAGAGAATCATGCCTTATACCAAAGAATTAATGGAAAGAAATCACCAAGATAAGCCCTAAAGCAATCCTCAAGATAAAACCCTACCTTCTTGCCCCTAAAGCTCTTGAGAGAATTATAGAGTGTTTTGGAATAGTTTCTAAGCACTAATTAATAGAATAATAGGGTAAATAACCTCCTAAGTGTATTATAAGTTGGGGGTCCTAATTAGGGTAAGTAGGGAAATATCTAGAATACCCTGACTTAAGTCCCTTAAAAATCCCATCACAGGGATACGACTCACCTATATGAGTCATACCCTCCTATACGATTGGTACCCACCACTCATATCTAAGACTCAATCTTTGGATCAAACACTATCCAGTATATGACTCATCCAACCAAGTTGTAACCACAACATACGATCTGTACCCATGACCCGTATCCTTGGAAAAATGAAATACCAGAAGGATCACACATTGCCTATCATAGAAGTACCTAATACAACTCGTACTAAGCCCTACGACTCATACTCCTAAGTCGTACCCATTATAGTGACCAAAACCATCCTACCAACTAACACTGGTCAGCATACAACCATACCTTACCACCCGTATCCCAATATATGACTCATACCTATGAGTTGTATTGGGTCTGGAAAATGAAATACCAGGAGAATTTCTATGGGTCAAAACCTTGGATGTTTCAATAGCACTAGATATATTAAACTTAATGCCAGGGGGCAAAATAGAAAGAATAATAGCTCCAGTTTTGGCTGGCTTAACGTACCCCAGATCCTCTTTATCATCCTCATATGGCTACAAATACTAACACACTGAGATCACTTGAGTATGGCCACCTCTAACTCTATTCTGATTACTATCGAGTGTTACTCGATGATCTACTTCCTATCTCTATATTGTTAACTTTATATCCTAATCTAGATGCTGAGAATTTTCTTTCTTCCTCTATTAGAAGCTTGTGCTAAGTGCACCTCTATTTGCTGGTCAACAATGTCCTGCACTCTTTCAGAAGGTTAGGGAGGAACCTTATGTGCATCATTATGAACCCCTTTAGGAATATCATCTCTTTTTGGCTCTGTCATACTACTACTAGGTATTTGTAGGATCCTCTCTTGATTTTAATTTAGTAGGAGTAAAGGATTGCCTCTACTCCATATGCTAGGCATACACCGACATACACCCAACTAAGAAAAAAACCAAAAAATCTCTTAAACTGCAACAACTTTGGTTCATAACTCAACACTGTACTCCCCAACAACAACACTAAAATTTGATCATGCTCAAGATACACCTTCAATATGAATATTATGTGGCCACTATCAAATATAGTAAACCAACAAAGGTATGGGTCAAATCCCAAAGGAATGTGTGGAACTGTGGCTCTCAATTATTGTAGTCAATGGGCAGAACTAGAAAGTAAATGGGGATTTATAATGACAATATCGAACAAGTAAGTAATATTAACTCTGGTTGTATTAGTTATAGACAAACACTAGGGCTATGATCCCTCTAGTTTCTAACTTAGCACGCTTATCGTGCTCAATCCAACTATATAACTATTATGCATATAGAGTCTGGTAAGATTGGTATCACCAACCACCTCTTAGCACTATTTGGTAAATTTCACTCATCTCCTCTCAGTCTCAGAGTGTCGCCTTATTAACTCTTACCTTAGACCCCAGTTATAATTATTTCCTCTTAGTCTTAAGTTGATTAGATGAGATTTAAGTGGCTTATGAAGATAGTACAAGTAAGATTATTACGATAATTAACCCCAAATCACTGTTGTGATTTCCTTTTCCCAATCTCTACCTCCCTTTAGGGTTTATAGTGGATACATACTGGATCCTAACGTGTGCACCCATTAAGAAAAAAACAAACGAAACCCTAATACATGTAGCAACAATAGTCTAGAAGGATTGAACACTTCCCCTACTTTATTATGTAGCCAGGGTTTCCACGACCCTAGCTAAGGGAGATTAGATGCTCATTTTTGTGTTAATTAAAGGAATTCATAATTGAAGACATTCAACAATCACATAATAATCAACAATTGAAAATCCAAAACTTCAACTTAATTAACAACCAAAATCAATACAAAATAATTCTAAGATGAAAGACAGATCTCAGAATAAGAATATATGTTTGTGAATATAAAGAGTGCATAAACTGAATACAATACTTCATTAGGATATTTATAGAATACATGGGAACCTTAAAAATTAAATCTCGAATGAAAAAGTAAAAACAAAGTCGGTGGCTACTTACCAAGTTAACATGTGGACCATATGTTGAATATACAGATCGTATGTTAGACTTAGTATGTTGCCACCCTTAAATCTTTGATCTTCAACTCTTTGAACTTTTATATTTTTGTATAGACTAAGTCCACTTACAGACCATATGTTGAACATGCAGACCATATGTTGATTTAGTATGTTGATGCTTTTGTTTGTTCCTATAGCTTAGCCTCTGGACTTTCAGTTTCTCAACATAATTTGCTCACTTACACTAAGTATGTAGCACGTACACCTAAAATTGCCTTTGTATGTACCCAAAAAACTTCACTTTTCTTTTTTTTTTTCTTTAGAAATACATCCAAAACCTAGTTTCCTGCAAAATATATTCAAAATGCATCATATCTAACAAAACATCCTAAGAAACTTAAATATTTTCCTAGTTTTAAGCGTCAAAAGTGATATATTTCTATAGCACATCAATTGACTCCATGAAATAATGAATGGGTTATGTGCTAAATGTTTTAGTTAGGCTTAAAGGGGGTCATGTATCTAGCCATGAAGGTGTGAGTCCTGAGAAACTAATAATGGAAAATCATGTTTGCCGATGTAAAGGTTAGTCTTGATGACTGTGTGCTTATGTCACACTATATATATTTGTATCATAGATGGCGTAGGGTACGAGAATTTCTCGACCTTCTATGATATCTTTGGTTCGTGCAGCTAAAATGCACTAGGGCCCAACCAGGGGGTGATAGCTGGACCCATATAACTCGTGGGTTAGTTTTAGGATGGTCAAGCTATACAGTCCAGACTAAGGTTTTAAAGTTAATTCTAAGCCTCGTTCCCTACCCTGATATGTGATGTATATATGTATTTATATATAATAGAGTGCATGTTTTAAACTTTTAATCATGGAATTATTTGTCCCTTTATCCCTGAGTTGTATGATAGTAGTTGACCCACTAACCGTCTTTGGATGTTGTATCCCTACGCTAGGTACTTCTACTTTACTTGCACAGTGATAGGTAATTCTAGAGTTTCTTGAGAGTCAGCTTGAAGTGGTGAGCCTTCTTCTTAAAGAAAGTCGTTGCTTATTGGTTTATCTATTATCATAGACTTTTTTTTGGACTTATTTTTGGATATCGTCAGGGGCATGTCCCGACTTAGATTATTTTGATTTGGATTATAGGCTTTGTGGATCACTGTGGACTGGGTATTGGTTGTGTATGTGACTTAGATCCTTGAGATTATCTTTATCTATCTTGTTATATGTTCAAAATCCAGCCACTGTTAGTGTATTATATCCTTTGACCAGGCAAAGGGGGTGGTCTCTGGTCCACGATGGACTTGAGATACCCGTCATGGCCAGACCCTGATTTAGGTTATGATATTTCATTAAATATCATTTCATACTCTTAAATAATTTACTAAAACCTTAGTCTCACTTGAAAGAAGCCTCCTTCTTCATGAGATGTCTGAATGATTGACTTCTACTAACTAGGTTTGAGATGAATCTCTTAAGATATTCAAGCTTTTCTCAAAGAATTTTAAATTCATGAATGATTTAAGGATCCGACATTTTCAAAGTTGCATTAAATTTGACTTGATCAATTTTAATTTCTTAATCACACACCACAACATCAAGGAGCTTTTCAGAAGTAAGTTTACAAACACATTTGAATGAATTCAATTTGAGTTGACATCTTTAGAGAATCTCAAACACCATTCTCAAGTCTTACAAGTGGTTTCCTCTCTTTCTTTTACTTCACTATGACATCATCAACGTAAGATTCTTATTATAGGCAAGTCTTTAAAGATTTTCTTCTTAACCCTTTGATATTTATTACTAGCATTATTTAAATCAAAAGGTATTAGTTTGGATATAGAATGCCCTAAGTTCTTCATTCTATGGTGCCAGGCAACTTTGGTTTTAGCTGGATGGACCATTCATAAAAGAAATTACCTTATAATATGTGTTAGCATAAACTATGGGATGGAAATTTTCACTCTTAGGCCACATATTATTAGAATTCCTAAAGTTAACACAAACTCAAATTTACCTATTCTTTTTTATCACAGAATGATACTTGAAATTCATATGTGATATTTAACTTCAAAAATAAATTGAGATTCATTAAGTTTGACAACTTCATTCTAAATCAATGAAATCAAATCTGACCAAAAGTGTTTCATGTCCTATTTAACAGTAGGTAGACCATTCTTGACTGCCAATTGATGAACTACAACTTTAAAAGCTAAGCTAGGCATCTCGTTTAACTCCAAGAAAAGGCATCTCCATATTCTTTGAGTACATTCAATAAGAAGTTTCCATATCAATTGCTATAAAAGCACTTAATTAGGTTGGTCATGTCTTCATATATTTGTGCTCATATTAACTTAATTCAAAGAGTTGATTATGTTTTTCACTCCTTGTTTAACTTCTGCCAGAGTATCTTCACCCTCTTGAACATCACTATCATGGATAGATATGTGATAACAATAAAAATATCCTCTAACTTTTAGTCAATCTCGATTTAAGATGGATATCTTGGTTACTTTATGTAGTAATATGATATGAAGAGCCTACATTGTCTTTATCTTCATCACATTCTTTTATATAAATCATAGTATGAATCTTTGCCTATAGTGCCTTCCCACGTGAAACCACAAGTTTGATTTGTTGCCTCATTTAAAAAATTTGAAATTTAAAATCTTTTTGAGATTTAAGTAAAGAGGGCATTCTCATGCTTTGGTAGTTTCTCTAGAGTTTTTTGTTCTTCTTATTCTTCTTAAATGAATCTAATCTATTGAATCTAGCATTTGTTGCAATTGATTTTTTTAATGAATTTAAGATAAATCCTTTATTGGAAGCAACAAACTCCTCTTCCACAATAATATAGTTATTACTTGTCTTTTTTATGAAGATGCAATTTAGCGATGCTTGTTTGTATCCCAAAATTTTACGTTATTGCATGAAGGAACCTTATGATAAGAGTTTTCTTAACTTTGATATCTTATTAAACTTGTATCCGACCTTTACAAATAACTTTTAAGTATGTGAATCTAAATCTTTATTTGTATGCTTTGTAGGGAGTGACATATTTTCCGATGGATTTTGAGCCACAACTCTCTAAGTATCTTTAAGGATAAATTAATTGCATCAATTTATATGATAGGAAAAGTTAGTTGTTTTAATGCATTTTCTTGGATGTCAGATGATTGACCTTCCTCTTTCTTACCTTCAGAACATAGCAACACATATGCAGGAGTTACCAGTTTTTTCAAATAATAATATTTTCTTTATTCAAAATAGAGTGCAGCTCCCCAAATCCATCTTTGACTTTTTTAATTTCCACATTGACACTTGTAGTTTTAAACTTATAAATCTAGGTCAATGTGACGTTGTTAATTTACTTCTTTCATAAGTAATTATTCAAGTAGAACTTTGCACCGATGAATTATGAATCAACTTCGGTAATGACTTATCATCAGTAACTATTTTTCTTTCAATCCTACCTTAGAGATGCTTCAAACATTCATAGTAGAAGGATGGGATAATTTTGTTCTTGAGTATCCAAGACCTCCTAAGTAACTGTCACGACCTAAAATAGGCACATAATGGTACCTGTTACACCCTTCGATATAGGTAAGTCTATCCTAATCTAAGTTTACAATTATGGTAATATAGAAGCAGAAGAATAGAGAATAAAGACAAACATATATATATATATATATAGAAGAAATAAAGATCAAGATGTATCCCAGGTCTAGTTGTTGCTAGTACAAACCTCTAATATAGATGAAAAATAGTAATCTAAGGTATCTTAATATGAATAAAGCATAAGATAAATAGAGAGAGATTTTGGTAAGCTTTGTGAATCTTTAACCACAACATCGATCTCTACAATGTCAACTCCAAAGGAACACCATCTATAATCTACCAATCAAACCAATACCTGCACGGGGTGTAGAATAATAAGAAAAAGAAAACAAAAGCAAGAGTGAGTATAAAACTATGTGCTCAACAAGCATCATAATAATTGACCCTAAACCAAAGCAATAGAGAGCACCACCACCACAATAACCAAGGTAACCTAATCTTAGGCGTATTCATATACTTAAGTGTCATTATTTACATGTGTTTAGCTTATTGTTGAGGATAAATTAATTTTCTTAATAGAGTATAAAGTGTATGTTCGTGTAACTGTGTGCTAAGCCTCATGTTTAGGTAGCTTATAATTCAATTAAACCAATACAAGAGTCAAAATGTCCTGGGGAAGGTTTGACAAAATAATTAGTTAAACCTGCTTACGTTATGCTTGTTCTTGTGTAGTTTTGATGAGTGTTATGTATTGCATAATCTTACACTGTCACAATACAATTTGCAAGTCATAATGGAACCTAATTTATCGTGCTAGTAAGTAAGTCTAACAATAGCCGGGAGCTATGAGCAATGGGCTAATTATAACACCCTAGATTTTTAGGCCTTGAAAATTTTTGAAACTTTATGCTCACTGTCCAGACTATGACTCCCCTTACGAGTCATAGGAAGTCTTGATGAGTTGTTGAGCCCAAATATTATCCTAACTAGTGTGTGTGGCCAAATTTTTTGTTCTAAGTACGAGTGGATCCCAATGAGTCGTATGGACTCATTACAAGTCATGATGTCCCAACCGTAGTCAAACTAGTGTGTGTTCCAAGTGTTTCTATCCTGGTGACGACTAGGACCCTATGAGTCATAGTGTCCCCTAATGAGTCATATGATGCAAGTCGCAGGGTTAACTGTATGTGTGCCTAATGACACTATTTTGGCTATGACTCATGGTGATGAGTTGTAACGTGTCTTAGTTTGGCCTTAATGATAATTTTTTAGTTTTTAAGTTAAAGGCACTTTATATATTTCGCTTTTTTCCCTACTTAATATCCACGAACATAAAACATCCTTGGGGCATTCTTTCTATACTTTATCACATCAAAGATACTTTCTATTCTCTCTAAATTCCCTCAACCAAGATACTTAGGGTTTCCAAGTAGTATGTCATCTAAGGGCTCAAGAGTTGAATTCTCTCCATAATTTTAGTTATTTCAGGCATCCTCAAGATCATTTATCTAATGCATGAATTTATATGGTTAATTATAAGGATTTGAAACAAGGGTTGTGTGAATGTTAATTGAATCTAAGGGGTCATGAATTTCCCCCGTGTGATTGTTAATGAATTATGGTATGATAATGAACTTGCAAGTAGGGTTAGTATGACGATACAAATGGGATACCTAAATTCATAATCTATTTAAGAAATAAGGAATGTGTGTTAAAATATTTTAATTAGGCTTAAAAATGGGTTGTATAGCCAGGCTGTGAAAGTAGAGGTCCCAAGGGACCAACATCGGAAACCACACTAGCCGGCTTGGGGGTTTAAATAACTGGGAGCTTTGAGTCTCCCTTATTATTATTATATGATTGGGAGGTTCGATCCTCCATATTATATTATAGGATTAGGTTCTTAAGTCACCTTGGTATGCCGAGAGGTTTGAGTCCCCTATGGTACATATGTACATTCTCTGGTTTGTGTGGCTACACGTACTGGGGCCTTTTCAGCTGGGAGATAGCTAGATCCATATAACCCATGGGTGCCTTCTTATAACGGTTGAGCTACATAAACTAGGCTAAAGTTTTAAAGTACATGCTAAGTCTTATTCCCTTTCCCGACATATTATTTATGTAGGTATATGATGATGCTCACATAATTTTGAATTGGATTTGACATATCTTTATTTTATCCCCTATCCCTAAGTTACATGCTAGTGCCTAACCTACTAACCATCTTTGGACACTGTATTCCTATGTGATGTAGGCACCCCAGATACTTTTATTTTTCTTGTGTAGTTAGATGGATTGGCTTGGTTCGTCGGTCATTGGTGGTAAAGTGGTGAGCTTTTATTCTCTGAAAGACTTGGATATTTCATCAGTTTCCTTTCATAAATTAGAATTAAGAGTTCACATTATCATTAATATTGTCATTTTCATTGTCATTGCCAAGTTCGATGGCATGTCACGACACCTTATTAATTTTGGTTTGTTAGAAGGCTTTATGGATTATTATGGACTTGGATAATGTTGGTTGGTTATCGGTTATTGCCTATAGACATGTCTTGAATTCTTTGAGTCTATTGTATGTTATCTTTTTATATATTTGAAATTCACCCGATGTTGATGGTATGGTGTTCTGTTTGACTAAGTGTAGGGCTGGTCTCCAATCTTTGTTGGAATTGAGATGCCTGTCACGGCCAGGACCTGGTTCGATTTGTGACAAAGTTGGTATCAGAGTCTAGGTTTGGTATCATTGGGTGTCCATAAAGCCGTGTTAAGTAGAGTCTCTTTTATGAGTGCGTAGCACACCACACTTATAAGAAAGAGGCTATAAGGTATTTAGGAATATTTCCCATTCTTGTTGTTCTATTTTGGCCTATAAAGTCTAAGATCTTGAAATCTCCTCTACTTTTCGTATGTTTGCTTTTCAGATCATGCCTCCCAGAAGATCTGATGCTTGTGGAAACTCTTTTTTCCCAACTGAGGAAAATGTGGACGAAGCTCATCCTACTTAAGGAGTTCATACCCAGTATAGGGTCGCTGCTTCTGATTTCCCTAATAGAGTTCCATCGGTTCCCCCTAGTCTTCTTTGGACACCTCAAGCTGATCTGTCTAATGCTGAGTTTTACCAGTCGATCCATTTTCTTACTCAGTTGGTGGACTCTCAATCTGAGCGTGTTGCTTATGTTGCACCATCTTTTGAGGTCACTAGAGTTGGCCAATTTATGAGGCTTAATCCTATGACCTTTACTGGTTCTAGGGTTAAGAAGGATACTTAAAATTTTATTGATAAGATGGAAAATATTTTCTATGTGATGCATGCTACTGATGTAGAGGGTATGGATTTCACTTCTTATCAGTTAAAGAATATAACGTATCAGTGGTATGAGGAATAAGACCAGTCTAGGGGTGATGATGCTGAGTCTGCTTTGTGGGATGACTTCTCTAGTACTTTTATTGATCTCTTTTTTTCCTCAGGAGTTGAGGGAGACAAAGGCTAAGGAATTGATGAATTTAAAGCCAGACAGGATGATAGTAAAAGAGTATGCCTTGAAGTTTCATCAGTTGTCATGTTATGCTTCATAGTTAGTATCTACCATGAGGGCTAGAATAAGGAAATTTGCTTTTGGATTGTGCCATGATTTGATCTTGGAAAGCAAGGTTGTCTTGTTAAACAATGATATGAACATCTTTAGACTTATGGTGTATATGTAACAAGCAGAAGTGGAAAAGAAGAAACAAGAAAAGATGAGTGAAAGGCAGAATAAGAAGTTTCGATATTTAGATCAAGGTAGAGGTCAGCAGCAAAGTGGTAGAGATAGTGAAAAATGGTCTAAGAAGAAGTGGGGTAATTCGGGTCCCTACTTAATGGCTTCTGATCCTTATTTGAAGTCATTAAGTGATCATCATTTTAAAAATAGTGTTTGTCCCAGGGCTTAGGGTGCCCAGCCCCAGGATAACGGGGCTTAGTCCGCTCCATCGTATCCTCTTTATAGATTTTGTGGTTAGGTATATCATGGAGTTTATGAAGAGAGGAGGAAAAAGTATTTTAAATGTGGTCAGTTTGGTAATATACAAAAGAATTGTCCTTCTGGGGCTTATGGGGCAAATAAGATCCCTGTTTCTACTTCGTCAGCTCCTGTACCAAAGGGTGCTACTTTTGCATCTGGCACTGACACAAGTCAGAACCGTCTGTATGCTCTTACCACCCACCAGGATCTGAGGTATCCCCTAGCTTTTTTACTGGTACGCTCAAACTTTTCTCTCATGATATATATTGTCTACTCGATCTTGGGTCTACCCTCTTTTGTGTTACCCTTTATGTGGCTATTCATTTTGGTTTTGATCCTGAGTGTATTTCGGATCTCTTTTCTATATCCATCCCGGTGGGTGACTCCATTGTAGTTAAAAGGGTCTATAGTGGTTGTGTGATGTCGGTCTGTGGTAGAGAGACGTTAGTGGGTCTGATAGAGTTGGACATATTAGACTTTGATATGATTTTGGGGCTGGATTGGTTACATTCGTGCTATGTTTTTTTTGACTGACAAATCTAAAGGGTTAGTTTCTATTTCCCAAATGAGCCGGTGATAGAGTAGGAAGGTATTTCCTTAGTGCCCAAGAAAAGGTTCATCTCTTATCTTAGAGCTCGAAAATTGGTTTTCAAGGGTTGTCTTTATCATTTAATCCATGTTAAGGATTCTAGATCCAAAGGTCCTTCTTTGCAGTCTGTCTCTGTGGTCTGTTAATTTCCTAAGGTATTCCTTGATGGTCTTTCTGTGTTCCTTCCAGTAGGAAAATTGATTTTGAAATTGTTATTCTGTCAAACATTCATTCTATTTCTATCCTTCCCTATAGAATGGCTCCAACTGAGTTGAAAGAACTCAAGGAGTAGTTGAAAGATCTTTTGGACATGGGTTTTATTTTCGCTAGTATTTCTCCTTGAGGTGCTCCATTTCTCTTTGTGTGTAAGATGGATGGGTTCCTTCGAATATATATAGATTACCGTCAGTTGAAAAGAGTGACCATAAGGAATAAGTATCCGCTTCTTAAGATTGATGATCTCTTTGATCAGCTTCAAGGTGCTAAGTACTTTTCTAAGATTGATCTTCAGTCTAGGTACCATCAGTTGAATATTAGGGGGGTGAGTATCCCTAAGACTGACTTTCGAATGCGATATGGTCATTTTGAATTTTTGGTGATGTCCTTTGGTTTGACTAATGCCCCGGTAGCATTCATGGATTTTATGAACTAGGTCTTCCGTAGTTCTTAGATTTGTTCATAATTGTCTTTATTGATGATATTTTGGTGTATTCTAAAGGTGAGGCGGATCATGCCGATCACCCCTGCCTTGTGTTGCAAACCTTAAAAGATTAGCAGTTGTATGCAAAGTAATGTGAGTTCTGGTTAAATGTTGTGACCTATCTGGGTCATGTTGTTTCTACTGAAGGGATCATGGTGGATCCACAGAAAGTTATGGTGGTTAAGAAGTAGCCTAGACCCATGACTCCAATCGATATTCAGAGTTTTTTAGGTTTAACTGGTTATTATAGAAGGGTTGTTTAAATTTTTTTTTCTATTGCTGCCCCATTAACTAAGTTGAATAAAAAAAAGGTGAAGTTCTTGTGGTCGGATTCTTGTGAGGGTAGTTTCAAGAAATTAAAAGATAAGTTAACCTTAGCTCTGATTTTGAATTAACCCAAGAGTACCAAAGGTTTTTTTGTTTATTGTGATGCATCCCAGATGGGACTGGGATATATGTTGATGCAACATGGCAAGATTGTTGCATATGCTTTTAGGTAGTTGATGGTACATGAGAAAAACTATCCGACTCACAATTTGGAATTGTTGGTTGTGGTCTTTGCTTTGAAGATTTGATATCACTATTTATATAGGGTCCATATTGACATCTTTTCGAACCATAATAGTCTACAGTATGTGTTCACTCAGAAGGAGTTGGACCTCAGGCAGAGGATATATCTTGAGTTGCTCAAAGACTATGACATGAGTCTCCATTATTATCCAGGTAAAGATAACATGGTTGCAGATGCTCTTAGAAGGTTGTCCATAGGAAGCTTATCTCATGTAGATGAGAAGAAGCTATGACTGGTGAAGGATATTCACTATTTGGCTAATCTTGGAGTTCATCTCTTGGACTCTAAAGATGGTGGTGTAATTGTGCAAGAGGTGGACAAGTCATCTATTGGTGCTGAGGTGAAGGAGAAATAGGTCTTGGACCTATTTTGATGCAGATCAAAGATAGTGTGGTTCACCAGAAGGTGATGGATTTTGGTATTAATGTTGATGGTATCTTGAGGTACCAAGGCAGGTTATGTATTCCAAATATTGATGGGCTGCGAGATAGGATTTTGGTTGAAGCTCGTGAGTCAAGGTACACTGTTCATCTTGATTCAATGAAGATGTATCATGACTTAAAAGAAATGTTTTGGTGGAATAACTTGAAGAGGGTTGTGGTTAATTTTGTGGCTAAATATTTGGTTTGTCAGCAAGTGAAAGTAGAGCACTTGAGGCCTGGTGGTTTTTCTCAAGAGATTGAATTACCCATATGGAAATAGAAAGTGATTAATATGGATTTTGTTACTAGTCTTTTGTGGTCCCGTAATTAGTTTGATTCCATTTGGGTCATCGTGGATAGGATGACTAAGTACGCTTACTTATTGTTAGTGAGGACTAATTATTCGGTGAAGGATTATGCTAAGCTCTTTATTGAGGAGATCATGAAGTTGCATGATGGTCTAGTGTCCATCATATCTGGTTGAGGTACTGAGTTCTCATCTAATTTTTGGCATTTCTTTCAGCGAGGTTTGGGGACTAAGGTGAACCTTTGCACCGCCTTTCGCCTGCAGATGGATAGACAAGCAGAAAGGACAATACAAACTTTGGAGAATATTCTAAGGTCTTGTGTGAACAATTTTAGTGGTAGTTGGGTTGACCATCTGCCTCTCGTTTAGTTAGCTTATAATAATAGTTATTACTCGAGTATTGGGATAGCTCCGTTAGAGGCTTTTTATGGTAGGAGATGTAGATCTTTCATTGGGTAATTTGAGTTTAGCGATAATAGGTTGTATGGTCCTGCATGGTTCACCATATTATGAAAAAGGTGAAGGTGATTTGAGATAGGCTTAAGATCGACCAAAGTCGCCAAAAGTCCTATATGGATGTAAGGCGAAGGGACTTGGAGTTTGATGTGGATGATTTGGTATCCTTAAAGGTGTATCCCATAATGGGAGTAATGCAGTTTGGAAAGAAAGGGAAACTCAGTCCTCGTTGTGTTGGTCACTATCGTATTTTGAGGTGAGTGGGCAATGTGGCTTATGAGTTGGAATTGCCTTTGATTTTGGATTCCATTCATCCGATCTTTCATGTGTCAATGTTGAAAAAGTACGTAGGCAATCCTTCCTTGGTCGTTCCATTGGAAAGTGTGGGCGTCTCAAATTCCTTGTCCTATAAGGCAGTCCCAATTGAAATTTTAGATTGGCAAGTTTGCTGGTTGCGAACAAAGGACATGGCTTCGGTTAAGGTTCTACGGAGGAACCAAAAGTATGAAGAAGCTACTTAGGAAGCCAAAGAGGACATAAAGTCCAAATACCTATTCATGTTTCCCATTTTCGAAATCATTTTCCTTCAACACTCTCATTTTTTGGTAAGTTTCAATCACTTGTTTATGTGAAAGAGGATATAGTGTGGACTTCTGACTATTCAACTAAAGAGAATACCGATTAGTTCTTCCATCATGCTTAGTTGAACGATCGTATTGACATGGTCTTCCGATCAAAATATGTCAAGCTTGCATAGGAATCACATCACAAAACACCTCATATTGATCATTACCAACCTTGAACCTAATCTTAACTTTCTTATTCACTTTAGCCATTGGAGCTTGTACAGTGTGGCATGCTTGGTTATGGGTAACTTTAAGAAATCAACCATGGTGGCACTAGCCATATTAGCACAAATCCCACTATCAATAATGAATGAGCACACATTCTCCTTGATAAGACATTTAGTATGGAATAATTTTTTTCCTTTGACTTGGGTCAACTAATGCCTTATTAATAATTACTCATCTTACTATAAAGTTTGAAACCTAAACTCTCTATCTTAAGGATAAGCATCCTCGTTACCTACCTCCACTTGTTTATCTGCTTCAATCTTCTCTCTTTTTTGGGTTTCTCCTTTACTATCCTATTCTAGTCCACCTCTTCTCCAAGGTAATTAAACCTATCTTGTCTAAGGATCATATTTCTCTAATTAGGATATTCATTTGCCATGTGTACTCAACCTTTTCATTTTAAACATTGAAATCATTTAGGATTAGGAGTTGGATATTTGTTACCTTCATTACTTGGTAGGTACTTTAGAGTAGTCTTTTCTATAGGCTTCTTGTTATAGGATTTATTTATGTCCTTATTCTTGTTCAGTTCCAATGAAGGTTGAGCTACTTTTTTGTTCTTACTCCAAGAATTAGTAGATGAATACCCTTAGGGTTTGAAAGATGTCTTCTACTTCTAAGGTCGCTTGAAAGATTTCTTCAATGGTAGCAAATCTATGGTAAGTCATAGATGTGGAAATCTCCTTGTTCAACCAAACCTTAAAGCAAATGATGACATGTTCTATGTTTTCATGATACTCAAGCGTTAAGATAAATTGTTGAAATACATCATTGTAGGTTAAGACAGTCTTATTATCTAGCCTTAAGTAGTATAACTTTGCAAGTAACTCATCTCTATACCTTTCCAACATATATTTTCTTATCATGAGAGCCTTCAAAGCCTCTCATGGTGGTGGTTATCCTTCGTTTAAGACATTTTCCAATATCTTGGCATATTTTCACCATATAATAGCAAACCCTTCAAATTAGTCTATGGCATAACAACTCTTCTTGACATCAATGAGATCATTAATTTGAAAGATTTTATCGCAAGTGGACCCCCATATTAGATAAGCTTTAGGATCACTCGCTCCTTTAGAAGTTTGAAGACTAGTCTTGATTGAATAGATCCTTATATCCTAGCCTCTATTGCTACCTTGTTCCTCATGGAAGTTCCAATGTCTTTTCTCTTGTGGTCGATTTCCTAAGTTACTTCTTCCATGTGAAATCGGACTAAATCTTCCTTCTCAAAATCTATATCCTCTTTGAACCCTTAGTCTATTCCTCGTGTACTCTACAAATATAGCCACTTTATCATAATCCTTAATCTCATCTTGT
The DNA here is from genome assembly GCF_002878395.1 of Capsicum annuum. Taxonomy (NCBI): domain Eukaryota; kingdom Viridiplantae; phylum Streptophyta; class Magnoliopsida; order Solanales; family Solanaceae; genus Capsicum; species Capsicum annuum. The sequence goes on from NC_061116.1 coordinate 49,939,534, forward strand.
GGATCTTTTTCAATTTTGATGGGCTAATTTTTGTTAAGTTGTGCTTAAGTTGGTGGAATTTAGTTTGATGGTGCTTGGAGACTTGGTCATAGGGTATTTGGTGAGTTGGATCTTGGTTTTGAGAAATTTCTTAGTTGACTTGGTTACATTAGGGTTGGAATGGACGAACGTGATTTCGATTATGTAGGTAGGTAGTTGTTTAGATAATGGGGCTTTGCACTTGTATTGGTGGGTTGTACATTTTGTGAAGTGTTTCTAGGGAAATGGAAGCGGAAGTGTATTGAACATGTACACTAGATGAGGCATAGTAGTTTCGAGAAGTGGATTAGGCGGAGTTTAGACAACCTTCTACGTTAACCATCCTTCCATCCATACTTGACACACTTTCTTATAGTGTGGTTATATGACCTTCCATGGATTTCTATCTCCGACTTAAGGTTTCAATTACTACTAAGATTGTTTTCGATGTATTGTTATCCATAGCTTGGGTATTTTACCTTCCTAACCATTGTATCTATTAAGAAAGACACTAAGAAAAACAACAAACAAATTAACAGTAGAAAAATAGCCTCACAACTCTACACACTTTTGTATGCCTCACACTTGGATCCAAAAATATTTAATGATGGTTTATACTCCGATGATAGTTGAGTTGTCGATTGCTACTCTTGTTCGAAATAGATTCTTGTTTGAAGGATTTAAGGAGATTGCTTATGAACTGGAGACAAGAAATTATGATGAAGTAAAGCTATAAAATCAAAAAGAAATGGGACGAAGAAAGAAAATGAACTCAAAAACTAATTCACAACTAAGTAGGTTGATCACTAATTGTTAATTAGTGCTAGAATCAAGTAAAATATGATTAAGAATCAAAGAAATAAAACTAAGAATCTAAAATGAGCTTACGAAAACTTTTTTAATGTGACTTATCAATTGACTGATCGTTACATGAGTCGTTACTCCTTATCCAGAATGTGGCTTCAACTTTGTCTCAACGACTGATGGTATGACTTGCCGTCATTGAGGTGACTGACCATCAAGTGAACCGTCAATCACTTCCAGTAAGGGATCATATGGTTGGAAAATAAGTTATCCTAGGATTATTAATTTGGATTAGATATCTCGAGATTAGTTAAAGAAAAACACTACAATCTCGAGATAACTAATTTCGGGATGAGTTATCCCTTGCATTTTGTCTCAACCAAACATGGGATAAGCTCTTCTTCTAAATTAATTCCAGAATTAGTTATCCATATCTCTCCCAAAAAATGACCCCTAAGTGTCTTAAGCTCTCTCCAAGTGACTGATGGAGTGATTTATCATCACTAGAGTCACCAACACCTTCAGATAAGAATTTCTTGTGGGCTCTTTGTACTCGTTTTGAAATATTCCTTGGTATAAACAAGTACACTTTCCTTTTCCTTTATTCCTTTGGATCAAACATTATCTTTGAGATTCTTCAACAAGATATGAAAAACATGAAGAACACTCAAAATTTGACCCTTAAGCAATCAAACTTGGAATTTGATGAAATTCAAAATCTAAACTCCTTTTATCCCAACAAACCCCACGTGTTTTTAAGCCTAAAAAGTAAATCAAACTTTTCAGATTTTTGAACCCACTTCAAAGTTTCTTCAAACTCAAGCTTCAACAATGGTGGAGCACTTAAAGCTTCTCGGATTAAGCTCATATTTTAGATTACGACTCAAATAGTACTATAGAACACTAATCTAGGACTAGAAGCACAAGAAGACTTAAAAATTAAAAACTAAATATCAAAAAACCTTAAAACATTTTTGGATTCTCTTTTTTTACAAGATAACAAACCCAAGATTGAATTCATGAAAACGAACTCAATCTCGGCTTTGATACCAAATAATGCGAGAAAAGTTACAAGAACAAGAATTTAACTAGGGAAATGAAGGAACAATCGAAGAAGAGATAGAAGATAGATTGATACAAGAAGATAGAAAGAAATAGGAACCAATGAATATATCAAGTTCAAAACCCTTAAATCTTTTATCAACAAGCACCTAATCACTACATAGACCAAGAGGAAATCGATTGCCCTTAAAACCCCCGTTTTTGACAAGCATTCACAAAAGCTCTCCAATCATACTCTCAAGTATTTGGCTTGTTCCCTATCCAAAAACAACTAAGGAAAGTAAAACCTAGAAGTTATTATTTATAGGGGTGTTTGGATTGATTTATTTTTAAGTGTTTTTGGCTTTTAAGTATTTTTTTAATTTTAGTAGTGTTTGGGCAAAGCTAAAAAGTGCTTTTAAGAACTTACTTTTAGGCTAAAAAAGTACAAAAATAAGCCAAAAATCCAAAGTAGGGTCTCTCCTACTTATGACTTTTAATTTTTAGTTTATAAACTACTTTTTAAAATCTCATCCAAAACATCTTCATAGTCTATTACAAAGGCCCAAAAGTGACCCACAATTAAATGACGAAAATAGCCCTAAGTAATGGAATGGTTGTCCTTAACGGTTCCCTTGACTGACTGTCAAGGGGGTGACTGCCCATCACCCCTAGACAATGAGGGGTCTTCTTGGCCCTCACTTGATGGCTCATGGGGTGGTTGATCAAACACTTGACTGAACGTCAAGTGGGTTATCACATTGAGGCCGCGAGTGCTCTCCCTCCTCTTGAGTTCTTGATCCAATCTTCAACTCATGGTATCCTTTGGATGACATCAAAACAAACTCCAACACCTCCTCTTCATGAACATAGCTTGCAACCCTTATAATTTCCTTGCTTGGCTCATAGTAAAGGGCCTTGAGGAAATTCGGGATGTATCATTACCCCAAATGTGGTTTCAATCCTTCCGAAGTCCAAATACATTCATTATATTCGGAAGGCTCGTTTTGCATGAAAGCAATAGGAAAGGTGCAGTTAATGTGAAGATATTCTTAGATGTTTAGCCTGTTTTTGTGTTCCATTCTACTTGATTTTTTCTTTTTCGTTTAAAAAAGGATGAAATAATTATCATTATTGGTTTTACAACTTTATTCATGTTTATTTATTTCTGTTTTATTTATAGGAGGAAAAAGTTTTGCAATTTTATAAATTGATGATTCTTCCTTTTCATTTGATAACATTACATTTGATAACATTACAATGTAGTCTTAGTTGGCTAATTGATCAATTATGTTAAATTATTCTGTTTTGTGGTATATTTTTCTTATCGTCGAGTTATTATTGTTGTGCAATATTTGTGTATTAAACTTCATATCACTATCTCATATGAAGTCGAGAGGCTCTTCTGATAGAACCCCGGCTCAGGACAGATAACAGTATAACAAACAAAAAACATAAAAGCAAACAACCAAAAGGTATATCACGTCGCTAGATAATAAAGAAAACAAGACACCCAGAAGGTAATACTATAAACTAGCTATTCAAAAATCATAGACATTGTCAAAACACCACGAACAAGAAACTAGAGACACACATACAAACAAACATTTTTCCCTATACTTACGGACGTACTCTTACCTACTAACCCTCTACCCTAATCTATGTCCTCCATACCTTTCTATCAAGGGTCATGTGCTTCTTCGTAAGTTGTAACTGCTCCATAAGTTGTAACTGCTCCATGTCTATGATTTTTGAAAATACTCATAATTTTCTCATGTGTATTTTTTGAAATAACACATTTCACATTTGAAGATAATTTAACTTTAAATTTTTAATTTATTTTTCTCATGAAAAACTTTTGTTGGCACAACAATATTATGAGATGCATGTTTTGACCCCCATGAATGCATACTTAGCTAAAAATAGGGCAAAACAGAAGAAAAAGATCCTTATAGGTGATATTTACTAGTTGAGAATATGTTCAACAGACTTACTAGAGGATTATAATTTATTTTTTATGATATTTTGTATGATGATAATATCTAATGAGCTTAAACAAACAGTAGAGATTTATATAGGTATACTGATGATGAGTAGTTGTTTTATCATGTTTAGACAACCCAAGTCTTAAAAATCTTCTAGGCACACACATATTATGATACCTTTAGGTTACAAATTTTAGACGTTCATTTTCACTACCAAAAAACGGCTTGCAGCGATGATTTCCAAAACCATGGCGAATTATTTAATGGTGATACCCCTGTTGGGTGCGTTCTAAGAGGGTATTCGACACGGCTCGTGGACCGTATAGCCACAGTTTTGCAAACACGCTTTTTTGAAGTGTTTTAATTCCAAGTTTCGTATTTAATAAATAATGCCACATAACTTAATGAAATACAGGAGTATAAAAATATCAAATTAATATCATTACGTATATGACTTTTCATAGCATAAAGCAAGACTTCCAAGTCGTAAAGTGATTGTTCCTTGAGAGAAAAGGGAAAACACAAGGAAAAACAATGTGAGTCATGAAGATTCTCAAAAAGGAAAACACAATGACAAACAATGTGAGTCATGAAGATTCTTTGTCTCCTCAAAACCTCCAAGAACATAAAGGGAATATCTTCACACCTCTCTTGTTTTTCTTTTTTTCTTTTCTTTCTCTATTACCTATATATCATTTAAGTAAATTTCCATTTCTTCCTTGCAGTACTGAACCCTCAATTACTCATCACCTGAAATAGACAAATTAGAAGGCAGTATTATTTCAAACAGAGAAAATGATCAAATTGAACAAATTCAAAAGTTTCAACTATATAATATTGTAGTTTATATCCATTAACTATTAGTACTTCTTAATACCAAACTAATAGTATATTACTAAAAAAAATGCTTTGGATCTAACTTAATCTAAAATATTACTGCATGAGATAGAAAATAGTAAAAGATTGTGGAGAGAGACAACTCCTCATTCTTCTTTCGCTTTCGACTCGTTCAAGATTAGGCTTCAGGAATTTGATACCATTGCAAAATAAAGAGAAAATACACAATTACCCTCTTGAACTATACCCAAAAAGGTTATGACACACCTTAACTTAAAGGGGGCCCTATTACCCCTGAACTAATTAAAAGTGTAATTTTGACACTCTTAGTGCCTACGTGGCACATACGTGGCACACACGTGTGCCTACGTGGACACTTAAGTGTGTTGTGCCACGTATATGCCACGTAGTCACTAAGGATGTCGAAATTATACTTTTAATTAGTTCAGGGGTAATAGGGTCTCTTTAAGTTAAGGTGTGTCATAGCCTTTTTGGATATAGTTCAAGGGATAATTCAGTATTATCTGAAAAATAAAGCTTCCAAATTTAACTCAATAATTAGCTGATTGATGAAATGGGAATCGCCCGAAATCATATATGTAAAGAACATACAAACAATAGTGATGTATTTAATTGAGGAGCGTAATTGGGAAGAAAGGATCGGATCAGAGATCACTTATCCAACTCTATGGAAGGACATGATGAGTTGAGTTTTATCATCAGATTTGATCCAAAAAGCATAGGATGGAGTTACCTTATTGGTGAGACTTAATTAGCGGGACTAGTGTTTAAGTAAAATCTTATTGTAGGATACATTTTTATTTAAATAGTGTAAAATCCAAGTCATTCCCTTTGTCACATATACTATATATTAAGATGATAGTCCTTGTGTCTCAAATTACTTGACATAGTTGTTAAAAAAATTTGCCTCAAACATTTGTAAGAATTCAAGAGAGAATTAACTACTTTTTTTAACTATACCCATATTAATTGAAAAAGATTCATCTAATCAAGATTAAATAATATTATATTAGTCAATTTACACCCTTTATTAATTTCTCTGAAAAAAATAAGCATGCTAAGTAAATTGATTTGGGGAGTATAGAAAAGAAGGTGATATGACATACCATTAATAGTTCTTTTGCAATGAAGAACAGCCTCATAAATTGAGGCCTCAGAATCACAAGATCTTCGCCAATCATCCTCAGAATAATTAGCTATGCTTGTCCTTGGAGTTAGAGATGTCCCGTCAGAACTTCCCTGCCAGTTCTTATAATTCATAATTGATCCCTCCGCAGTTGATCTTCTGCTTTCGATAATACTTGTACTACTTGTATTTTTGCACCCAAAATTAGCGCATTTTATTTTCTGACACAAAGGTTTCAGAAAATCCAACAACTTCTTGAAAATCCCAAGTCCTTTCCTAGAGGAAGTATGCACATATTCTTTCTTGGTAATAACTGAAGATGAAGGCTCCATATTTTTCATTATGGAGGCAGATGGAGAGTACTGATCACCTGATATTGGAAAATTGAAGTTGATGAAATCATGTGGATTAACATTAGAGAACCTCTTAGAAGGAGAAAGTGAGGGATCCATCTCAATGAACGCAGATTCATCTTCATATTCCATGCTATCAAATTTTGATGGCTTCCTGTTTAGCAACCAACTCTCTGTTGATAAAGACTCCTTGCAATTTTCCATCACTTTTGATTTTTCTGCATACATACAACAAGACAACACAAGAAAAAACAGAAAGGGTTTTCATCAGGCTTACATGGAACAAGGACTTAAGTTAGAGTAACATATAAGCTGTGCCACTAATAAATTTAAACATATGATAGCAAGTTAATTATTACTATTTTTTATTTGAAAACTAATTAATTTTATTAAGATATTTATTTGTACCACTTAATAAAGTATATGATTATATAAATATTCTTTACACCGACGTGTATAGAGAACTAGAATATAAAATGATATTGTTATAAATATATTACCAGTGAATGTCTATATTTATGGAAAAGTTAGAAACCCAAGTTTAGTTTTTTCTTATAAATAAAGAGTTTTCTTTCATTGTAATTAACTCATCAAGAGAAATAAGAATCACTCTCTCTTTTCTTCTTCTTTGATTTATATTTCATAACACGTTATTTGCACGAGACTCTGTCAAAACAAGAGAAAAAAATAATTGGTTTGAAATCACTTATTCTTTAAATTTGTTCATGAAGAACAATATCGTTAAAAGATATGATGATGAATTTAAATCTCATCTCATTAAGAAGGCAAGACATTGGGTCACAAGTTTCAATGCACCATGATGATAAGTTATTGGGTTCAAGTCCCATCGAGTTATAGCCTAAGACACCTTTTTATATGGACAAGATATTGAGTTTGAATTTCAATACACCATATTGATTATACTATGATGGCTAAGGCAAAATAATAGGTTTTTGTGAAAAGTCATGAGACATGTCTCATTTATACTCCATTCTCTGAAGTGAATATGGTAGCAGTGCAAATATGTCTGAAAGAAGAAAAGTGATTAAATGCACGGATATAAGCATAGAGGGTTAATATGATAATAATCACCAGAAGTGATAATATTTTCACACACTTATTATGATTATATGGTATATTAGAGAAAAATTCTCTACATTATATGCATACCTCGATTTGCTCATGAATTAGCAATATTTTGAAAGAGGTTATATGCTATCATAATTTGATAGGCTTAATGCACGATTATACTCCATTCCTGGGGAATGAAGATTTCAATTGTTTCAATACAAGCGTGCAATTGATTGTGATGGTATCACAACTCACCTTTGAAAGAGGCTGAATAATTGAGAAGAGTTATTTTGAAATCTACTTCTAAAGTGGTAAATCTGAAATTTATTCATATAATAGTAAATATGAAATTTACTAAAGTAAAAGGTACATGTCATGATAAACTTGGATTTTGCTAGAATAAAAATTGACATGAACGACTGCGACATTTCAAAGATCGATGTGCATAGTGAGTATTAAACATATATTGAAGAATTAGAAAATTCTTCATTACTTTTAATGTTGCTTGTTCTCGTGATAAGTTGGTTGAACCAACTAATTTTGGGATTGAATCCCTTAAAATCTGAAAAATATAAAAGGTGGATATGAGCCCGTTCACCAGTCATGTGATTTATTAAGATACATCAATATAAGATTATCACTTGTATGTTTTTTGTCAATCTACAGTTTAACATTCATATAGTTGCTTGCTCAATAAAATTAAGTTCAGAGCATAATTTTCAGATTGTGTAATCAAGGTAATTCATCTTGGTAATGCTAATTAAGTTGGTGTTAAATGCCTCTGATAAATAGCTGAACCACTGCTAATGAGAACAAAGTTTCATGTGTTGGTTTGAAATATGATATGTTGCATATAATAGCACTTGTATGCATTAGACCAATAAATTATAATTATTTCTTCTCTCTTAATTGGTTCAAGGTCAGGAACTAACTATTCCATCTAATAATTTTGATGTGCGATATACAATTAATGAATATACCATGATGCACAAAGATGAATTTCTCATTGAAGATGGAGGATGTATGTTAGTTTTCCTAACATAACGGGGAGATTATAAGCAGCTATGAAATATGTTAGAAATTATCACCAGATCCTCATTCAAAAGATAATTCAAGTCAAATATCAAAAGCATCTCATATTTAAGCCGTAAGTGCTCCTATTTTGTGTTCCTGAAGGACAAAGTTTATGCATACGTGAAGCGTGGTAGATCAATCGATTCCAAATAAAATAATCCTTGAAAAGGATTAGGAGCAATAATCATAATAAGAAATTAATGTGCTCTTGAAGAATCTATGAGATAACGCTTCATGAAACCTTATGAGAGGTTTAGATACTTGAAAATAATAAAGTGATGAGATCTCAAAATGTTATGTCATACTATGAACCGATACGAAATAATATATCATCAATGATATCTTTGATACAATATTGGGGCAATAATATAAAAGATTACGATGATTCGAATTCTACGTTTATTTAAGCATGCTGACATAGAAAAATTTATCAAGTGACCTGAAATGATACATTTTGGTAAGCGTAAAACTTATTTGATTTGCAGTCCAGACACTTAAAGATGTCACACTTGACATGTTGGATATTGTCACTTGACAATAATCTATATGAAAATCCCTAAAGGATTCAAAATGCCTGAAGCATATAAAGTTTCTGAATTTTTTTTTATTATCCTTAAAAGAGATAATTTGATGATTTGAGTATCATTGAAATTCTTGGAGAGTTTCCAAAAGCAATAGAATATTTTTTTAAATGAGAAACATGCAAAATTGAATAAGGATTCATTCCGGCCTCAAGAAAAGAATGAGGAACTCCTTGGTTATGAAGTATCATATCTTAGTGGAATTGATGCAATAATGTATCTTGCAAATACTACAAGGCCTAATATAGCCTTTTTGGTTAATTTGTTAGCAAGATATAGTTCTACTAGGAGACATCGGAGTGAGATCAAAAACATATACGATACCTAAAGAGACTACCGATATGGGCTTATTTTATTCTAAAGATTGCAGTCTTGATAGTGTTGATTATATTGATATTGGGTACTTATTTAACCCACATAAATCTCGGTCTCAAACATGCAATGTGTTCACATGTGGGGATACTACTATATCTTGGAGATATACAAAGCAGTCTATCTAGCCACTTCAATAAATCATGCTGAGATAATAACTATTCATGAAGCTATCCGAGAATGTGTATGGTTGAGGTCCATGATACATCTCATTCGAGAAAAAATATGGTTTGAAATGTGACAAAGTACCCATGATTTTTATGAAGATAATGCAACATGTATAGCACAACTTAATGAAGGATTCATAAAAGGAGATAGAATGAAGCATATTTCGTCAAAGATTTTCTATACATATGATCTCCAAAAGAATGATGATATTAACATGAAATAGATTCATTCAAGTGACAATGTAGCTAATTTATTCATCAAGTTTCCTCTAACTGCAACTTTCAAGAGGATGGTGTACAAGATCGGGATGCAAAGGTTCAAGGATGTTCTTATTAGGGGGAGTTAATGCGCATTGTACTATTTTTTTCGTATGAGGTTTTGTCCCACTGGGTTTTTCTTGTAAGATTTTTAATGAGGTAGCCTATATGCGTATTGTTAGAGATGTGTACTCTTTTTTCTTCACTAGATTTTTTTCCCTCTAGGTTTTTTCTAGTAAGATTTTAACGAGGTACATTATTTATCAATTAGACATTCAAGGGGGAGTGTTATAAATATATTACCATATACACTGAATGTTTTTACCATATATAGTGAATGTCTATTTACAGAAAAGTTAGAAACCAAGGGTTAGTTTTTTCCCTATAATAAATGGTTTTCCTTCATTATAATTAACTCCTCAAGAGAAATAAGAATTACTCTTTTTTCTCTCTTTTCTTCTTCTTTGCTTTATATTTCATAACAGATACACCTTTTTGTCCCAAATATTACTCATATTTTAGGATAACTAAATTATTTCAAAATATTGAACGTTTCAGAAAAATAGAAAAGGCTTTAATTAGATTAAGTAGATATATGTTTCTCCAATAAATAGAAAAGGCAACTTAGAAATGGTTAAATACAACTCCCTCCATTTCAAAAAGAATGATCTACTTTTCTTTTTAGTCTGTTTAAAAAAGAATGACTCCTTTCTTTTTTTGACAATACTTTAATTTCAATTATCCACATGATAAACCACAAGATTAAAGGGCATTTTGGTACATTTAATACAACTTTAATTTAAGATCACAAAATTCAAAAGTTTTCTTTATTTTTCTAAATTTTATGTCAAATTAAAAAAGGTAATTCTTTTTTAAACGAAGGAGTATTAAATATCTTTGAGAAATACGTAAAAATTAAAAAAAGGCATATAATATGAAGGAGAAAAAATCTGTATTATTTTGATTGAAGGACTCACTACCCTTTTGCTTACAGTAGCATTTAATTCTGGTGGTCTACCAGAGTGATTCAATTAAGAACTAATATAAAAAATGAAACAAAGGAGTAAATAAAGAAATAGTAGAAAAGCAAACCCCACATGCACTCATAAACATGCATTATATTACATCTAAAGCTTATTCTTAATTATTGTTTTATTTTAGTATATTTTCAACTACTCCCTCCGTCCTAAATTATCTGTCCCAAATTGAGATAATATATTGATTAAAAAAATCATTAATAATATGTTTAGTCTATTATAGTGCCCTTAGTAAATGATGTTTACATTTTAATTTAAAGAAAAAGTAACTAATACAAAGGTAAAACATAATTTTTTTTTATCTCTTCTTGATTAATAAAAAAGGACAAATAAAATAAAAAATCAAATTAGAAAATTTGGAACGAATGATTTAAAATGGAGAACGTATTAAACTTCGTAAAGAAGCTATGACTTTATTGAATTCGACAATAATAGCCAAGGAATTAAAATGTCTGTTAGTAATAAACATGTTATGCACTCATGTCCACAATCCCCAAACTAAAATAAAGCCATACAATAATGAGAATTGTACCACAAGTTTACAAACTACTCCCTCCGTCCCAAATTGCCTATTCCAAATTGAGATAACATATTAATTAAGAAAAATAATTAATAACATAACTAGTTTATCATAGTGTCCCTATTAAATGATGTTTACATTTTAATTTGAAGAAAAAATAATCAATGCAAAGAATAAAACATGAAAAAATAATTTTGTCTCTTCTTGATTAATGAAAAAGAACAAGTAAAATGAAAATTTGGAAGAAAGGAAGACATTACAGACAAATCTTTTGGATTTTGTAATTAGGCTTGCTTTCTTGGCAAAAAGATAAAAAGGTATTGAATTTCACTAATGAAAGATGAAGATAAAAAAGATTTTGAATTTGAAAATGAGATTTCGAGTCTCTCTGAAAATACAAGAGAACAAGGTCATCTTCAATAAATATTTTCACAGAAGTTCTTTAATTGTTATTAAGGATAAGAAACTATTATCTTATTTATATTTTAAATTATTTAAATATTAGTTAGATTGTGTTTAGGCAATATCGTCTCGTGTAATTCAAACCAGATGTAACTATTATACATATGTTTGTTGAGTTTAAATTCGAGAAGAAATCATGTAGAAGCTTAAAGGTTCAAATCAGTCGGTGAGAGTTCAGATGGCATAATATAAAATATTAAAACATATAATATTATTATAAGGTTTGGTTATTGGTCTATATGATGAAACTAATATAAAAAAAATATTAAAATCATGAGAGAAAAATATCTCCCTAATTAAGATTTTTTAATGACTAAATTGTGAATGTTATTGTGTTGTGATATGAGAAGAGAAGAAGGTTTTCTATTTATAGAGGTCTAAACCTTTCCTCAAAGAAAGAGATTAGCCAAATATAAAAGAGTTTTATATTTTCCTTTTAGAAAAAATAAAAATAATTATGGTATTCCTTTTATTTTTCTTTCAAGAAAAATAAAACTTATATTTAATAAGAAAATTAGGGAAAAAATTCTAAAAAATCTTCTCTTTTAGCTTGATTTTCTTGACAAAACTTGATCTTCCTTCTTCACATATATGATCTTCGTTCTTCACATAATTTTTATCACTGCTATTTTGTATATATAAAAATAGAGTTTTTTGGGTTTGAAAAATATGTGAGCCTTTAGGGTTAAAAATATTTGAGCTTTTTGCAGGATTAAAGTTGAGTTTTATTTTTAAATATTTAATAGTAGGATTGTTGAAAATATGATTAATAATTATATCCACATGTAGTTTTTTTTGGACTTTATTTTTTTTTTTTGACAAAAAATAACCTTCATTGTCGTTAAGTTGGCTACAACTTTGATCTTAATTTGTCCTTAATTTGAATCATTGGATCATTGAATCGTAGATTCTGATATCAATTGTTGGGTTTAAAATCGAGAGGATATCATACAGAAGCTTAAAGTTGCAAACCAATCGGTGATAGTTCAAATGACACAATATAAAATACTAAAAAGCATGATATTGCTATAAGGTTTGGTCATTGGCCTATGTAATGAACCTAATATAAAAGAAATATTAAAACTATGAAAGAAAATTTTCTCCTTAATCAAGACTCTTTACGGAAGATATTGTGGATGTTATCATATTGTGAAATGATAAGAATACCTTCTATTTATAAAGATCTAAAACATTTTTTTTTTAAAAAAGGTTAGTAAAATATAAATTTTTTTTATATTTTTCATTTAGAAAAAATAAAATAGAAAAAAAGTATAACTTAAATTTGCTAAAGCATTCGTAACAATATTAAAGTAATACTTCCTGTTCAAAGAGAACCATTATCAAATCCCATCTTTAAAAAGATATTAGAGAGGTGTGCGCTTCCTGCTCATATGTATTTCCTTGTCCTATGTCAACCCAAACGACTTTTGAAACTCAATCCTCTTCAACCAAACAATCTAGTTATTGCACTACCAGGAAGATCAAACGACAAAGTCTCCTTATCTTCACTGAATTTCACACTTAAAGATAATAATCTCCTATCGGAACCCACAATCAGATTTGTTCTTAAGGTGTTAACTTTGAAGAAATATCTTGACTCTACCCAAATACCCAGACCGATTATTGTGTTTGCCTTCAATCGATAACTCTTCCACAAATCAAACACGATCCTTATCTGAAATATGAAACTTTAAAAAAAAATTCCATGATAGAGTTATCTTTCTTGATTAAAACAACTATTGACCCATTCATCTTCGGAAATATTAGCCAATCTCGAACCATGGAGCAAGCCTGGACTAGCTTTTATCACATCTTACAAACTCAATCCCTTTGTAGCTGATGACTTTGGTTCTCTTAACTATAAACAATGACCAAGGGTAATCTTTCCATCATGATGTACGCCCAACACAACTATAGCCAACAATTTTGTTATGGACCTTCAATCTGTCACTAATTATGAATTGGTGAATTATATCCTATATGGACTTAACCCAACTTATGCCCCCTTCCCAGGGGCGGACCTATCTAGTGGTGAGGGTTTTCGGCAAAAAATTACGTTATATATATAAGGTAAAAAATTTATATTTATATACATATATTAATTTTGAACCACTTAACACAAGATTGTTGGATAGCTCAGTAGTACAATCTCTACTTCTTGGGGCGCTACTTCAGGCTTGGTCATGGGTTCGATCCACATCAAGCTGCTTTTTTTGGGGCGCTATTTCAGGCTTGGTTGCGGGTTCGATCCACATCAAATTGCTTTTTTTTTTTTAAAAGTAAATTAAACCTAAGCTGAACGCTTACAAAACAAAAAAAAAGAAGCCTACAACTGTTAAAAAAAAAAGACTACATACCTCACCAGCTATATAAAAAAAAAAAACTTTAAAATAAGTTAAAATATAAGTTTAGTATGAGGCTAAAAAAAAAAACTTTAAAATAAGTTAAAATATAAGTTTAAGTATTTTATATTTATAGACTATATACTATTACGTCTCTTGAAATTACAATTCAAAAAAGAAGAAGCCTACAACTATTAAAAAAAAGATTACATACCTCACTAGCTATATAATTTTTTTTTTTTAAAAAATAAGTTAAAATATAAGTTTAAGTATAAGTCTAAAAAATTACTTTAAAATAAGTTAAAATATAAGTTTAAGTATTTTTTATTTATAGACTATATACTATTACGTCTTTTAAAATTATATTTTGTTGGCTTATTCACACATTTATATTTTTATTTTTCGAATTCCTTAAAAAAATTTTCTGAATCCGCCACTCCCCTTCCACATGACCATCAACCTCAGCACCTATCCTATTCTTTGTGAGGAACTTTTTGGTATTCTCCTACAAGAATAATAACATACAGATAAATCTACCCATGTTAATCTCTTGATTAATAGTGTTATCATCTAGGATTTTCATCTCAACCTGCTTATATGGGTGTGCAAAAGTTGAACCAATCAATAAATCAAATCGATAAAATGCTATTAGTTTATTGTTCTTGGGTTAACGATTTATTAATAATTTTATAATTTTTTTATTGGATTATTGGTTCAATTGCGGGTTTTTCTTATTAGGCTATTGGTCGATAACTCAATAAGAACATATTTATTATATATTTTTGTTTAATTTCTGCAAACTAATGAACCTATTCGATTTTCGGAACTAACATTCAATTCAAGCTTAAAGATTCTTGTAGTTAAAACATATTATGTAAGATTTTGACTGCAACTAAGATTCAGTTTCTTTTCATATTAGTTGCTACTATTTCTATTTTATGAATTTTTTTTATTGGTTAAATCGCAAAGCAAATCGTTAAGGACTAAAAATGGATAAATCAAAATTTGAGAAAAAAATATCTTATTGATTTGGTTATTGATTTAGCATATTTAAAAATTAAAAATAATAAACTAAATTGATAATACATAAAATAGAATCAAATCGACCGATGCACACCCCTACCTGCTTGTAACTCCAGTTCCACAACAAATTAATCTCATCAATGGAATCCCAAATCTAATAACAATAGACGACCATCAAATTGTCCCATTTTTATAAATTTATTTATGAAAAACTTGATCATATGAAAAAACATTAATATAATTAGTTCAAAAATCAATACCCATCCACTGAAATAGCTTACCCTCAAACTAATGTTTTACCACCTCATCGATTATCTTATACCCCTCTTGGTGCCTTGACTAAGGCACTTAAAATCATGTTACTGCAGAAGTTGGTAATCATTCTATTGTCTCAGATTATTTTGGGAACATGGCATCTCAACTAAAGAACTTTTTAAAAGTAGCTTAATGGTTTATGAATTCAATCAATAGTTTTTATAAAATTGGAGATTAACATTGAAGATCTACAATCAAGTGCATATATGCATGTGATCGACGCGAAGACTTCATATAATATGTTGTTGTAATGATCCTTGTATTGATTTTTAGAAACTTCTATGTTTTGACCATTTTTTCTTCGCCATAGTTGTTTTATCTCATTTATGAGTTACGAGGATAGTTGTCACGATTCTCGATGTATCCGGTAGTATTTTAAATAAATTTATGATTCTGAACACCCTTAAAATGTGCTAATTTGACTTCAATCAATATTTTGTGACCCAGTCCTCGAATGATGATTCTGACAGTTCTATTAGATCTTGAATATCGATTTTGAATTAGTAGAGTGGTTAGTCTAGACCATGTCCTCATTTTTTATTTTGACCCTCTATTTGAAAACAAGTTAAATTTGGCCTTAAAGAGGTCTCGGGGGTTAATTTGTTGAAACTGATCGATTTTCAAAGATTTGACATTGCCATTGAGTCAGAAATATCGAAATAGCCTAGTAGCATATTTGATTTTTTTATGTGGGGTCTCAAACGAATCCCAAGGGTCCATTTAGAGAGTTTTGAACCAACTGTGTTGCTGATGCTGCTGTTTTTGGTCAGCTATCAATCTTCATATTTGCAAGCCCTTAGCCACATTCATAAAGAAGGAAAATATAGGACATTATGAATGTGATGGTGGAAATGCATCCGTAAAGGCTAGTTTTTTTGTTCATCGCGATCTCAGTATCTCAACTACATTTGCAAACGGTTAAGTGGGTCCAATTTGAATCGGCCTTCATTGTGTTCGCAAAGGCCTGACTGTAAATGCAGGACTCGAGTTGGGTTGATCTTTGCGTTTGAGGCCTGGGGTCTTCATTTACGAAGACTATTTTATGCCTAGATCGAATTTAAGTCTCTTTCTTGATCAAAGCCCCATCTTCACCATATTTCACTCTTGAAAGATCAGTTTAAGGCGACTTTATATGAGTTTCTAAGATTTCTTCTGTGTGTAAGCTTTCTAATCTTTCAATTATCATTTTTCACCAATTTTCTTACAAATCCATATTCAAATTCTTAATTTTAAATGTGATTTTTGGGGGATTTTACCCAGTAAACTGTAAATTGTTTTTTTTTTTTTCATTTGAGGTAAGATTTATACTAAATTTCACATGGGTTTTCAACTATAAAATCCTCTTTATATGGAGAATATTATTCTTAAATAAAATTCTAATTTTACCCCTTTTTTATTTTTGAACTCGTTTTGGACCCATCTCAAATAGGGTCAATATGGGCATCATTAGCTTCTTTTTGACTTATAGATGGCATATTTGATTATATTGGATGCACTTGGTGTTGATTTAGGGGAGTCGAGCTTCGAGTTGGGGCTTTGGATGGTGTTTGGTCTTGCAGATCCTCATTTAAGGCAAGTTGAGATGTACCTTGACTTTTTTCAAAGTTTAATGTATTCTATGCTTGTTTGTTGTATTTTGTGTATTGCTAAGGATCGGGGGGTCCCGCTTAGGTAAATAGAGAGAATCTTTGTAAGTACCAGGGTCTTTGATGGATTGCAGTTATATTAATGTCTTGACTAGTTAGTATTACTATTTGTAAATAACCTTAGAGTAGAATCTAGATAGATAACCTAGTGATCTCGAATAATTTCTTTTGAATTGCCTATTTTAGCCTTGAATCTTGTTAGCAGATTTATTGAGATGATTGAAGTTTAGTGCCTCGTTAAATTATGTTATCATCATTATTGATGGAAGGATTGAGGTTTTTAGAGGATACTTAGAGTATGAATAGATTTGCACAGTTGATGAGGCTTAATGAATAGATCAAGCTATGTTTGGGAAGTTTCGTGATTAATTATTCTTGAGATTATGGTTTATTTTGTGTTGCCCGTGTGGGGCTGATGTGTCACGACCCCAACTAGGTCCTAGTTGCAATGGGCATCTCAAGTCCACTGAGGACCGGAGACTGCCCCCTGAGCCTATTCCAAGATAACCACGAAAACCATACCAATATAAAGCCAGACATGAAAGATAAACTCAAAACTATATATAAAATTAATACCCAAAACTGTCCATAATATCAAAACCAATTCCAAAATACAACCACCATACCCATATCCATAGTATCCAACAAAGCCTCTAACAAAATCAAACAACAATAAAATGTCCGAACATGCCCCCGACTATAGCCAAAAACAAGTCTAAACAAGTCTGAGACATAAAAGAGCAAACAAAAAATGTAGACTTCCAATGTATGAAAGCTCACCACTTCAGTGTCAACTTACGAACTGCTCCCGAATCCTAGTCATTGTGTAGGAGTAGTAGAAGTATAGCCAAATCTTGCATCTCATGGGGATACAACATTTGAAGGCGATTAGCGGTTGGAGCGCTAGCATGTAACTTGGGGATAAGGGAATAAATAATGCCATGGATAATAATTCAAAACCAATAAAATCTCATGCATATCATCAAATGCAAATACATGCATATATATCACTTATTGGGGGTAGGGAACAAGGCTTAGCATGAATATTTAAAATCTTAACCTGGACTGTGTAGCTTAACCGTCATAATAATATTACTCACAGGCTATATGGGACCCAGCTCCACCCTCTGGTCGGGCCCAATGCGTATAGCCGCACGAATCGAAGAAAGATCCTATATATACACGAGGAACTCAAACCTTTCAATCATATACTAAGGTGACTTAAGCACCCGATCATGAAATGTGATTTAGGGGACTTGAACCCTCCAATCATAATAATAAAGATAAGGTAGACTCGAACCACCTGGTCATAAGCAAAGGGACTTGAACCCTCAATCCATAACGACCCCAGCACCGGCTAGTGCGGTTTCCAATGTCGATCCCCCAGAGACCTCCACCTTTCACGGTTAGCTACTGCCTCTGTGACCCAAAACTACCCCAAAACCCATCCAAAAATTCTAAAACTCTCTCAGGTTACCCTTTTTACATTCCCGAACATGATTTGAGTCAAAAATTAATATTTCAAGCATGAAAAGGCCAAAAATAAAATACCTAAAATTTGAGGGTGTTACATTATCTCCCCCCCTTAGGATCATTCATCCCCGAATGATGAGCTAGGGTGCATTTCGCATGAGAATGATAACAACACACCAGAATCCAAAAGATAAACCTAGAACAACAAAGAAGAATGGAATCCATACCTCAAGATTCTTCATCCGTCGCATGGAAAAGAAACGGATACTTAGCCTTCATATCCCCTTCCGCCTCCCAAGTGGCTTCTTTCACTCTATGGTTCCTCCAAAGGACCTTTACCAATGATACATCTTTAGTCCGCAATCTACAAAGTTGACTATCCAAGATCTCCACTCGGATCTCCTCGTAAGACAGGAAATCCGAGACAACAACATTCTCAATAGGCACCACCAAGAAAGGATCATCTACACATTTCCTCAACATGGACAGGTGAAACACAGGGTGAATAAAACCCATAGTCACATGCAATTCCAAATTGTATACAACATTCTTCACTTATTTTTAAAAATTATATAAGGACCAATGAAATGGGGACAAAGCTTCCCTTCTTTCCAAAATGCATCTCTTCCTTCATAGGAGAAACCCTCAAGAACACCCGATCACCCATATCGAACTCTAACTTTTTTTGCCTTTCATCTGCATAGGACTTTTGGCGACTTAAGGCAGTTTTAAGCCTATCTCAAATTACCTTCACCTTATCCATAGCTTGAAGAACTAAATCATGACCGAACAACCTCGTCTTACCAACTTCGAACCACCTAATAGGAGATCTACACTTTCTACCATACAGAGCTTTAAATGGAGCTATACCAATGCTAGAGTGATAACTATTATTATACGTAAACTTCACAAGAGGCAAATGGTCAACCCAACTACCACCAAAATCAATCACACAAGCCCAAAGCATATCCTCTAATGTCTGAATGGTCCTTTCCACTTGTTCATCCATTTGCGGGTGGAAAATGGTACCAAGGGTCACCTTAGTTCCCAAACCTCGTTGAAACGGTCGCTAGAAATGAGATAAGAAATGTATACCATGATCTAAAATAATGGAAAGTGGATCTTCATGAAATTTCATGACCTCCTGAATAAACAACCTTACAAAATCATCAGTAGAATGGTTAGTCCTTACCGACAAAAAGTGAGCAAACTTTGTCATCCTATCCATGATGGCCCATATAGAACTAAACTAATTTCAAGACCATATAAGACTAGTAACAAAATCCATATTTACCACTTCCCATGTCCTTACAAGAAACTCAATTTTTTGAGATAATCCACCAAGCCTCAAGTGTTACACTTTCACTTGTTGACATAGTATACACTTAGCCACAAAATTAGCTACATATCTCTTATGTTAATCCACTAATAAATCTCCTTAAGACCATGATACATCTTTGTTGAATCAGGATGAACTGAATAACACGACTCATGATCTTCGACCAAAATTCTACCTCACAGCTCATCCACATCAGGAGCACACAACCTTTCTTGGTATCTCAAGATACCATCACCACCAATCTCAAAAGTCATCACCTTCTACTTACTCACATCTTCCTTGATCTGCATTAATATAGGATCCAACACCTATTTTTTCTTCACCTTAGCACTAAGAGATGACTTTGCCACCTCTTGCATCAACACATCACTATCCTCAGAATATAGGAGGCAAACTCTAAGATTAGCCAAATGGTAAATATCCTTCACCAAATCCCGATTCTCCTCATCCACATGGGATAAGCTCTCCATCGATAACCTGCTAAGAGCATCAAAAACCATGTTAGCTTTACCTGGGTGATAGTGGAGACTCATATTATAATTCTTTAGCAACTCAAATTATCTCCTCTGCCTGAGATTCAACTCTTTCTGGGTGACAACATACTGTAGACTCTTATGATCTAAAAATATGTCAACATGAACCCTATATAGATAATGATGCCAAATCTTTAATGCGAACACTACAGCTAATAACTCCAAATCGTGAGTTGGATAATTTCTCTCATAGACTTTTAACTGTCTAGAAGCATATGGTACCACTTTTTTATATTGCATCAATACACAATCAAGTCCTACACGAGATGCATCACAATAAACCACAAAGTCATCACTACCCTCAGGCAGGGTCAAAATTGGAGCAGAAGTCAATATGTCTTTTAGCTTCTTAAAACTCCCTTCACAAGCAACGGACCAGAGAAACTTCACTTTTTTTGAGTCAACCTAGTCAAAGGTGCAACAATCAATGGAAACTCTCCACAAACTCCTATAATAACCCGCTAAACCTAAGAAGCTCCAAATATCAATTAGAGTCGTTGGTCTAGACCATTTCTTAACTACTACAACCTTCTAAGGATCCACCATGATCCCTTCACTAGAAATAACGTGACCCAAAAAAGTGACAATATTCAACCAAAATTCACACTTAGAAAACTTAGCATACAATGTCTGGTCTTTTGGGGTCTGCAACAAACACGAAGATCATTAGTATGATCCATTTCACTTTTTGAATATAACAGAATCTTATCAATAAATACAATCACAAACAAATCCAGAAACTAACAAAATACCCAGTTCATGAGATCCATGAATGTTGCAGGGGCATTGGTCAAACCAAAAAACATGACCAAGAACTTAAAATATATATACCAAGTACGAAAGGCATTCTTAGGGATATCCTCCTCCCTAATATTTAACTGATGATAAATCCAATGAAGATCAGTCTTAGAGAAATACTTAGCACCCTGAAGCTGGTCAAACAAATCATCAATCCTATGGAGAGGGTACTTATTCTTCACCATTATCTTATTCAATTAACGATAATCAATACACATCCAAAAGGAACCATACCTTTTACGCATGAAGAGAAGAAGAGCACCCCACGAAGACACGCTAGGGCAGATAAAATCCTTGTCAAAAAGATCTTTTAACTGCTTCTTAAGCTTCTTCAACTCATCCAGAGCCATTTTATAAGGAGGGATAGAGATAAAACGAGTATTCTGGACAAGATCAATCCCAAAATCAATTTCCTTATTGGGAGGAACACTAGGAATATCATCAGGAAAGACTTCAAAAAATTTACTAGCCACAGGAATGAATTATAAAGAAGGACTTTCCAAGGTAATATCTTTAACCCGGATCAAATGATAAAGACATCCTTTGGAAATTAATTTTTGGGCTCGAAGATATGATATGAACCTCCTCTTAAGTACCAAGGAACTCCCTTTCCACTCAATAACCAACTCACTGGGGAATTCAAAGATGAACTTACGGGTTTGACAATCTAAAGAATCAAGCATGAATGCAACCAATTCATCCCCAAGATGATATTAAAATCTAGCATGTTTAGCTCAAACAAATCCATCAAAGTTTCACTACCACCAATAGATACCACACAACCTCTATAGACTCTCTGGCAAACCACCAAGTCACCCACCAAAGTAGAAAAAGAGAAAGGATCCAAAATACACTTGGGACCAAATCAAAATGTACAGCCATAAATGGGTCACATAAGAATAAGTAGACCTCAGATCAAGTAAATAATATACATCATGAGAAAAAAGTTTCAATATACTAGTAATGATATCAGGTGATGCCTCAGACTCTTGACGGTGAGTAACAACATACAAGCAATTTTTACTTATGCCGGTTCTAGAAGTGGCACCCTTCGGTGCAGGAGCTGATGAAGAGGCAACATGAACTTTATTGGACCCAGAAGTAACCTTCGAAGGAATATCCCTCTGCAGATGCCCAATCTGACCATAACCAAAATACCTATTTCTCCCTTTATCATAAAAACCATGATGCACCCTACTACAAAATCTACAAGATGGATATAATAAAGCTGACTGGGCCCCACTAGCCTAAGACTGGGCACCCTTTGCTTGAGAACTATCACCACTCTTAAAATGATAATTTTCAAATGGATTCGGATAAGGAACACTAGCCATCAAATAGGAACCAGAGTTACCCTACTTCTACTTAAACCACTTACCACTATTTCTACTACCCTGCTGCTAACCTCTACCCTAATTTGAATACCAAAATTTTTTACTCTGCCTATCTCCTATATCTGCTTGATTTTTTTTCTCGTTCTCAACCTGCTGCATATATATACAAGTCTAGAGATATCTATATTCTTGTTTAACAAGGCAGATTTACTCTCTAAGATCAATTCATGAGATAAACTAGAAGCAAATTTCCTCACTCTAGCTCTCATGCTAGACACTAGCTTAGGAGTATATCATGACAACTAGTGGAACTTTAAGGCATACTCCTTCACTAACATCTTGCCTTGTTTCAAATTCACAAACTCCTTCGCTTTTTCCTCCTTCAACTCCTTAGGAAAGAAGCTATCAAGAAAAGAACTAAATATATCATCCCACAAGGCAGACTCAACATCATCTCCCCTAAGCTGCTCCGAATCTTTATACCATTTGTACACTACATCCTTCAACTGATATGAAGTGAACTCTACGCCCTCTACCTCAGTACATATATAACCTAAAAGATCTTCTTTATCTCATCAATAAAACTCTAAGGATCCTTCTCAATCTCAGTACCATGAAAGTAGAAGGACTCAACCTCTTAAACTGGCCAACTCTAGTGGCCTTGAATAAACTCCCAAAAATACCACCAGAACCCATCTGGCATAATTAAGATGCCACCAACTGAGTAAAAAGATAAATGGACTAGTGAAACTCAGCGTTAGTGATATCTCCCTGAGGTGGCTGAGTCTGAGCACCACCAGCTGGGGAAGGATTGGTGGGAACATGAGTAACTCCATGAGAACAGTCAGAAGCAGCGACCTTATACTGGGTCTATACCTTATAAGTAGGACGAGCTCTACCCACATTGTCCTCAGCTGGGATAGAAGAGTTTCTAAGAATATTAGATTATCTGGGAGGTGTGATCTGAAAGGCAAACAAATGGATATTAGAGAGGATTCAAGACCTTAGACTCTACAAGACAAAAATAGACAATAAGAAAGGGAAACATACCTAAATACCTTGTACCCTCTCCCTTATAAGTGTTGAGCGCTAAACATCCATAAAGGAGACTCTACTTAACATAGCTTTGGGGACACCCTATGAAACTGAAACCTAGGCTCTGATACCAACTTTGTTATGACCCAAACTAGGGCCTGGTCATGACAGGCATTTCAAGTTCACCTAGGATTGAAGACCACCCGTTGAGCCTATTCCAATATAACCACAAACACCTAGTAGTGGATGAATACCAATATAAAGCAAGACATAAAATATAAACTCAAAAGTCTATATAAAATCAATATCCCAAATTGACCATAGTATCAAAACCAATACTAAAATACAACCACCATACCATGTCTATAGTATTCATCAAAGCCTCTAACAAAATCAAACAATAATAAAGTGTCTGAACATGCCTCTGACTATAGCCAAAAATAAGTCTAAATAAGTCTGAGACATAAAAGAGAAAACATAAAATGTAGACTTTTGATGTATGAAAGCTCACCACTTTAGTGTCAACTTGTAAACTACTCCTGAATCCTAGTTATTGTGTAGGAGGAGTAGAAGAATGGCCAAATCCTGCATCTCATGAGGATACAACATTTGAAGACGATTAGCGGTTGGAGCACTAGCATGTAACTCAGGGATAAAGAAAAAAATAACGCCATGGATAATAATTTAAAACTAGTCAAATCCCATGCATATCATCAAATCCAAATACATGCATATATATCATATATTGAGGCAGGAAACAAAGCTTAGCATGAATATTTAAAATCTTAACTTGGACAGTATATTTTAACCGTCATAATAATAGTACCCATGGGCTATATGGGCCCATTTCTCATCCCCTGATCAGGCCCCAATGCATGTAGCCACACGAATCAGAGAAAGATCATACATACATGCATGGGGGACTCAAACCCTCTATCATATACTAAGTTGACTTAAGCACTCGATCATGAAATGTGATATGGGGAACTTGAACCCTCTAATCATAATAATAAAGATAAGGTGGACTCAAACCACCTAGTCACAAGCAAGGGGACTCGAACTCTCAAGTAATAACGACCCCCGTACCGGCTAGCGTAGTTTCTAGTGTCAATCCCTCGGGGACCTCCACCTTCTATGATTTGCTACAAAACCCTCTTTTAAGCCCAATTAAAGAATTTAACACACATTCCCATTAGTTGAACTAATTATGCATTAACGCATTCCATCAGTATCATCGTACCAACATCACTTACAAGTTCATTATTATGCCATATCAACTCTTAGCCATTTGGAAATCTAAACCATTTAATCAATTGAAACTCACCCGAGGAATCCATATGTCCAAAGTTCAATAAGATTAAATCATGGTTCATTAACCTTTTATACAAATGCATTAGTTCAAGTGAATAAGCCAACTACGTGACAAAATCATATTCATTGTTAATTTCATAAACATGCTGAGGGCACATTGTTTTCAAACCATAAATTAAGGAAAAATCATCAAATTGGGGTTTAAATATGACCCCAAAGTTTATTTACCATTCCCATGCACCCTACAATTTTCAAAATCAATTATAAAGCATGAATATTGCATAATAAACCATAGAAAATCAATTTAATGGCCAATCATATCAAAATACCTCAACTATGCCAAAACCCACATAAAAACCATGCATTTATAATCAATTTATGCCATTAATAAAAGTGTAAGTATAGGGAAATATATACATGCATTAAACACAAGAGAATTGGAAGAAATCAACACACTTTGGACCCTAGATGATCACCTATTTGAACCCTAGCCTTGAGTTAAAAAGAGAATTATGAGAAAGGGTGTTTAAGAGTGAATAATGACCTTTGTGTATTGAAAAACTAATGAGAATTGGTCCTTTTATATTTTAAAAGTCATGTATGAGTTAAAGGACCTTGCTACCCTTATCCCCTTTTTAATTAAAGAAACCAGCCACAAAATATACAGGTGTGCATCGCAAACCTCATCGTAGTGACTACCTTCCACGCCACAGGGCTATCGCAGAGGCTTACCGTCTCTATGAATTATTGATACATTGAGTAGATTCTAATCTCACCTATACATGTATTGAATGAATTTTGATCTTCATACTAATTTATTGTGAGTATTTCATCCTCATATAACATATGCATATTCATGATAAATTGGTACCACTAAGACTTTCTGATTTATATAGAAAATGAGAAACTTTATAAATTGTCTATACCGAGGGATGTGTTCGTAAGGATGATTTGAGATACTTTATTGTGATTATATGAGTATATGGGTTACAAACTCCTCATGGATTATACTTGAGAGTGATGGGGATCGATAGGTCTATATAAAATGTTATGTGATAACTTTCAAAATATTTAACATCATTACTATATTACATTGCATCATTTGCATTGCATTTACATTTCTTAGTTTTCGTATTGTGTTAATATTTACTATTGTATTGTATTACCATGATAGAACCTTGTTTGTGATATTGTGTTTGAGCATTCATTTTACTTTATACAGTATCTTATATCATCTTATATTGGTTGAGAGGTTGAGGTACTATGAAACGTGGGGCATGGCAGTGTCTTGATTAAAAAGATAGATGGGTAGCGTTAGTAGCATGATATCGGCCCTTATATATGCCCCCTCTCCTTGTTTTATCCTATATTATTAATTGGTTGATTTAGTTGATTAATCTTGAGATATTGCATTAGTTAGTTTACTTCATAAATGACTTCTCTTTTGTTGATCATAAATGAATAATGTTGTACCACCTAGATCAATGTGCCTGCCATGTATTTGAATACTTTATGACCATTATATTTAGTTACTCTAATAGGATAAAGTTCATAACCTGGCGGGTTATAGATTTCTTGGGATACCTTGATAGTTGGGGTGATGCTGCTTGCCATTTTTGGTTTAGAGTTGGTTGTCTATGATCTTTGCTGAGTACAAATGGTTTCATACTCACTTTTGCTTTTTTTTTTCTTTTTCTTATTATTTTCACCTTGTGAACATATTGGTTTAATGATAGATGGTAGATGTCATTCCTTCAGAGTTGATGTTGTGGAGTTTGAGGTAATGGTTGACACTTTACAAAGCTTCCCTGAATCTATCTCTTTTTATCTTATGCTCTTTTGCATTAAGATACCTTAGATTACTACTTTCATTTTGTATTAGAGGTTTGTACTAGTGACAACCATATCTGTGATACATCTTGATATTTATTTCTTCTATATGTATATATATTTAGGTTCTTCTTCTACTTCTATATTACCATAATTGTGAATTAAGGTTGGGATAGGCTTACTTGTATCGAAGGGTAAATAGAAAGGAATTGAAGGATTCCTTTCACTCCTCAGTTAGGTTTGAAGGATTCAACTTACAAGGAATTGTTGTCTTCTTTGAAAAAAAGGTTTTGAATAGAAAGGAAAACTTACTTGTACCAAATGCTACTTCTATAGCTAAGTGGACTAATGGGATATCTTTTTCTTATGAGTTTTGATTTTGGAGTATGTATCGCTATTCAATAGTTCTTGTATTGATAAAAGTATGAAATGGATAAATTAAGGAAGGAAAGGTTAAGGAAAACTATACATAAGGAGTTTTGATGTATTCAAAACTTATCTATGTGTTTGAGTTAGAAATTTGAAGTCCTAATAATGTGGTTCATTGGTAGCTTGTGCAGAGTCCAACGGTGGTTCCTTCCAAGTTTGACCCATTATTTTTGGTATCCATCAGTGAGATATAGTTTTTGTTGCACTCCTCTTATAGGTTGATTATTTCTTATTACGACGGGCTGCGTATGTGTATGGGGTCGTAAAGAATCCTTGTCCTACTTGATTATTCAAGACTTTAGGTTGTTTGGTGGATTTTGGGTGTTTATGATTGTACGTGTTATTGTGATGAGTTGCTTGAGGATTCAGTGTTATTTAGAGCTTTCATGCCTATGGTTTATAGAGTAATATGGTGATTCTCAATTGGCTCAAAGGGTTAAGTTGTAGGTTTTGACTATTGGGTGGTATCTAGTATGCTGAGTGTGACTTTTTAGGTTTTGTGTACCTTTGATATCGATTTTTGGCCTAGTAGTTTTAGCTTAGGGATGGGGTGTGGTTTGGTTTGATAGTGATAGTATCGGCCTTAAGTAGGGTTATTTAGTATTTTGGTAAGTAATGATGTGATTTGTGTGTTCCTTGTTGTTTGGTGGGTTCATGGATAATTTTAGGTCTTGTGGTAATAGCCAGTGTCTTATGGTTCTTTGGTCAGGTTTAGGGTACTCGGGTAGGTTCAGAACTTCTATTGTGTTCAACTCGGATTTTGGAATATCAGAAGTTCAGAAATATAAAAATTCAGCTTCATTGATAATTTGGCCTTAGATGCTAGTGTTATGACCTGGTGAGTCCTTATGTGATATATTTCAAGTTCTACGGTGAGACTGATAGTTCTATGATTATGGCTTTGCGTTGGAGTGTTTGCTTCATGTCTTTTGATGGTATTTCTATCCTCCACCTATTTTGGCATTTTTCACTTGTACGTTCAAGGACAAATGTTAATTTAGTGGTGAATACTATAATGAACCTCATACTGATTTTTATAAATTTCTGTGTTCAGACCATTTTCCCTTCCCTATATTTGCTTTATCTCGTTTACGAGTTGTGGGGATGGTTGGCACGGTTTTAGATGTGTTTGAGAGTATTTTAAATAAATTTTATGATTTTGGAAACCCTTAAAATGGGCTAGTTTCACTTCAGTCAACATTTTGTGACTTGAGCCATGGAAGATGCTTTTGATAGTTCTGTTAGGTTCGAATGTCGATTGTGGAATATTAGCATGGTTAGCTTAGATCCGAGTCCTTATTTTGCATTTTGACCATCTGTTTGAAAACTTATTAAATTTGACCTTAACAGGGTTTTGGGGGTTAATAGTTGAAAATGAAATTTTTTTTAAAAATTTGACATTGCCATTGAGTCTGAAACATCGAGAATAGCCCAGTAGCAATATAGGTTTATTATTGTGGGGTCCCGAATAAATTTTGAGGGACATTTGGAGAGTTTTGAACCAAGTGTGTTTTTTATATTGGTGTTTCTGGTGCAGCTACCAATCCTTCTTTGCGTTCTTAGCTACATTCTGGAGAAGAAAAATCTTAGACATTGTAAATACAATGGTTGGACCACGTTCGTGAAGGGTATCTTTTTTGTTCATTGTAATTGCTATATCTTGATCGCACTCACGAAAGATTAAGCAGATCTAGTTTGGATTGGACTTCATCATGTTCATGAAGGCATAATTGAAAATGTGGGACTCAAGTCAAGTTGATCTTTGCATTTGCAACCTGGGGGTTTGCGTTTGCAAAGGCTATTTTATGCTTGGACAGAATTTTAGTGTCATTCTAGACCAAAACCCCATTTTCACCATATTTTACCTTTGGGAGCTCGGTTTAAGGAGATTGAATAGGAGTTTTTGAGATTGTTTCTGTGGGTAAGCTTTGTAATATTGTATTTATCATTTCCCGGTGATTTGTTTTGAAATCCATCTTCAAATTCATGATTTTGTAGGGGTATTACCTGTAAAGTGTAAATTAGTTTTCTTCAATTTGCGATCCAATTTATACTCAATTTTACATGGGTTTTCAACTATAGACTCCTTTTGATATAGGAAATATTATTCTTAAATAAAATTCTGATTTTACCATTTTTGTTTTTTAAACACATTTTTTGAATTCGTCTCAAATATAGTCAATATGGATATCATTAGCTTTCTTTTGAATTGTAGATGCCATATGGATATCATTAGCTTTCTTTTGAACTGTAGATGCCATATTTGATTAGATTGGATATATTTGGTGTTGATTTGAGGGAGTCGAGCTTCCGATTGAGGCTTTGCACGGTGTTTGGACATGCAGATTATCATTTAAGGCAAGTTGAAATGTACTTGACTTTTCTCAAAGTGTTTATGTGTTGTATGCTTGTTTGTTGTATTTTTTATCCCGCTCAGGATTAGGGGTTCTGTTTAGGTGAAATGACGGGCATCTCTACGGGTACTGTAGTCCTTGATGGATTGTAGTTAGATTATTTTCTTGACTAGTTGTATTACTATTTGTAAATATCCTTAGAGTAGAATGTAGATAGATAACCCAGTGATATTGAATAATTGCTATTGGATTGCCTATTTTAGACCTTGAATCTTGTTAGCGGACTTTATTGAGATGATTGGGGTTTAATGCCTTGTTATAGGGTAATTATGTTATCTTTATTATAGATGGAAGGATTGAGTTTTTTGGAGGGTACTTAGAGAATGAAAAGACTTGTATAGGTTAAGATACATAAATGGATCAAACTAGGTTTGGATAGTTTTGTGTTTATTATTCTTGGGATTGTTGTTTGCTTTGTGTTGCCCATGTGGGGATTATGTGAACTTCATTATGGATTTGATAATTATTTATGATTGTGTGCCCTAGAGGGGGCTTATTTGCATATTATTTTTTATTTGAGAGGGTATATTATTGTGATGCCCGAGCGGGGGTTTAACTTGATATCATTGGTCATATTTTTTCATTAAATGCCTTATTTACCATTATGTCACCCGAGTGAGAGCTAGACTTAAAAATGTAGACCTTATTAGAGAATTTATTGCAAATTCATTATATATTGAGATCATGAATTATTGATACAATGAATTGATTCTGAGCTCACTTATACATGTATTGAATGGATTTTTTTTATATTTATACTAATTGATTTGGAGCATACATCCTCATATCACGCATACATATTAATGAGACATTGGTACCTCTGAGACATTATGATTTTTGTTAGAAAATGAGATACTTTATAAAATGCCTATACCAAGGGATATACTGGTAAGGTTTATTTGAGACACTTTATTGAGATTTTATGAGTATATGGGTTGTGAACCCCCCACAGGTCCTTTTTGGGAGTAGTGAGGCTTGTTAGGTGTATACAGAAAGTTATGTAATAACTTTCAAAACATTCATCATCATCACTATATTACATTTCCTCATTTGCTTTGCATTTACATTCCTTGGTATGGTTTGGTATTATGTTAGTATTGACTCTTGTATTGTATTATCGTGATAGAACCTTATTTATGATATTGTATTAAAGTATTCATTTCATTTCATTACATTATCTTATATCATCTTATAGTTCGGAGCTTGAGGTATTATGAGACATGGGATATGGCGGTGGCTTTATCAAACCGATAGATGGGTAGCACCTTTTGGTACCATGAGATACATCCTTTTATATGCCCACTCTCCCTGTTTTATCCTATATTATTGATTGGTTGATTTTGTTGATTAATCTTGAGATATAGCATTGGTGAGTTTACTTCATAAATGACTTCTTGTTTGTTGATCATAAATGAATAATGTTTATCCACCTAGATCAACATGCCTACATCGTATTTGATATGTCTGTTGATCGTTGAATTGGGTTACCCTGATAAGATAAAATACTATAACATGATGTCTTATAGGTTGTTCAGTATATGTTTACATGCAATTGAACAAGAAAATTTACATAGTCAGGCAAGTAATAAAGTAGCTCTTACAAGACGAGTATCAACCCCACAAGGACTGCGTTTAGCAAATAATCCAATTCTAGGATTAGTAATTAAGTTAAATAAGTGTTATTGCAACCAAGAGAGTTTTATGTTTTAGTACGCTTAAAGTAATAATGTGCAATAACAAAAAGTTAAGTATTTGAAACAGTAATTATGAGAAATCCAAGGTCAAGGCGTCTTGAACAATCATGCAAAGCTACACAATAATGTTGGTTAAGTTATCTATCTTGGTTGTTGAGTCATAGAGTTAATATCATGATTATGGTCTTCCGACCTCTAATCATCTATTTAAATTAGCGTTACAACTATGTATTTGATCAAGGATATGGGAACTAATTCAAACGTATTTATATTTCATCCAATATTTGAGCAAAATGGTGCAAATTAGGTATATTCCTATCCTAACCGCGGATCAATTTCCTACTTATGAAAGATGAGACCCATTCCTTACATTCTATGTTCTAATCTAATGTTACTCCTTCCTGGCTCACAAAAGAAATATAAATTTATTCTAAAGGTTGTGAATCTTTAAAATTGTAAGGAAATAACGAGAACAATCAAATATGATAATTAACATTAAACAACCTGAATATAAGCTTAGCAATCTTGTTCGTAGCCTTAACCCTAGAAAGAGTGTTTTTATCCACTCATAATCTACTTTACTCACAAATTTAATGTAGTTCACACAAGAATTAAGTACTAAAAATACAATAATAAAACCCTATTTGAAACCTCCCTAATGTATTGTTAAGTCCCAAGTTGTCCCAAGATGATTAGAATAGAAGTTAAGTGTCCTATTTATAGTGTAGGACAAGTTGTACCCGAAAATACCCAAGTTCGTCACACTTTGAAATCGCGTAACCTAAGATCCATGAAACTTTGATATAGAGCCACCTAGGAATCATTCCACGCCAATAAATGGAGCCTTGCCTCTGTTTCACGCTCCTAACACAACATCTCACTGTTTGTCAATCAAACTCATTCGAACTTTGTTTCTTCTATTCTATGACTTTGTGGCACATTCAAATCGTAGTAAGCTATTATGGTGGTCTAAGCTCTTCAAAATATGATTTTTAACGTTGATACCTAACTTTGATTGCATCACATCTCAATCTTGATGATTTTTTGGCTTCAATCCTCACATTCTCTATCTTGAAGAGCTTTATTTGTGCACTTGCAAATTCATTGTTCACATCAAGCTTGCTCCTTGTTTCTT
This sequence comes from Capsicum annuum, assembly GCF_002878395.1. Classification (NCBI taxonomy): domain Eukaryota; kingdom Viridiplantae; phylum Streptophyta; class Magnoliopsida; order Solanales; family Solanaceae; genus Capsicum; species Capsicum annuum. The sequence continues at coordinate 49,971,912 of NC_061116.1, forward strand.
CATCCATTGTATCTCATGTATGACTGCATTTATCACCTAAACCATCTAAAATATACTCCTACAACAACTAATCACAAGTGTTATCCCATGCAATACACAAAACTTATGAAAACTACACAAAAACAAGCATAACTTAGGCTAGTTTATCTATTTATCTCATCAAACCTTCCATTGGCCAATTGACTCTTATACCGATTCAATTAAATAATAAACCATCTAAATGTGAGGCTTATCACCCAATTACACAAATATGAACTTTGTACTCCATTAATCTCATCAAGTTATCCTCAAACTAAGCTAAACACGTGTAAATAATGACACTTAGGTGTATAAATACACCTAAGATCACCACCCCACACTTAAAGATTTTTTTGTCCTCAAATAAATATTTACTCTAAGAACAACCTAGGAAGGATCTAACATCACCCCTAGAACTAAGATAATCAAGCTATAACTATAACGATTGCATGAATAGCAAGTTCTACACTAGGCATGTCATATTACAATTGCAAAACTCATGAATACTACTTTAAGACTTCCTAGCCTCAAGAATTGACTTTAATAAGTTGGAAAACTTATGCATATTACTCAAAAAGAAGATTTTATAAGTCACCTATCCATCATTAAACAAGCATCCTCATCATAAGAGAGTCACCTATATTACTCACAGATATGCAATTTAACACAAAAATGGGTGCAAGACACAAAATTCACTCAGTCTCACAATGAATTCACATGCTACATAATATGAACCATAAGCTTTACCTTAATGTATGCAATACCCCGGGAAATTTTTCGTTGAAATTTTGTGCATAAACGTGTTGGGTTCTATCTTCTAAAATGAATTATAAATTTTTCGTGTGGAATGTCTTAGATTATGATCCAACATTACGTAGATTATCAAATAAGCTTTCCAACGATATGTGGATCATTTAAAACAGACACCCAAGTGACGAGTAAAACGTGCAGGAAAAAGTACTGAGGCCTGGCGTATTTTTTCTCTAACTTTAAACAATTATAACTCATTGTACATAATGATCTGGGTGATCTACTATATATCAACGGAAATATCTATGAGTCCTCTTTCCAATGAAATTGGTTTCATCCAATTTGTCTATCGAAGCAAAAAATTATGGTCGATCTACTTCAGCCTACCAAAAGTAAATTTTTGGGTCAACTTCAAATGATTATAACTCATCGTACACAAAAATCTGGGTGAGATACTATATATCAATGGAAATATATGAGAGTCCTCTTTCTAATGAAATTGGTTTCATCCAATTTGAATATTGGAGTAAAACGTTATGGTTGATCTACTTCAGACTATCAATACACTCCACCAAAGGTTAGATTCGAGAATTATTGGAATTTTAGGGGCGTTTTGGTCATTTCCCCTCACCCAAAATCCATCCAAACCCTATATTAAAGCCTATTAGAAGCATTATATGTTATATTTCATCAAATTCCCTCAAAAAGAAAACCCTAAGCTCCTACATCCAACTTCAAGAACCTCCAAAGTTCACCATTAATTCTGCAAATTTATTCAAGATTCCAAGTTCCTAATTCAAGAACTCCAAGAACCATCATTCAAAGGCACGATTAACATCTCAAAAATGAGTATCGATCTAAAGTTCATCATTCAAGGTATGTGGGGTTTTTCAACAAGAACTCTTTTTCGTTCTTGTGCCTAAAAGTAATTTTCTTTACAAAGGCATGATTTTTATTTGATTTTTTTACGAATTCGAAGCATGAACCTATATCTTATGATGATTATTATGAAATCTTGATTTTTATGATTTTGAAAGATGAATTTGCATGTGTGGAGACATAAAGCATGAATCTTGAACGATATTTTTCATGATTTTGATATTTGGGTTGTGAATTCCTATTAAAGATTGTGTTTTTTTAGAAAGTCTGTGTTATAAGGACGTTGATATTGAATATTTGAGATATTTTGAATGATTTGACCTTTTGGTCTTAATGGAGTTGTTTTGAACTTGAGTGTGAAAGAAATCCACAACTGGTTGATTTTGATAGATGGGAAGCATGATGGCTCCCGATGTATATTTATATATTACTGAAATTGTTTTGTTGTGGATTGTTTTTGAAATGATCTGAGCTAAGTCCGAGAGAAATCTTTAGCACTGAGTGGGAATTATAAAGCGACCTTACTTCCCTAGAACTATGTGCCCACGTAGGAGTGAGCCTGAGGATGATTTATATAGTGATCACTAGTTTGTGTGGATTTGATATCGATAGTCCTACTCCGATGGCAAGGATAGGACGGCTCTCCCCAACATGAGTTGTATGTTGGACTCCATGTAGCTCACATGGTTTATGTCGGTTATAGGATCTTCCAGTGTGTATGTGTTTCCTTGTGTCTATGGTGAATGGTGAAGTGATTTGAAAGTGGAATTGTGAAAGTTATTCTTTCGAAAGATTTAAATGATATTTACATTATGAGAATTGGTATTCTTGATGAACGGAAAGTGATTGACAAATTATATGATGACTCACATGTGTTATTGTACTTATTTCATCCTCTCATGATTATGATGATTTTGTTTGGGCTATGTGAGTCTTTCATACATCCTGCATATTTCTTATAAATATTTATGATGATGATGTTTATACAACTGCATACACTCCCATATACTCGGTTCCTTTTCATGGTACTTACCCACTTCTTTAGATGTGGGCTAAATTTTCTCGGAATGTAGGTTCAGGTGCTCAGTTACAGGTTCGACAGTGATTCTTCGGGTACGTTGTTCTACATCCTCTATTGTGGTGAATCCTCATATTTCGAGGACGTGATGTTTGATGTTGGTTTCATGGAATTATTTATATTTGGTAACTGAGTATGAGTTAGTTAGGGCATGTCTCAATGGCTCACTGGTTTCATTAATTTTCTTTGAGGCTTGTCAGACTAGTATAGATGTTGGGAGTTGACTAATAAGTCATATTTTGTTATCTTTCTGAAATTCTTTTATTCTTGGATGATGATTACTTTATTGATGTTTGAGGGTTATTTATGGAAACCCCGTTGATTTGTATTGAACTAAATAAAAATGGCTCAAAGGGTTAGCTTTGGGCTACTCATAGCCTCAAGCACCGTGTGACGCTACGAGACCCGTTTTTGGGGCGTTACAAACTTAGTATCAGAGCCTAAGGTTTTAAGGTGTCCTAGGGAGTCTGACAAGATGCGTTAAGTAGGGTCTTGATCATCGGTGTGTAGTGCACCACATCTATGAGCAAGAGGCTACAAGACATTTTAGGAAAAAGTGTGATTCTTTCTTTCAGAAGTCTATCATGCTTAAAGTGTCTCTCTCTACTATTGATTCATGCTCTCCTCATTTGGAAATATGCCTCCACGTCGAGCGAGAAGAATAATAATGGTCAGCAACCTCAACCTTCAGACCCATTGAATGAAAACATGTCTCATGCTGAATTTCGGACAACCTTTCTGGTGCTGGCCCAAGATGTTACTGCAAATATTCAGGCCAACCCGGCCCCGGCTCCACAACAGTAGGGAGGTGATTCAGCTGCTGCCAGGATCTGTGATTTCATACAGATAAATCCATCGGAATTCTATGGGTCCAAGTCTGATGAGGATCCACGGTTGTTTTTAGAGGAGGTGCGGAAGATTACTCAAGTGATGCATGTATCTGAGGAACATAGTGTGGAGTTGGCTACATATAGGTTGAAAGGTAGAGGTGAGGGAGCTGTTCCTATAACTTGGCAAAAGTTCCAGGATGCATTCCTGGATAAGTTTTTCCCTTTGAATATGAGGGAGGCAAAGGTGGAAGAGTTTATGAACTTGCGACAGGGCTCTATGACTGTTAGGGAGTACTATCTAAAGTTCAATCAGTTGGCCAAGTATACTCCTGTCTTAGTGGCTGATAATCGGGCTAGTATAAGTAAGTTTGTGACTGGAGTGTCTAGTTATGTGGTTAAGGAGTGTAGGTCTGCTATGCTGAATAGTGAGATGAATTTTTCTAGGATGATGACTTATGCCCAACAGATTGAGGCAGACAAGATTAAGGAGAGAGATAGAATAAGAGGGAATAAGAGAGCTAGGTCCGAGCAGCATGGACAGGGTTAGACTAGATTGCAGGGAGGGAGTTGCCCTCAGTATTAGGATCGTTCGTCTATGCTAGCACCATCATCTGCTAGTGCTCCCGTGCCTAGAGGTAGGTAGGAGCAAGGTAGCAGGTCATATGCATCCAGGTCCCAGTACAATGCTGGCAGTAAGCCAAATCATCCCCTGTGTCCTAAGTGTGGTAGGGCTCATTTGGGTGAGTGTTGGGGGTGAGAAGAGGGGTTGTTTTCGATGTGGTGCCATGGGTCACAGAGTTAGAGATTGTCCACAGGATGGACAAGGGAATCGTGACTATCGCCCTCAGACCCAGACTCAGACTATTAGTGCTCCAGTTCCAGCAACTCGCCCAGCCCCAGCTCAGGGCGCCTCTTTTAACAATGATGGCGGGTAGCGCCAGAATAGATTCTATGTTTTACTGTCCCACCAGGAACAGAAGGACTCTCTCGATATGTTACTGATATACTGGATCCAGTTTCTCATATGTTACACCTTTGATTGCTATGAATTTTGAAATGAGTCCTGAGATTATTCCTGAGCCTATCCTAGTTTCTACCCCAGTGGGTGATTCGATTATTGCCTAGAAAGTGTATAAAAAGTATCCTGTTACCGTTCTTTATAGAGTTTTGTTGGCTGATCTGATTGAGTTAGATATGGTAGATTTTGATGTGATTCTGGGTATGGACTGGCTGTATTCTTCTTATGCCTCTATTGATTGTCGGACCCGAGTGGTCAAGTTTCAGATTCTGGGTGCATCCGTGTTTGAGTGGTCTGGGAATTCTATGTCATCCAAGAGTCATTTTATCTCTTACCTCAAAGCTAGAAAGCTTATTTCCAAGGGGTGTATTTACCATTTGGTTAGAGTCAAAGACACTAAGTCTGAGACACCAACTCTCCAATCTGTTAACATCATCAATGAGTTTTCTGATGTCTTTTCGGATGATCTCCCAGGGATACCTCCTGATAGAGAGATAGAGTTGGGGATTGATCTTCTTCCCGATACTCAGCGCATTTCTATTCCTCCTTACCGTATGGCCCCTGCAGAACTTAAGGAGTTGAAAGAGCAACTCAAAGATCTACTAGATAAGGGTTTCATAAGGCCTAGTATTTCTCCTTGGGGTGCTCCTGTGTTGTTTCTGAGAAAGAAAGATAGCTTTTTGCATATGTGCATTAATTATCGCCAACTGAATAAAGTCACCATAAAAAATAAGTACCCCCTTCCGAGAATATAGGATTTGTTTGACCTATTGCAAGGTGCAAGTTATTTCTCAAAGATAGACCTTCGTTTCGGCTATCATCAACTCAAAGTTAGGGAGTGTAACATCCCAAAAACCACTTTCCAAAGTCGTTATGGCTATTTTGAGTTTCTTGTTATGTCTTTCGGGTTAACTAATGCCCCAGCAGCTTTCATGGACCTCATGAATCGAGTCTTCAGACCATATCTGGATATGTTTGTCATAGTGTTCATCGATGATAAACTGGTGTACTCTCGTAGTGAGGATAAACATTCTGATAATCTCTGAACTGTCTGGCAAACCCTTAGAGATCACAAGTTATTTGCCAAGTTCAGTAAGTGTGAGTTTTGGCTAAGGTCAGTTTCTTTTCTGGGTTATATCATTTCTTTCGAGGATATTAGAGTTGATCCCCAAAAGACTGAAGCTGTTAGAAATTGGCCTAGACCTATTTCTCCAACTAATATCCGAAGTTTCTTGGGTTTAGCTGGATATTACCGCCATTTTGTTGAGGGTTTCTCCTCTATAGCATCTCCTATGACTCGGTTGACCCAAAAGAAAGTGAAGTTCTTGTGGTCCGAATCTTGTGAGAAGAGTTTTCAGGAGTTGAAGACTTGACTCACTTTATCCCCTGTTTTGACTTTCCCTAATGGTGTTAAGTGTTTTGTGGTGTACTGTGATGCTTCGAGAGTTGGGTTGGGTTGCGTATTGATGTAGAAGGGTAAGGTGATGGCTTATGCTTCTAGACAGTTGAAACCCCATGAGAAAAATTACCCCACCCATGCCCTTGAGTTGGCTGCTGTTGTGTTTGCTTTGAAAATATGGAGACACTATTTGTATGGTGTCCATGTTGATGTTTTCACTGATCATAAGAGTGTGCAGTATGTGTTTACCCAGAGAGAATTGAATCTTAGGCAGAGACGATGGTTAGAATTGTTAAAGGACTATGATATGAGTGTGTTGTACCATCCGGGCAAGGCCAATGTTGTGGCGGATACCCTAAGTAGAGTGTCCATAGGTAGTGTTTTGCATGTGGTAGAAGGTAAGAAAGAGTTTGCTCGTGATGTACATCATTTGGCTGGATTGGGGGTTAAGTTTTTTTGACTCTGCTGAAGGTAGTATAGGGGTTCAGAGTAGTTTCGAATCCTCCTTGGTTTCGGAAGTGAAGGAAAAGCAATACTTAGATGCTAGTTTGGTCAGACTGAAGGAGTCAGTCAAGGACCAAAAATTAGAGGTTTTCTCCCAAGGGGGAGATGGTGTGTTGAGATTGCAGGGTAGATTGTGTGTCCCAAATGTTGATGATCTGAGACAGAGGATTATGGCTGAAGCACACGGGGTGCGATATTCTATTCATTCTGGTGCCACCGAAATATACCGAGACTTGCGGGAAATCTATTGGTGGAGTGGCATGAAGAA
>NC_061116.1:49978755-50004595 GCF_002878395.1 Capsicum annuum
ACACCATCTCCCCCTTGGGAGATGGTGTGTTGAGATTGCAGGGTAGATTGTGTGTCCCAAATGTTGATGATCTGAGACAGAGGATTATGGCTGAAGCACACGGGGTGCGATATTCTATTCATTCTGGTGCCACCGAAATATACCGAGACTTGCGGGAAATCTATTGGTGGAGTGGCATGAAGAAAGATATAGCAGCGTTTGTAGCTAAGTGTGCAACATGCCAACAGGTTAAGGCTGAGCACCAAAGACCTGGTGGTATGATGCAAGAGTTTAGTATTCCCACCTGGAAGTGGGAAGAGATAAATGTGGACTTTGTGATTGGTTTACCTCCTTCCCGATGCCATCATGATTACATTTGGGTTGTGGTTGATAGATTGACTAAGTCTGCTCATTTCTTTCCTGTTCATACTTCATATACAACTGAGGATTATGCTAGATTGTATATCCGAGAGCTAGTCAGACTGCATGGAGTTCCCTTGTCTATCATTTCGGATAGGGGTACTCAGTTTACTTTGTAATTTTGGAAAGCTTTTCAAAAGGGTCTTGGTACCCAAGTGCTTTTGAGTTCTGCTTTTCATCCACAGACTGATGGTCAGGCTGAGTGGACCATCCAGACCTTAGAGGATATGTTGAGAGCTTGTGTACTTAACTTTAAGGGAAGTTGGGATGATCACTTACCGTTGATAGAATTTGCTTATAATAACAGCTTTCACTCTAGTATTGGCATGACTCTGTTTGAAGACTTGTATAGGAGGAAGTGTAGATCACCCATAGGTTGGTTCGAGGTGGGTGAAGTGGCTGTGAGTGGTTCTAATTCGATATTCGAGGGTATGGAAAAAGTTAAGTTGATTAGGGAAAGGTTAAAAACTGCGTAGAGTCTTCAGAAGTCATATGCGGATGTTAGAAGGAGAGACCTTGAGTTTGAAGTTGGTGACCTAGTGTATCTGAAAATTTCACCCGTGAGGGGGGTGAAGAGATTTGGAAAGAAGGGGAAGCTTAGTCCCCGTTATGTTGGTCCTTACAAAATTCTTAGTCGTGTTGGTAAGGTAGCTTATAAGGCCGAGTTGCCTTCCGAGTTGTCCTCTGTTCATCCAATATTCCATGTCTCCATGCTTAGAAAGCATATTAGCGATGATGTGGTAGTGGATTCCTCTGTGAGTGCTGACATTCAAGAAAATATTTCTTTTGATGAGATTTCTGTTGAGATTCTTGATTTCAGTGTCCGAAGACTAAGGAGCAAAGAAGTTTCCTTGGTCAATGTGTTGTGGCGAAACCAATCTGTTGAGGGTGCAACTTGGGAAGCTGAGGCGTATATGTGATCCAAGTACCCGCACCTATTTTTTGCGAACTCCGATCAAGCCGAAGGTACCGTTCTTTCCTAAATCATGCACTTTTGATAAAATTTGCAGCAGTTCAGCTGTCATTTATTATGTGTTCAGCTGTAGTTTCTTGAATTTATGCATTCTATGTTGCATTCGGAGTAAGAACCGATGTGGTGATGGGTCTATCGAATGGTTTCAGCTGTATGCTCTATTCCCTATCTAATCTTGGAATGTATAGCGTCATTCAAGGACGAATGTTTCCAAGGGAGGGATGATGTAATATCCCGAGAAATTTTTTGTTGAAATTTTGTGCGTAAATGTGTTGGGTTCTATCTTCTAAAATGAATTATAAATTTTCCATGCGGAATATATTAGATGATGACCCACCATTGTGTAGAGTATCGAATAAGCTTTCCAACGATTTGTGGATCATCCAAAACGGACACCCGAGCGACGAGTTATGAACATTTCGATCGAACCGTGAATAGTAGTGAACAGTAAAACGTGCAGGAAAAAGTACTGAGGCCTGGCGTATTTTCGGTTCAACTTTAAATGATCATAACTCCTTGTACATAATGATCTGGGTGATCTACTGTATATCAATTGAAAGTTCTGCGAGTCTTCTTTCCGATGAAATTGATTTCATTCAATTTTTCTTTCGGAGAAAAAAAGTTATGGTCGATCTACTTCAGCCTATCAAAAGTGAATTTTTTGGTCAACTTCAAACGATCATAACTCCTCGTACAAAATGATCTGGGTGAGATACTATATATCAACAGAAAGATATGAGAGTCCTCTTTCTAATGAAATTGGTCTCATCCAATTTGGATATCGGAGCAAAACGTTATGGTTGATCTACTTCAAACTATCAAAATAGTCCATCAAAGGACAGATTAGAGAATTATTTGACATTTTAGGGGCGTTTTGGTCATTTTCCCTCACCCAAAATCCATCCAAACCCTATATTAAAGCCTATTAGAAGCATTATATGTTTTATTTCATCAAATTCCCTAAAAAAAAACCCTAAGCTCCTACATCCAACTTCAAGAACCTCCAAAGTTCACCATTAATTCTGCAAATTTATTCAAGATTCCAAGTTCCTAGTTCAAGAACTCCAAGAACCATCATTGAAAGGCACTATTAACATCTCAAAAATGAGTATCGATCTAAAGTTCATTATCCAAGGTATATGGGGTTTTTCAACAAGAACTCTCTTTCGTTCTTGTGCCCAAAAGTAATTTTTTTTACAAAGACATGATTTTTATTTGATTTTTTTACGAATTCGAAGCATGAACCTATATCTTATGATGATTATTATGAAATCTTGATTTTTATGATTTTGAAAGATGAATTTGCATGTGTGGAGACATAAAGCATGAATCTTGAACGATATTTTTCATGATTTTGATATTTGGGTTGTGAATTCCTATTAAAGATTGTGTTTTTTTAGAAAGTCTGTGTTATAAGGACGTTGATATTGAATATTTGAGATATTTTGAATGATTTGACCTTTTGGTCTTAATGGAGTTGTTTTGAACTCGAGTGTGAAAGAAATCCACAACGTAGTTGATTTTGATAGATGGGAAGCATGATGGCTCACGATGTATATTTATATATTACTGAAATTGTTTTATTGTGGATTGTCTTTGAAATGATCTGAGCTAAGTCTGGGAGAAATCTTTAGCACCGAGTGGGAGGTATAAAGTGACCTTACTTCCCTAGAACTACGTGCCCCCGTAGGAGTGAGCCTGAGGCTGATTTATATAGTGATCACTAGTTTGTATGGATTTGATATCAATAGTCCTACTCCGATGGCAAGGATAGGATGGCTCTCCCCAACGTGGGTTATACGTTGGACTCCATGTAGCTCACATGGTTTATGTCGGTTATAGGATCTCCCAGTGTGTATGTGTTTCCTTGTGTCTATGGTGAATGGTGAAGTGATTTGAAAGTGGAATTGTGAAAGTTATTCTTTCGAAAGATTTAAATGATATTTACATTATGAGAATTGGTATTCTTGATGAACTAAAAGTGATTGACAAATTATATGATGACTCACATGTGTTATTGTACTTATTTCATTCTCTCATGATTATGATGATTTTCTTCGGGCTATGTGAGTCTTTCATACATCCTGCATGTTTCTTATAAATATTTATGATGATGAAGTTTATACAGCTGCATACACCCCCATATACTCAGTTCCTTTCCATGGTACTGACCCACATCTTCGGATGTGGGCTAAATTTTCTCGGAATATAGGTTCAGTTGCTCAGTTCCAGGTTCGACAATGATTTTTCAGGCATGCTATTCTACATTCTCTATTGTGGTGACTCATCATGTTCTGAGGACGTGATGTCTGATGTTGGTTTCACGGAATTGTTTACATTCGATAACTGAGTATGAGTCAGTTGGAGCATGTTTAAATGGCTCGCTAGTTTCATTGATTTTCTTAGAGGCTTGTCAAACTAGTATAGATGTTGGGAGTTGACTAATAAGTCATATTTTGTTATCTTTCTGAAATTCTTTTATTCTTGGATGATGATTACTCTGTTGATATTTGAGGGTTATTTATGTAAACCTCGTTGATTCGTGTTGATCTGAATAAAAATGGCTCAAAGGATTAGCTTGGGGCTACTCGTAGCCTCAAGCACCGTGTAACACTCCGGGTCCCGTTTTCGGGGTGTTACAATGTAGTACTCCACTAATATTAGAATGTTAAAACTCATAATCAAGAAAGAGTTTTAAGGGTTGTAATGTAGGTTAAGGGACGGGTAGAAACTATTCTAGATAGTAATAGTGACTATCTTTCCTAAACTTTTCTTACACTCACCTTTTCAGGATTCCCTTTATGTTTTTCAAGATCAGTCTTACTTGTAAATTTGGCCTACCGTATGAAAGAGTCTGAAGCAAAAATGAGAGGTTTGGTCTCCTTTACCCTACAATCATCCACGCCCATCATTGTGATCACGCATAGATCTATGAAGTATGAAGGTGTTTTAAGTTATTTATACATTCTAAATACCACCTCTTTATCATTTAATCTTATCTTAAGTCTACCCTTTCTCATATCTATCAGTATTTCCCTAGTATCTAAGAATGAATGTCCAATATTATTGGCACCCTGTCATATGCATCATAATCAAGAACAATAAAGTCAACAAGAATAATAAACTTCCCAACCTTGATGAGAACATACTCTATGATTCCCTTAGGTATAACTCTAGTTCTGTGCACTATCTATTACACAACTGAGGAGGGCCTAGGATTATCCAAACCAATAGCATTAAAAATTAAAATGGGCATCAATTTGCTTGCCCCCAAATCACTCAAAGCTTGAACAACACCACTTTGACTAATTTGTATGGGGAAGGTAAAACTCCTAGGGTCCATATGCTTTTTGGACATCTTGCTCATAACCATAGAACTTCACTCTTTAGTAAGTGCTACAGTCTTAATATCCTTAGCCTCATTTTATTTGTAACAACATCCTTCAATTATGTAGCGTACTTAGGCATTCCCTACCAAACATATAACAAAGGAAGGCTAATGTGAAAGTCTCTGTATGTGTCAGAGAACTTCTTAAAACAAACATCCTCATTGGCTTTTTCATCTCTTGAGGGAATGGTGGTAGTTGTCTCTCTTGGGATTTCTCAATTGAATTTTTATTTGGATACTCAAACTTTCCCTTGTTATCGGCTTCTTTGGATTCAACTTGCTTTTTTGACTGCTTAGGTATACTCAATTCTTGTATTTCATGATTTCTCTTTGAAGGCATATCAACCAAATCTTTACCATTCCTCAAGGTAATTGTCATCACTTGCATTGGATTTTTTTATCACTAGGAAAATCCCCTTGAGGTCTTGTGCCTTACGATAATCAAACTGGCTCATCAGTCTTTCTAGATTCTTTTGATCCAAATGCTGATATTTAATCTCTATAGTTATTTGTTCTTGGTTGGCTAGAATCTTTATCAAAGTCTCTTCTATATTGCTGGCCTGAGTGTTGTGCTAAATACTTTGGTGTTGTTGAAACTGCTGAGTCTGAGCTTGATTATTTCCCCATGAGCAGTTGGACTGACTATGCCAATTGTGTTAGCAGGCATTACCATAGTTTTGAGTACCTCTTTACACATTGACCAAAAAATTTATAGACTCTAGATTTACTCCTCATAAATCTGTAGAGTGACCACTACCACCATAAATTTCATACCAAGTCCGACCTTGTGAAATTACATTAACCTGGGCCTAAGTTGAGTTAGACGTAACTTATTAAACTGCATCATCAGCTATTTCCTAAAGGAGGCTAACTATACAGTCAATACTATGATAAGATCTACCTCGATCATACCTATAGGATTTTTCATCATACTTCTGGACACATTACCCTGACACTCTGAATTACATTGTGCAATTCAATTAAGGATAGTGTACAACTCATCATAGGTTTTCTCCAAAACCTAAAGTCATGACCCGAGACTACCCCTTAGTCGTGATAATGATGCTTATGGCCATAAGTGAGTACCTATTGTGAGTACTGAATAAAATAGTAATACAGTCTATATGCAAAAGATAAACTAGAAGAAACTATAAAAATGGATACTGAAATACGAACTAAGAATATGTCTGAAATATCTGATAAAAACACTGGAAATCAAACTATCTGACTGAACAACTGATAATACTAAAAGAAATGATTGACTGTCTAACTAATTGTTTGAGCATATGAAAGCCTCTAAAATAACTGAGGAGTTGATAGGACAGGCCCCCAACTAACTTCGACTAACTGAACATAATGAAATACTAAAATAACTGAATGTGTGATAATATGTCCTCGAGGGATGAGGACTCACCACTGTTGCTACTGCTGTAATGCTAGTTTGTCTAAGTATGGTCAAGAAATTGAGAGTCCAAACCTATGATATAAGACATCATAGAGCAAAGAAGAGTATACGATCAGTACTTCAAATGTACTGGTATATGAGATGAAGGCTGGCTGAAATGCATGGAGTACTGTGCAAATGATATAAGGATTCTGAACAACATAAAATAACTGAGCATGAATACATGAAAACTATGAGACTCCCTCCATCCCAAATTACCCATTCTAAATTGAGATGGCACATTGATTAAGAAAAATAATTAATAACATGCCTAGTTTACCATAGTACCCTTATTAAATGATGTTTATAATTTAATTTAAAGAAAAAGTAATTAATGCAAAGGGTAAAACATGAAATTTTTTTTAGTCTTGACTTGATTAATGAAAAAAGACAAGTAAAATGTGATATCAAATTAGGAAATTTAGGACAAGTAATTTGGGACAGAGGGAGTATTTGGGAATGCAAGACCAATTATATACATATTTTTGAAATCATCTGTAAACTGAAAGATTAAAATTTGTATAACTGTGGATTTGTACACTTGGCCAAGCAAACCTGAACTGAAAATACACTGAATATTGTACTGAGACTGTGGGAGGTATCATATAACTAACATTCCCCAATCTGAGCTAATTGGGGGATAACCTGTAACCCCAGTTGGAAGGGTGTCAGTATCGTGCCATGGGTACTAACACTGGCTGTGTGGATCCACTAAACTAATGTCTTGAAGGACTAAAGAGTCACCCTTTACTGGCATGTGCTCTCATAAGATATGTGTCAAACCTCAACCGACAGGTAGACATCTTAAAAACCTATGCTGGCTACCTAGTTCTGTAACTCTGGGATCGCTACTAAGGGTCACACCCTCTACTGGTCGGTAAGCCCCTATCCCTAGGTTTTCTCGGTGCTAAATGCTACTCCCAACTAAACTGACACTGGTACTGACTCAAGTTCGACTGAACATAACAACTGTTATTTCTCATCATGATCAAACAACTGAGTAAATAGTAATATTCATGGTTTAACTGAAATTATTACTCGGACAATCTAAAATATAAATAAGCACATAGGTATCGGGTGTTCATAACCCACCAGCACTGAATGACCATAAAGCAACATATTAACACTTAAAACTATAGTATGGGAATCATGGGTCAAATACCCAAGGCATAGACTTTTCATCAAACATGTGAGAATCATACTCTTAAACATGGGAGTGTCTTAAACATGAGAAGAAAACATGATTACCTGGCTAAAATCATAATGTGGGGAATTTATCCAAAAATTAATTGAACATAACATGGTGATAACAACACTCAAAATATGATATGACTACTTCCACTTGAAAACACTTGTAAACATAACTTATAATTGAATTACCAAGAGATTCATGGAGTTGTTTTATCTTGAACATATATAAACTCATAATTTAAACCAAAAGAGGGTTTTGGGGCTCCATGGGTGAAAGAGATCTATGGATGAACATCTCACATACCTGAAGTAGAAGCCTTGGAGAAATTTCTTGATGTTGTTCTTGTTTTTTAGCAAACCCTAATTGCTTGGAAGAGAGAAAGAAACCATAATTTTTATTTATTTTTGATAAATTGATGTTTTATGTTGTGAATTGGGGATTTAGGCCCTTTTATACCGCCCTTTGTGAAGCCAAAATAAATGGGTTCGACTTTTTAGGGAGTGGGGAAAGACATAAAAGCCCCTGGAAAAACAATTGCTTTCCCAGTCGATATAAGTCGACCTTATGACTCATATGTTAGGGTACGACTAGACTGCTAAATTGTAAGCTTGGTAGATTTCAAAGAACATGTACTGGTCTGGATATGAGTCGTACTTACAACTCGTAAGATGCCTATAAAATTTGGTAAAGTCACTCGTAGTATGAACAGACAACTTGGGGAACCAACATTGTTATTGATACAACTTCTCTCTATATGAGTCATAACTTTGTATACGACTAGATGCCCCTCTTCTCACATCCTGGACAGCACCTCAAAGGGTCAACACTGATGTCCTTATGACTGTATTTATATGACTCATACCCCTCTTGATGACTCATAGGGGTCGAGTCATACTTGTAATAGAATATTCGCCATGCTATAGTGATTTGAACACGAGCCCAACTTATGACTCATATGCTGGCTTACGACTCGTGGGCTGAGTCATATGTGGTTCAGAGACTAAAAAAGATATGGGGTATTACACCTGACCATCCGCTGCTAATCTAGCAAATTTTTTATGTTATAGTCAAGTCCTTTATTAAAAGTGCGAGATAATACCTTATTTGTCTATTAATGATATGGGCAATCTCAGAGAAGAGACTTAAATATCTCATATATATGATAGAGGTTTTTGTCTTCCTTTACTTGAAAATTAGGATATCACTCCTCAAACCTGTAGTTTTTTTAAAAGGAAAGAATCGGATAAGGAACTTTTTTGCCAAATTGTCCCAAGTTATGACTGAGTTTAAAGGTTTTGCCTTTAATCATTTCCTTACTTTCCACAATAATGAAAATGGGAAAAGAGTGAGCCTCTTGTTATTTGTGAGACTCTAACAGGAATGAACGTGTCACTGATCTACAAGACATTCTATAAGTGGACATGTGGATCCTCATGTGCTAAGCCTGTAAACTTCCCACTATTGTGCAACACTTTCTCTATGTTTTTCTTAAGATTAAATCGACCTCATGTAGCTAATTTTTTTAATATTGGAGGTAACATTAGTTATGATTGAGATTTCCACTTCACGCATCATCTTATGGACTATTTGTTTATCACCCATAACTACAGAAATAGTCTTGCCTCATTGAACTCATGGGATTATATAGAGAAGTGGTTCTTCTCTCTATAATTGGTGCAATCATCACTCAATTTCATGATGTGGTTCAACTAATTTTCTCTCCCTTGCTAGCCAGCTTTTGATTCCAACCTGTGCCTTCAAGTTTAGTATCTAAGAACAAGTTGTCAGCACTTAGCATATAAAATAATAAAACTAAAAATCAGAAGGTAGTTAACTTTTCAAGTCCCCAGCAACGATGCCAAAAACTTATCTGCGTCCAACAACACACACAAGTATACGTGGTCTTGCAAGAAATAAACTAGCCCTTATAAGCTAATTATTGATCCCACAGGGATTTGACATTTAGCAAAAGATCCAATTCTAGTATTACTAATTAAGTTAAACAAAATGCTATTTGTAACCAAAAGAGTTTAAATTTTAGTACGCTAAAAGTAACACTGAGCGATAACAAAAATTGAAATATTGAAAATAATAATTAGGAGAAATCTAGGGTCAAGGCTCGTTGAACAATCATACAAACCTATAAAATTATGTTGGTTAAGTTATCTATCATGGTTGTTGATTCACGAGATTAATATCATAATTATGATGTTTCGAGCCTCTAATCATCTATTTGAATTAACCTCACAACTACATCGTTGAGCGGAGATGGGGAACTAATTTAAACACATTTATATTTTGTCCCATATTTGATCCAAATAGGGCAAATTAGGCACATTTCTATCCTAACCTCGAATCAAAATTCTACTTATGTAAAATAAAAACTTATTGCTTACATTCTTCATTCTAATCTAATGTTACTCCTTCTGGGCTCACCAAAAAATATAAATTATTCTAAAGGTCTGAATTTTTAAAATAGTAAGCACAAGAATGCAATAAAAATAAAAAATGATAATTAACATTAGCCAACGTAAATATAAGATAACCAATAATATGTGTTGCCTTAATCCTATAAAGAAGGGTTTTATCCACTCATAATCGACTTTATAATTACAAAATTAATGTAGTTCACACAAGAATTAAGTAATGAAAAGAGAAAAATAAAAACCCTATTTGGATCCTCCCTCATTTATTTTTCAGTCCCAAGTTACCCAAAGAAGATTAGAATAGAAGCTAAGTGTCATATTTATAGTGTAGGACAAGTTTTACTAAAAAATACCCAAGTCCATGAAAATTTGAAATAACTAAGCCTAAGCTCCATGAAACTTTGATAACGTAACACCTAGGAAACATACCACTCCAATAAAATAGATCCTAGCCTCCGTGGCAGGCTGCTAATGCAACAGCCCACTATTTGTCGATCAAACTCATTCCAATTTTATTTCTTCTATACCTTAACTCTGTGGCACGCTCAAATTATTATAAGCTACTTTTTTGGTGGTCCAAATTCTTCTAAACATGATCTTTAATATTGATCTATGACTTTGATTTTATTACATCTGAATCTTGATGAGTTTTTGGCTTCAATCATCACATTCTTTAGCTTGAAGATCTTTATTTATGCACTTCCAAATACAGTGTTCACATCAAACTTTCTCCCTATTTCTTCACCTATTATGGGTTATGTATGGCTTTATTTATCATCTAAATAAGCTTGAGTATACTTCTACAATAACCTATCACAATGTAATACCCCATATCTCCCTAGCTTAAATTAACTCTTAGTCCATGAGTTATTTTATATAAAATTTTTGAAATGCTCAGTATTTTTCAGTTTAGAGCCTGCCAATGCATAGGAAATTCAGTTAGCTTTCGAATAATATAAAATTTGCCTAAATTCAATAGTCGGGTAAGAAGTTATGGCTATTTTATGTTTTAGTCATTAAACACCATAATTCAGGCCTATAGCGCATCGCAGAGTAAGCCAAAATGGTGAGTATCAGTTTCCAGTGAGGTACCGTAATGCCGGTGCATCGCGCAAAAGCTTATTTTCACATTTGTCAATTTCCATTGAGCCAACGCAATTGTACCACATTGCGCTAAGCTTTTAGGTACCAACTAATATTGCAATGCGATTCCACCGTATCGCGCCACCAGTCGTATTCCCAATTGTTATTTTCCAGTGGCTTGGCCTGATAACGACGCATCTCCCTAGGGCCCAAAATTAGGTTTTTAGTGACAAAAATTAAAAACATTCCAGGGGAAATAGGGTTTTTTTCTATGATCGAAATTATCCTTAAACATGAATTTGAGTAGTTCTACCCTCAGCTAATGGTGTTATACATGGTCTTAAGGATGTCCCCAAGGTACTCATAGAGGTTCTCAGATAGGTAGAAAGGAGATTGATTATGATCCTAGATAGGAGGTGGGCATGGTTAGTTATATGTCCTACCTACTAGACCCAAGGCTGAGTTTTTAGATATTGTTATCATAGATATGATCTTGGGGTTCCATCAGTCGACTTTTGCCTTATTTGATTTGGGATCCACTTATTTTTATGTGTCTGCTTATTGTACCCCACGGTTAGAGTAGTAATCTTGGGATTCATTATCTATGCCATTATGTGTATCTAACCTTGTAATTCTTTAGTAACAGATTGGGTCTATAGCTAATTTATTATGACTTTTTAAGACTTTGATACTCAGGTTGATCTTATTTTGTTAGATATAGTGGATTTTGATATGATTCTAGGCATGGACTGGTTATCCCACATCATGTGGTCTTAGATTGTCTCTTGCCAAGACCGTTACCTTAGCTATGCCCGACGTGCCCATGGTTGTGTGGTAGGGAGATATTAGCCATAAGTTAATAGGGATTATTTCTTATATTCAAGCTAGGAGATTTTTTTCAAGCGGTTGTGAGTCTTATTTCACTTATATTTGTGATGTTAGTGTGGAGAGTCTGTCACTTGACTCTATTTCTATAGTTCATGATTTTTCTGATGTTTTCCCTATTGATCTACTTGGACTTTCTCCTAAGTGTGATATTGAATTTGTTATTGATCTTGAGCTGGGAACTCAACCTACTTTAATGGCATCTTATCATATGGCTCTTGCCGAGCTTAAAAAGCTAAATTCTCAACTTCAAGATCTTTTTGGTAAGGATTTTATTAGATTGAATATGTCTCATTGGGGATCTCCTATGTTTTTTGTGAAGAAGAAGGATGGTTCCATATGTATGTGTATCAATTATAGACAACTTAATAAGGTGACGATGAAGAACTAGTATTATATGCCTTGCATTGATGATTTATTTGACCAGTTTCATGGAGCAGTTGTGTTCTTTAAGATTTATTTGAGGTTTGTTTGTCATCAGTTGATGATTTAGCCTGAGGATATCCCAAAGACAACCTTTAGGACTCAGCATAGTCATTACGAGTTCCTAGCGATGTCTTTTGGGTTGACTAATGCCCCAGCTGCATTTATAGATTTGATGAATTATGTGTTCAACCCTTATTTGGATTATTTTGTGATTGTTTTCATTAATAAAATCTTTGTGTACTCAAGGACTAGAGAGAAACATATACAATATTTGAGAATTATGCTATAGACTTTGAGAGATCATATGTTTTTGGACAAATTCTGTACCTATGAGTTCTTTCTTGAGTTACTGATATTTCTTGGACATGTGGTATCTAAGGATGGCATTATGGAAGACCCAACAAAGATCAAGGCTATTCGTTATTGGGCAAGATGTATATCTCCAACTGAGGTCGGTAGTTTCATTGGTTTGACCGGTTACTATAGGTGGTTTGCTGAGAGTTTTGCTACTATAACAGTGCCGATGATTAGATTAACTCAAAAAGAGTTTCCTTTTGAAGGTCCGAGGAGTGTGAGTCAAGCTTTGGAAAAGTAAAGAGATTTCTCACTTCAGCTCCTATATTGGATCTTTCTTTTGAAGGTTGGGGATTCATCATGTATTGTGATACTTATGGTATTGATTTGGGTTGTGTATTGATGCGGCAGGGTCAAGTTACTGCTTATGGGTCAAGACAATTGAAGGTACACGAGTGCAACTACCTCACTCATGATTTAGAGTTGGCAGCGGTAGTTTTTGCACTTAAGATTTGGAGCAATTATCTTTATAGAGTGCATTGTGAGATCTTTATGGATCATCGTAGTGTTCTGCATCTTATAACCTATAGAGAGCTTAGTTCTAGAAAGCATAAATGGATGGATTTTCTTAAAGATTATGATATCTCTATCTTATATCATCTGGGCAAGGTGAATGTGGTAGCGGACGCCTTAAGTTGGAAGATGGTGAGTATGGGTAGCTTGGCTTGCATTTCTATTTCTCATAGGTTGTTGGAATAGGACATTTAGTCATTAGCCAACTTGATAGTGCAACTTACTATTTTAGACCCCAGGAGGATTCTTGCTGGTGTTGAAGCAATGCCTTTGCTATTTCAGCATATTCGGAGTCATCAATTTAAGGATAAAAGACTTTACATCATTCATTATCAGGTGTTGACTGGTAAATCTAAGGATACTAGAGATTCTAAGGGTGTTTTGATATTTGATAGGCACATTTGTGTTCCAATGGTTGATGACTTGATTCAGTCGATTCTGTGTGAGGCTCTCATCTCCAGATATTCTATTCACCCGGGTACAGCTAAGATGTATAGATACTTGAGGTAGCATTATTGGTGGATTTGTATGAAAAGAGATATGACAGACTTTATGGTGACAGACTTTGTAGCTCGTTACCTATGTTGTCATAGGTGAAGGCCGAGCATCGAAGACCCGGTGGCTTGATTAAGAGATGGCCCATTCTCGAGTAGAAATGGGAGCAGATTACCATGGACTTCATTAGTAGTTTACCATATACTTCTCATGGTTTTGATGGTATTTGGTTGATTGTGGATCAGTTGACTAAGTTAGAATATTTCATTTCTATTTAGATGTCCTTCAACGTTGAGATGTTAGCCCATATCTATGTTAGTGAGATAGTCTATTTGTACGGTGTGTCGGTATCTATCATTTTGAGACTTAGGTTCAATGTACATTTCTAGGTTTTGAAGAGCTTTTCATAAGGATCTTAGTATATTCGTCCATCCTCAAACCACGTCCAGTAGCAGTAAATTATTTAGGGTCTTGATGATATGCTCTGAGCCTACATTATGGATTTTAGACGTAAGTGGGAGTAGCACTTAGCTTTGGAAGAGTTCGCATATATTAATAGCTACCATTCGAGGCCTTATATATTAGGCAAATTGTTTTTCTATTGGATGATTTTAGACCTCCAAGATGAGACCCTATGGTACTGACTTGCTTCAGAAGTTGTCGAATAGAGTCAGGGTGATTCACAATATGTTGACGGTAGCTCAGTGTAGGAAGAAGGCTTATGCAGATCATAGGCTTCATGCCTTGAGATTTGGAGTTGGTGATCGGGTATTCCTATGAGTATTGCCTATGAAGGGTGTGACGAGGTTCTAGAGGAAAGATAAGCTCATCCCTATATATATTAGACCCTTTGAAATTCTTTTCACAGTTGGTTAGGTGGCTTATGAGTTAGCCTTACCTCTAAATTTTGTTGCTGTCCATCTAGTTTTCTATGTTGTAGAGATACATTCATGACCCTTCTCATATGCTTAGATGGGACTTAGTTCAGTTGGATGTGCGATTGACCTTCGGGAGGAGTCAGTACTCATATTAGCTAGTGATGTCAGGAGGTTATACTTAGAGATATTTCAGTAGTTAAGGTTCAATGAAGGCACCGTCTATTAGAGAAGGCTACTTGGGAGATCGAGAGAGAGATACAAACCCAGTATCCTCACCTATTTGAGGCTCAGGTATATCCTAATCCTTTAATTTCGCCAAAAAATATTCTTTTAGTAGTAGATATTGTAATGACCCTTCAGGTTATTTTTGCATCTCTGCATATTCTTAGAGCTTTCCTATAACTTCCCAAGTCATTTTTGACTTGCTGGAATTGATATTTTGGTTACAGGGCAGTTTGTTTGGTTTTTAGAGTCAATTTTCTATTTTGAAGCCTTTGTTGGTTCAAATTGATTACTGGGAAAAAAATCCAGTCAAGTCACTCTATATACGAATTCTAACAGTTCCAACAGCTCCAGAATGTTAATTTTGGGTACGGTGGACCTTTGGTTTGGGTCCCGTCGCTTTCGGACTTATTTTGGGCTATTGACCGAAAGTTAAGAAAAATGACACATAGGTGTGGGACCCACTTTTCTTTGGAACAACCTCGGATGGAAATTTTGACTATGACATTGAGTCTGAAATATTGAATTTGATGGGTTAGCATAGTTTGTTTGTGTATACGAGATTTTGGATGAATCCTGAGGCGCTGACAGAGACTTGGAAAAATTCCAAGTCTCAAATGGTGCTGGTGTGTCGCTTATGCGACCATCTGGTTGCTTAAGTGATCTGGAATTCGCCCACTGTTATTTCTTAATAAAGGAATGCGACAGACACTTAAGTAATGCTAATGTCGCTTATGAGACATATGCCGAGGATTCCAATATCGCATAAGCGACACTCGTGTACTTGGAAGGGTATAAAAACCTCACCTAACCTGATTTTCTTCATTTTCATCCATTCTTAAGTGAGTTTAACCCTAAAAAGTGGAAAAACTTGGAAGAATCATTTGTTGGTGATTTTGGAGCTTTGGTGAATTAATTTACGTGTTTCTTCTTCGAATTTGTGGTTAGCTTCCATTAATTTCTTGATTTAATTATCTATCTTTTTCTAAAATTTCTAAAATCTTGGTGTCTTGATTCTAGCACCAGTAGATCTCAAAATTCACCTATTTTGTAGGGTAAATATTCCTTTAGCATAGAGGGATGTTGTCTTGATTTCACAAGTACGATTTCGTAAATGAGCCCCATATGGGATTTTTACGTAATTTTGGACCCAAAACTCAATTGTACAGTATGGGTACCATTGTTCTTGTTTTGATGAGTAGATTGTGATTTTGATAGCTTGGCATCTTTTGGAAACTTCTCGGAAAGGGAAATCGGTAGTTTAACAAATTCTTCTGGTTTTTCTTCAGCTTCCAGGTAGGATAGGTTTACCTTCTTCTTAGATTGAGCTAATTCATAGTATAATCATGATATTATGCTAGATATGGGATGGATTTTAGGTATTATAAGCATAATTGATACGATTAGTCTTATCTGGACTGTATAGGCTATTTTGAAATCGTAATTTAATTGAAATTGACCTAGTTGCTCACATTTTAGGTGGAAATTGACTTAGTTGATCATGTTTTAGGAAAAACTGCTATCTTAGGGTTAGCTTATTTAACATCTAGAATTGATCTTAGAGACCTTAGCCTAGTCCGGAATAGAATTTGCCTAAACATAGATTTTGAGGACTAAAAGTGGGCTCTTCCAGCCCACCTGAGGCCAAGACTTGTGTTAACTTTTGTAGACTTATATACGCATGTTATACCAATAATAATGAATATTTTTTAGTCTTGAGGAGATTAAATATTTAATGATTATGCTAGCTTAGTATTTGTGAGTTGGTGCAAATTCAGGGTAAAATCTGATAGTTTATCGATATGGTTTACTAGTATAGTTTATTGACATGGTCTATTTATATGAGTTTCAATTCAAGTCTGACAATTAATGATGATATTGATAATATTAGTTCTGGTTCAAGTCCGGTAAATTAATGATGTAGTGATAATATGAGTTTTGGTTCAAGTCTGGCAAAATGATGTTGTGATGTTGATACTATTAAGGGTGTTATGATGAGGATCATATAAGTTTCGGTTCGATTCTGGCATTGAGATTTGGGTATGATATGATATGGTATGGATGGTTTGATGGCTATAGTTGATATTTGGTAAGGTTATGGATCTTCGGTCATTTATTTACCTTTGATTCTACCCTCCAGGATTATGGGGACGTAAATTGAGTTTTTTACTTTTTTGCACTTATTGGCTTATGGGGGACAATTTAGTATTTATAATTGGGTGATCTTTACACTATTTTTCTGGATTTATTTATTTATTTATGTACAGTAGTGATGGAGCTTATTTTCAGGTTTGCCCTCTTACCTTGACTTAGCTTATTTATTTTGTATCTTATTGTATTTATATCATGATTTAGCTCAATCGACCAATGATTCCTACTGAATACCCGTGGTTTTGATACTCACACTATAATTTTGTACCTTTTTAGTGAAGATCTGAGTACTAGTCATCGCTGATGTGATGTTCCTTCTGAGTTGATTTTGTAGATAGGGTGAGCTCTCGAAGTCAGAGCTTCTCCTTTTCCTTCAATTATCTATGTCTTGTATTTTATTTTTCGTAACAGGTTATATTTGACTATTTTAATACTTATGATCATTTTATAGTAGCTCTTGTGCCGACACTACTAGGTCGTGAGATGATTGTTGATACTTTATCTATCTATTAGACTATTACTACTGACTTATTGTTATTTTAAGCCTTTAATTGTTAATTTCCAGCTTTTAGGTCATTTCGCCACCAAATTAGTGTCATGACCTGAACTAGGGCCTGGTGGTGACGGGCTTCTCAAGTCTAACAGGGATCAAAGACTACCCCCTGCACCTAGTCAAACAGAACACCATACCACCAACATCGGATGAATTACAAACATTTAACAAGATAGCATAAGATAAGCTCAAAGAATTCAAGACATGTCTATAACCGATAATCGACCAAAAATAACCAACCAACATCACCCAAGTCCACAGTAATCCACAAAGCCTTCTAATAGAACCGAAATCAATAAGGTATCAGGATATTCCCCTGATCCTGACAATAACATTGACAATTTTAATGATAATGTGAACTCTCGATTCTAATATATGAAAGAAAACTGATGAAATGTCCAAGTCTTTTGGAGAATGGAAGCTCACCATTTCACCTTCAACGACCTTCGGTGCCTACATTGCATGAAGATACAACACCCGGAGATGGTTAGTGGGTTGAGCACTATCATGTAACTCTGGGATAGAGGATAAAATAAAGCCATGTCAAATCCAATTCAAAACCATGTGAACATCATCATATACCAACATAAATAATATGCCAGGAAAGGGAACAATGCTTAGCATGCACTTTAAAACATTAGCCTGGATTGTCTAGCTTAACCGACTCAAGAAGGCACCCACGGGCTATATGGTCCAGCTCTCCCCAAGCTAAAAGGTCCCTAGTGCGTGTAGCCGCACGAACAAGAGAATGTACATATGCACTATGGGGGAGTTGAACCTCCCAATCATATAATAATAATAAGAGACTCGAACCTCCCGGTCATTTAGACCCTCATTCTAGCTAGCGCGATTTACAGTGTTGGTCCCTTGAGACCTCTACTTTCATAGCTCGGTTACACAACCTTCTTTTAAGCCCAATTAAAATATTTAACACACATTCCCAATTTATTAAACCGATTATGCATTTGGGCATCCTATTGGTATCATCATACCAACCTCACTTGCAAGTTCATTATCATTCCACAATCCATTAACCATCACATGAGGGAAATTCATGACCCATTAGGTTTAATTAACATTCACACGGGGAATCCACATACCCCAAAGTTCAATAGAATTATACCGTGGTTCATTAATATTTTATACTAATGCATTAATTCAAGTGAGCAAGTCAAAATATATGACAAAGCCGTGTATAATTATCATTTTCACATTTAGGTTGAGGGAACTCAATTTCCAAAACCATATGTCAAAGTAAAATTTATCACAATTTAGGGAACACATAACCCCTTTGGTTATTCACTAATCTCATGCACCGTACAAGTTCAAAACTATTAACAAAGCATGAATAATGCATAGTAAACTAGGGAAAATCAATTTAAGAACCATTCATGTCAAAGCCCTCAACCATATAAAAACCTTTATTTCAAATTCACATAAATAACCATGTAAATTCATGCATTAGATAAACGAGTTTAAGGGTAGAGTCACATGCCTGAAATTACCAAGATTATGGAGAGAATTCAACCCTTGAGCCCTTAGAGGACCCACTTCTTGGAAACCCTAAGATATTGCTTGAGGGAATTTAGAGAGAATAGAGAGTGTCTTTGATGTATTAAAGTATTAAAAGAATTCCCCAAGGTGTTTTTATGGTCGTGCTTATTAAGTACGGAAAAGACAGAAATGTCTAAAATATCCTCAACTTAAAAACTAAAAAATTATCACCAGTGACTACGGGTAATAGTGTGACTCATAACGACACGTTACGACTCATCACCACGAGTCATATCTAAGACAATGTCATTAGGCACATATACTATTGACCCTACGACATGCATCATATGACTCATTAAGGGACACTACAACTCATAGGTTCCTAGTTGTCATAGGATAGTAACACTTGGAAAACACACTAGTTTGACTACAGTTGGGACATCATGACTCATAATGAGTCTATATGACTCAGAAAACTTGGCCACACACATTAGTCAGGGTATGATTTGGGTCCAACAACTTGTCAAGACTCCCTATGAATCATAAGGGGAGTTGTAGTCTGGACAGTGAGGATAAAATTTCAGAAATTTTCAAGGTCCAAAATTCTAGGGTGTTACATTCTCTCCCCTTAGGATCATTCATCCTCGAATGATGGGACAAGGCATTCATTAGAATGATTTGACACAGAGTACACCCACACTTACCTTAACAAAGAAAGAAAACAAAGATATCAATGAAATCATAATTTTTTTTACAAAGTCAAAAAAACAAAGTTGTTAAACCCCGTGAAAAGGAGAATGAAGAAAGAAAGGAAAGAAGGAGTTCGAAGAAGAAGAGTCCAATGGTGATGTTGGCTAGGAATGAGGATCTCTTAAAAGAGCATAATAAGGAACCATCTATTTTCTTAGTATCCCATGATTTTTATGCTAACCACTTTACTTATTTTATTCTCCATTCTATTTCTCTTGTTTTGCAGGAATACGAAGATGTGTTCCCAAAGGAACTTCTAAAAGAGTTACCCCATGTCGGGGAATTGAGAATCAAATAGACTTTGTGTCGATCTCTCAATTGCCAAGAAAACTAGCTTACCGAAGTAGCACAACGGACACCAAAGACTTTAAATAAAAGTTGAGGAACTCCTCAACAAAAGATACATCATGGAAAGAATGGGTCTATATGAAATCTCGATGTTGTTGGTTCTAAACAAAGATAGAACTTGGCGCATATGTGTTGATTGTCGGGCAATCGACAAGATAACAGTGAAGCATCGCTACCCTATTCCCCGCTTGGATGATGTACTAGATGAGTTGAATAGTTCTTGGGTGTTTTCTAAGGTAGATCTTAGGAGTGGGTACCACCAAACCCGGATGCAACTAGGTACTAAGTGAAAAACCACCTTCAAGACCAATTTTGGTGTATATGAATAGATGGTCAGGCCTTTTGGTGTCACCAATGCTCCTAGCACCTTCATGATTTTGATTAACCAAGTGATGAAACCATTCATAGGCAAAATTATAGTGGTATACTTTGATGATATCCTAGTTTATAACAAATGCCTCAAAGAGCATATTTTACATTTGCAAAGTGTATTTGAAGTGCTTAGAAAAGAAAAATATTATGCTAATCTTGAGGAATGCTCTTTTGGTGTGAATGAATTAGTATTTTCTGATAATCTAAAAAGGAGTCAAGGTGGATGAACCCAAGATAGATACTATCAAGAATTGGCCAACTCCAAAATCCGTTGATGAAGTACAAAGCTTCCATGAGTTGGCTAATATTTGTAGGAAATTTTTCAAAGATCTTAGCACCATCGCCGCTCCTTTGACTGAACTTATTATTTCCCTAAAGATTAACATAAATCTATATATACTTACTTATTATTTCCCTAAAGATTAACAGAAATCTATATATACTTTTTTTTGTATATTTGAGTTTGTCTTAGTCCTGCCGGTAGGGAGTTTGGAAAGTCGGAAGGTAATCCATAATAATAAACCTTTCAAATGGGGTGATGGGAAAAATAGGTAGGCAGGACCAAAAGCCCATTATTTACTTTATTGAGAAGATAATAGGATCAACATTGAACTTCTCTATGTATGATCTTGAGTTGTATGCCTTGATTAGAACTTTTGGTAATTGGAAACACAATTTTTGGCCCAAGAAATTTATGATTCAAACTGACCTTGAATCATTGAAATACCTCTGATCCCAAGATAAATTAAAAAAGTGGCACTAAGTGGATTGAATTCTTAGAGGCTTTTTCTTATGTAATTCAATACAACAAAAAATAAAAGAGAAGGTGGTAGCTGATTTATTGTCTAGAAAATATGTATTAATCAATACAATATCTTAAAAATTAATGGGTTTCAAATGCTTGAGAATAACGTTCCTTAAGTACCCCAAAATTTACTCCAATGTACAAGGATGATAAGGAATGGGATAGGGAATGATGGATTAGAATAGTTCTTCTATGCCCTATTTTAGTTTTAATGGTTTCTTTGTTAAGGGAAAAGGTTGTGTGTGCCCTCAAAATCTTGGAAGAAATTTTTTGTCATAGAGGCATAATATGGGGACTTAATGGGTCACTTCGGGAGTAACAAGACCCTTTGTATCCTAGAGGAACAATTGTAGTGACCAAAATATGTGATGATATTGTATGAGTATGTGGTCAATGTGTAGATTGTATAAGCTGTAAATAACGACATCTCCCTTAAGGGTTGTAGAGCTCACTTACTGCCCAATGTTCTTGGCTTGATATCTTTATGAATTTTGTTTTGGTTTTGACTAGGACAAGGAGGGGAAAAGATAGAATCTTTATTATGGTTGATTGATTTTCAAAAATGGCTCACTTTATTCTGTACCATAAGTATGATGATGCTTCTAATGTGACATCTTTGTTTATTGAACATGTCTTCAAAATCCATGGAATTCCCCAAACCATTGTTTATGATAAGTACTAAAAGTTCCTTAGTCACTTTTAGAAGTCATTGTGGGGTAGGCTTAGCATGAAATTGATTTTCTCAATGTCTTTCTACCCACAAACTGATGGCCAAATTGATATCATGAATAGGACCTTGGGTTCTATGATACACATCTAGTTTAAGAGGAAAATGGCTTCTTCGAGGATCACCTACTCTTAGTCAAATTTTCTTACAATCAAGTCATTCACACGACTATTTATAAGGCTCCCTTTAAATGAATTTATTTAAACCTCCTAACCCCTTTAGATCTCACCCATTTGTCTAGTGATGTTGTGATAATATTAGATGAAACAAAAAGGGTGGAAATAATGAAGAAGTTGCATGAGAAAGTGAAACTTCATCATGAAAAAAAGAATTGAGAAGTAGCAAAGAAGGCGAACAAAGGGCAAAAATGGCTAGTACATGAATCAGGTGCGATTGGGTATGGGTATATATTTAGAAGGATAGGTTCCCAACCCAAAGAAAAGCTAAGTTTATGACTCATTGTAACACCCCAATTTTCTAAATCGAAATGCTACACGGTGCTCATGACCCCGAGGGACCACAAGCTAACCCATGACTGATATCTGTACCTGTACACTGTATATATAATGTAATAATGCGGAAAACATGAACATATAGCCATAAAGTTCAACTAAATAAAGATCTGTCAAGACACAATATCCATATGGGTTAAAGATACCCAAAACAACTGAAAAACGGAATCAAATCTGAACTAAATCTGAATACTGAATCTGAGAGCCTCTAAGTCCTATCTGAATAAGGAGTTGAAGGAACATGTCTCCAACTAACTCCGTCTAACAAAACTGAGCTGAAATAATAAATGAAATAAAATAATATCACCCTTGAATAGATGAGGACTCACTGCAACTCTACGACTGGATGCTACTGCTGATCTGGAGCTCGTGTATCTGAACCTATGGTGTAATATAAAATAAAGCACCATAGCAAAAATACGTCAGTACAACTGGAGTACTGAGTATACGAGTGAGGCAGGCTAATGCAAAAGGGTTTACATGCATGAACAATGCTAACTAACTAACTGATATGAACGTGAGAGTGTAAACATACATACATAGTAACTAAGATCGTGAGCACGTGATAGCTAGATCTATACGTTAATACATATTTTACTGATAACTGGCATGGTTAAAACTATAGTTCTGATAACATGGGTGAATGTATCTGACAGTCTTAAATCTGATGGAACTATCTGAGTTCTACTCTACAACTGAATTTGACTGTAACTGACAGTCCTGTTATACTGATATCTGAAGAGCTATCTGAGTTCTTTCACTGAGACCGAGTTTGAAAATGTGGGAGGTAGTTGTTTAACCGAAATGCCCCATATGTGTCATTATGGCTAAGATGGGGTCCAATCTCTGCCCTGACTGGAAGGGTGTCAATACCGCGCCACTGGTAAGGACAACATATGAGCAACCCTTATATAAAAGGTAACTCTAATGAGAACGGTGGGAACCATCACGTAATAGGTTAAGCCACCTCATCTACCTTCATATAACAGGCTACGATGTCTCAACCTATGCTGGCTACATAGTTCTGGAATACAAGGATGACTGATAAGAATGACACCCTCATATACAGGTGAGTTCCCATCCTTGGGTTCACTAGGTGCTAATTCCTACTCCCATCTGAAGAGACTGAACATGATTTAACTGACTGTAAGTAAGTGGAACTTACTGAATTCCATTGACTAGCGGAGTAGTACTATTATCTGATAGTTAACAGAGATCATGAGATTTTTGAGGTTTCCTGAGTCATATGACTAACTGAGTTCTATAGATTATAGCATGACTGAGATTATCATGACAGCATGACAGAGATCATGAGATTTTTGAGGTTTCCTGAGTCATATGACTAACTGAGTTCTATAGATTATAGCATGACTGAGATTATCATGACAACATGACATGGCTCTAGGCACACAACTATGTTTTTCGAGTACAAATACCCCCAGGACTCGATAGAAGGAAACCGACACACATGACATGACTTGATCACAAGATTTGAGTTCACAATTCATAATATCATAAGTAGGGGATATCATATTTCATATAGTTATTCAACATCTTAAACATTGTAGGGAATGCATGGATATATTTTGTGTACATATTGTATATCTCCATTATCTTGCATGCTTCATACCACCACAATAGCAATACATGAAAAGCATGGAATTCATATTAAAATATATAGCTAACATGAACTTGTCATTTGGACATCATAGAACCATACAAACATGAATTTCTAGCATCCTAAGCATTTTATAAAACACCTTGCATGCATTCTTTTAAGCATAGGTGGGTCTCATACTTGCACCATATTAAACCACCTAAAGTTCATGGTTTTCAATTAACAAACATATATATTCCATGAGAACACCTTTACACATCACATTGAAACTTAAACAACAATCGTCAACATGTACATACTCATATCACCACAAAAAGTTTACAAAATAATATTTAAAACATGGTTCTTGAGCACTATGAATGGATTGGATCCATAGATGAACACTATGCATACCTTAGTGATTGAATCTTGAAAGAGATCTAATATTTCTGAAGGTTCTTGAAGAATTCTTTAGGCTTGTTCTTGAGGAGATAATCTTGAGAGAAAACCCTAATCTTGTGGTTGAGAGTGTAAGAGAGGGTTTTTAAGATGCTTAACAGAAGAAAAATGGGAAAAATTATGCCTCATTAGGGTTATAAGTCATAGAAGGTGAAGGAAATGACCAAAATACCCTTATGAAATAAATTCCCAGTTGCTGAAAATCATAGTTGACGACATTTGTGATAAGGAATCAAAAATTTGGTAAGTCATCAAAAATATCATCACACAGAAGCTGGAATTGATGGTTTCTGCCTAAGTCTGACGACCTTCGTGGTAAGGCATCACAAATGTGGTAAGCTACCACAAATGTCGTCACTTAGGAGTTGGTTTTTGCCTAAGGCTGATGACCTTCGTGGTAGGGCATCACAAATATAGTAAGCTACCACGAATGTCATCACACAGGAGCTAGATTCTACCTAAGGCTGTCGACCTTCGTGGTAAGGTGTCACAAATGTGGTAAGCTACCACGAATGTCGTCACATAGGAGCTGGATTCTACCTAAGGTTGACGACCTTCGTAGTAGGGCATCACAAATATGGCAAGCTACCATGAATGTCGTCATACAAGAACTGGATTCTGCCTAAGGCTGACGACCTTCGTGGTAGGGCATCACAAATGTGGTAAGCTACCACGAATGTCGTCACACTATTTCCAGCCTGACATGCTAGAGTAAAATAGAAATAACTCTTTACTCTGATATCAGATTTAGGCAAAATTGGTATCGTTGGAAAGATAATTTAATTATCTATCTGGTTATAGGTCATAAGCTCAAAAATTCAAAGTATAATGATAGATATGCTTGTTTGAAGTTGAATATACCAATATCCTACTGAAGAATTCAATTGGTAAGGAATATTTTGATTCGTCTGATAGCTGGGAGTTATTTGAAGCCTTAATATACATCTAAATTACTCATAAAAATGTAAAATAACCATAATGTATTATATATGATCTTGGTAAATGGCTCTAATATTGGTTTGGATTTTTTGGGGTATTACAATATCTTCCCTTTGGAAACATTCATCCTCGAATGATGATTGCTTGAGAGGGAAGGAAAGATAAATGATGCATACACTGGTCATTCTAAACTGGCACATGATTTTAGGATTGAATTGAATTCTAAACTGAATATATCCCAATTGAACATGCATATCTGATGCATGACTGATAAGCTGAACTCATGAATGCATGATAAGCTATGCACTGATACTTGATACCAATTTTATACTGGAATTTTAAACATGTAACTGAATAAGCTTAAGAAAAATGGTTACCTCGAGCTAATTCTAAATTAGCGGAGTAAATATAAGGGTACTTGGTTTGCATGTCTGCTTCTGCTTCCCAAGTAGCTC